>NC_058084.1:282774181-283078699 GCF_014858855.1 Bufo gargarizans | reverse complement strand
GCCCTACCGAAAAACAAAGAATACCAGCAGATCGTGTAAACCCATCACCACCATTTCTTTATACCAGAATGGATTATTTTGGCCCATTCATCACCAAGCAAAACCGCAAGTACAAGAGATATAGACTAATATTTACATGTCTGAGTTCCAGAGCAATTCACCTGGAAATGTTAGAAGATATGTCAACTGACACATTCATCAACGCCTTGAGATGTTTCATAGCCATTAGAGGTACTGTCAGAGAGCTTAGATCTGACCAAGGATCTAATTTTATCAGAGCAAATAATGAATTGAAGAAAGCTCTAAAATAGATTAATAAAGAAAAAGTAACTGAGTATTTGTTAGAGAAACAGTGCGATTTTCATATGAATGCTCCACATGCAAGCCATACAGGAGTAGTTTGGGAAAGACAAATCAGAACTGTGATAAATGTGTTAAATTCAGTGTTGAAAAAGAACGCCGGAAGAATAGATGATGCTTCACTTAGGACCCTATTCTATGAAGTAATGTCTATTGTTAATAACATCAACAATCCAACAAGTTTGGACTTTTTAACTCCTAACAATCTACTTCAACTTAAGTCGGATTACATACAGCCACCACCAGGCAAGTTCACCAAAGAGGATTTATATGCTAAAGGAGATGGAGAAGAGTTCAATATCTATCAGAACAGCTTTGGACTAGATGGAGGAAAGAGTACTTAGTAAATATTATTCTAAGAAGTAAATGGCAAACACCCAGAATAAATGTCCTAGTTGGTGACATAGTGTTAGTAAAAGAAGAAGATTTACCTAGAAGTCAATGGAAATTGGCCAATGTTCTAGACATTTGTTCAAAAGGATGAAGACAAACTAGTAAGAGGAGCGTTGTTACAAATAGGAGACTCAAAACTTGACAAAAAAGGAAAACATCTCACTATTCCACTCAAGTTGGTACGTCCTATACAGAAGTTTGTTTTTCTACTTGAGAGTGATACAAGACACTTGAGAGGTGAGACCCTGATAGAAAATTCCTCAAATTCATGTTCAAGTCCTACCACTAACAACATAGAATTATAGATAATTTTGGTGGAGTGTAGCTGGCCAGCTAAGACTTGTCCTAGTTTGCTAATATAGCTTTTATGTTTATTCAGCTGGAGCTGCCAAAAACCTTAAAGGTGTTGTCCAAGTTATTTTTATTGATGACTTATCCTCAGGATAGGTCATCAATATCAAATCAACTGGGGTCCGACACCCGGCACCCCCGCCGATCAGCTGTTTGAAGAGAAGGCGCACGCCGTGCCAGCGCTGCCTCCCTTTCACTGATTACCTTCTTGCCATTGCATCTGCAGTGGTGAGCAGGTGTAATTACACCCAAGCCGTCCCATTCATTTCAATGGTACGGATCGCTTCTATATACTTGTATAGGAGCGATCCGTACCATTGAAATGAATGGGAAGGCTTGGGTGGTATTACACCTGCTCACCACTGCAGATGCAATGGCGAGAAAGTAAACAGTGAAGGGAGCAGCGCTGGCAAGGCGCGCGCCTCCTCTTCAAACAGCTGATCGGCGGGGGTGTCGTATAACTTGGCGGGGGTGCCATATAACTTGGACAACCCATTTAATACAGTTCCTATGTTTGTGTGTTAGAGAAAAAAATCAGAGTTATTTACTGTGACATCATGTTTTGGATGTCATATGTTATATTTTGTGTTCGCAGAATCAGAAAAAGATAATATGGACTTTAAGATTAATTTTATAATGTAAGGTAAGCTCAGTGACACAGCAGAAAGAACAGAAAGCATAGTGTTAATCTGTTTTTGTTAATCTGTTGTTGCAGGGCAGAAGTCTAGATCAATCACAGCCAGCTTCTCACACAGCAAGTCCGGGAATTCCCCCAGCTCCTGCAACTAGAATTATTATTCACCAGAGACAGGAGCTGAAGCTCCACTGAGAGCTGAGTTTTATGGGAACAAGAGGTCAATATAGGTATTTAAAACAGTTATATAATGTCAATATAGTTAGTATTGTGTTTAGAACTGTATACTTAACTAGATATATACTGTATGTGTTTACTTACAGTTCCACCAATTGCAACCATACTGAACCATACAATCCTACAATCCATACAAATTGCAAAAGCAAACTGCAATCTGCAGTAGAACTATTACGGTAGTTAGACCGCAATTTGCAGTATGCAGTTAGCAGTAACTATTTGCAGATTGGTTGAGTATGATCTGGTATGGTTGTATGCAATTTGGATTGCAATATGGAATTTGAATTTGGATTGTGAACTTTAGAGTTTGCAATGGGGGAACTGTAAGTAAACAAACATATAATTGGTTCAGTATACAGTTCTAATCACCATATTAACAGCAGGAATTATTCAACAGTTTTAAATACCTATTTTGGGCCTCTCTGCTTCCATAAAACACAGCTCTTAGTGTAGTGAATGTCTGTTCAGCGTCTCTCTTCTGGTTTCATGATTCTAGCAGCTCCTTCTAGGGGAATTTCCCACACAGGCTGTGTGTGAGGCTGGCTGTGATTGGTCAAACTTTAGAGTTTGCAATGGATGGAACTGTAAGTAAACACACATATAATTGGTTCAGTATACAGCATCTGCTGTGTGTAAGACTGGCCGTGATTGGTCAAGACTAGGGATGAGCGAACTCGAACTGTATAGTTCGGGTTCGTACCGAATTTTGGGGTGTCCGTGACACGGACCCGAACCCGGACATTTTCGTAAAAGTCCGGGTTCGGGTTCGGTGTTCGTCGCTTTCTTCGCGCTTTTGTGACGCTTTCTTGGCGCTTTTTGAAAGGCTGCAAAGCAGCCAATCAACAAGCGTCATACTACTTGCCCCAAGAGGCCATCACAGCCATGCCTACTATTGGCATGGCTGTGATTGGCCAGAGCACCATGTGACCCAGCCTCTATTTAAGCTGGAGTCACATAGCGCCGCCCGTCACTCTGCTCTGATTAGCGTAGGGAGAGGTTGCGGCTGCGACAGTAGGGCGAGATTAGGCAGATTAACTCCTCCAAAGGACTTGATTAACTGATCGATCTGCAGCTGTGGATCATTGAGCTGCTGATCCTCAATTGCTCACTGTTTTTAGGCTGCACAGACCGTTTGTCAGTCTCATTTTTCTGGGGTGATCGGCGGCCATTTTGTGTCTTGTGGTGCGCCAGCACAAGCTGCGACCAAGTGCATTTAACCCTCAATGGTGTGGTTGTTTTTTGGCTAAAGCCTACATCAGGGTGAAGCTGTCACACCAAGTGCATTTAACCAGCAATAGTCTGTTCATTTTTTGGCCATATACAAAATCAGGGGCAAGCTGCGCCTGTCACCAAGTGCATTTAACCCTCAATGGTGTGGTTGTTTTTTGGCTAAAGCCTACATCAGGGTGAAGCTGTCACACCAAGTGCATTTAACCAGCAATAGTCTGTTCATTTTTTGGCCATATACAAAATCAGGGGCAAGCTGCGCCTGTCACCAAGTGCATTTAACCCTCAATGGTGTGGTTGTTTTTTGGCTAAAGCCTACATCAGGGTGAAGCTGTCACACCAAGTGCATTTAACCAGCAATAGTCTGTTCATTTTTTGGCCATATACAAAATCAGGGGCAAGCTGCGCCTGTCACCAAGTGCATTTAACCCTCAATGGTGTGGTTGTTTTTTGGCTAAAGCCTACATCAGGGTGAAGCTGTCACACCAAGTGCATTTAACCAGCAATAGTCTGTTCATTTTTTGGCCATATCCCAGTCTAATTCTGTCACTAAATCCATACCGGTCACCCAGCGCCTAAATACTAGGCCTCAAATTTATATCCAGCTAAATCTGTCCCTAGTGCTGTAGCTGGGCGAGTTATTTAGTGTCCGTTCAAGCACATTTCTTGTTCTGGGTTGAAATACAATTCCCAATTTAGCAATTTCATAATTTAGTGGTTCCTGCTATATCAGAGCTCTTTGAAATCTATCCCAAAAAGGGTATATAATATTGAAGGTGCACATAGGGTCATTCAGAGTAACTTCACACACACCCGCTACTGTGTATTTCCAAGTCTAATTCTGTCACTAAATCCATACCGGTGACCCAGCGCCTAAATACTAGGCCTCAAATTTAATTCCCTCTAAATCTCTCGTTACCCACCGCTGTACTGTTGTTGCTGGGCAAGATATTTAGTGTCCGTCAAAGCACATTTTTTGTTCTGGGTTGAAGTACAATTCCCAATTTAGCAATTTCATAATTTAGTGGTTTCTGCTATATCAGAGCTATTTGAAATCTATCCCTAAAAGGGTATATAATATTGAAGGTGCACATAGGGTCATTCAGAATAACTTCACACACACCCGCTACTGTGTATTTCCAAGTCTAATTCTGTCACTAAATCCATACCGGTGACCCAGCGCCTAAATACTAGGCCTCAAATTTAATTCCCTCTAAATCTCTCGTTACCCACCGGTGTACTGTTGTTGCTGGGCAAGATATTTAGTGTCCGTCAAAGCACATTTTTTGTTCTGGGTTGAAGTACAATTCCCAATTTAGCAATTTCATAATTTAGTGGTTTCTGCTATATCAGAGCTATTTGAAATCTATCCCTAAAAGGGTATATAATATTGAAGGTGCACATAGGGTCATTCAGAATAACTTCACACACACCCGCTACTGTGTATTTCCAAGTCTAATTCTGTCACTAAACCCATACCTGTCACCCAGCGCCTAAATACTAGGCCTCAAATTTAAATCCCTCTAAATCTCTCGTTACCGTTGTCCTGTTGTAGCTGGGAAAGTTATTTAGTGCCCGTCAAAGCACATTTTTTGTTCTGGGTTGAAGTACAATTCCCAATTTAGCAATTTCATAATTTAGTGGTTCCTGCTATATCAGAGCTATTTGAAATCTATCCCAAAAAGGGTATATAATATTGAAGGTGCACATTGGGTCATTCAGAATAACTTCACACACACGCTTCTGTGCATTTCCAAGTCTAATTCTGTCACTAAATCCATACCGGTGACCCAGCGCCTAAATACTAGGCCTCAAATTTAATTCCCTCTAAATCTCTCGTTACCCACCGCTGTACTGTTGTTGCTGGGCAAGATATTTAGTGTCCGTCAAAGCACATTTTTTGTTCTGGGTTGAAGTACAATTCCCAATTTAGCAATTTCATAATTTAGTGGTTTCTGCTATATCAGAGCTATTTGAAATCTATCCCTAAAAGGGTATATAATATTGAAGGTGCACATAGGGTCATTCAGAATAACTTCACACACACCCGCTACTGTGTATTTCCAAGTCTAATTCTGTCACTAAATCCATACCGGTGACCCAGCGCCTAAATACTAGGCCTCAAATTTAATTCCCTCTAAATCTCTCGTTACCCACCGCTGTACTGTTGTTGCTGGGCAAGATATTTAGTGTCCGTCAAAGCACATTTTTTGTTCTGGGTTGAAGTACAATTCCCAATTTAGCAATTTCATAATTTAGTGGTTTCTGCTATATCAGAGCTATTTGAAATCTATCCCTAAAAGGGTATATAATATTCAAGGTGCACATTGGGTCATTCAGAATAACTTCACACACACACGCTTCTGTGCATTTCCAAGTCTAATTCTGTCACTAAATCCATACCGGTCACCCAGCGCCTAAATACTAGGCCTCAAACGCAGCCGCCTGTCTACAGCCAATGTGGACAAGCTGACGTTCATAAAAATGAACCAGGCATGGATCCCACAGGATCTGTCCGTCCCTTGTCCAGATTAGACATTAACTACCTCCCCTTAACCATATATTATTGGACTCCAGGGCACTTCCTCATTCAATCCTATTTTTATTTTCATTTTACCATTATATTGCGAGGCTACCCAAAGTTGAATGAACCTCTCCTCTGTCTGGGTGCCGGGGCCTAAATATATGCCAATGGACTGTTCCAATGTTGGGTGATGTGAAGCCTGATTCTCTGCTATGACATGCAGACTGATTCTCTGCTGACATGAAGCCAGATCCTCTGTTACGGGACCTCTCTCCTCTGCCTGTGTGCTGGGCCTAAATTTATGAAAATGGACTCTTACAGTGGTGGGTGACGTGAAGCCTGATTCTCTGCTATGATATGAAGACTGATTCTCTGCTGACATGAAGCCAGATTGTCTGTTACGGGACCTCTCTCCTCTGCCTGGGTGCTGGGCCTAAATATATGCCAATGGACTGTTGCAGTGGTGGCTGACGTGAAGCCTCATTCTCTGCTATGACATGCAGACTAATTCTCTGCTGACATGAAGACAGATTGTCTGTTACGGGACCTCTCTCCTCTGCCTGGGTGCTGGGTAGTGTTGAGCGCGAATATTCGAAAAGCAAATTTTTTTCGCGAATATCGCAACTTCGCGATTTCGCGAATATTTCGAATATAGTGCTATATATTCGTAAAAACGAATATTCGTTTTTTGTTTTTTCCCCCCCCCACAAAATTACAGTACACATATAATTGATTGTTTCCCAAAGGTCCAACAGCTCAGATCTTACTCACATTGCCTAGAAAGTGATTGAGGCGCGAATCTTCGTAAGGCGATTTTATTAGCGCACATGCGAATATCGGCACGTCCCAGAACAGAGGCAAAGGGCTTTGCATTCATACATTAGTGAATTGAGTTGCGAATCTTCGTAAGGCGATTTTATTAGCGCACATGCGAATATCGGCACGTCCCAGAACAGAGGCAAAGGGCTTTGCATTCATACATTAGTGAATTGAGTTGCGAATCTTCGTAAGGCGATTTTATTAGCGCACATGCGAATATCGGCACGTCCCAGAACAGAGGCAAAGGGCTTTGCATTCATACATTAGTGAATTGAGTTGCGAATCTTCGTAAGGCGATTTTATTAGCGCACATGCGAATATCTACACTTGTCCCAGAACAGAGGCAAAGGGCTTTGCATTCATACATTAGTGATTGAATTGAGCTGCGAATCTTCGTAAGGCGATTTTATTAACGCAAATGCAAATATCTACACTTGTCCCCAGAACAGAGAGGCAAAGGCCTGTGCATTCATATAGTATAGCACCATATTCGCGAATACGTAGAACTTCGTAAAATTCGATTTACGAATATTCGTATTTTTTATTTTACTTTCCACCTTACAGATTACATTGATCTGTACTCTGTCAACTACTGTCATCACCCCCCACTGTATCTCGATTGATTCCCAAAAGTCTCACATTCCCTAGAAAGTGATTGAGTTGCGAATCTTCGTAAGGCGATTTTATTAGCGCACATGCGAATATCTACACTTGTCCCAGAACAGAGGCAAAGGGCTTTGCATTCATACATTAGTGATTGAATTGAGCTGCGAATCTTCGTAAGGCGATTTTATTAACGCAAATGCAAATATCTACACTTGTCCCCAGAACAGAGAGGCAAAGGCCTGTGCATTCATATAGTATAGCACCATATTCGCGAATACGTAGAACTTCGTAAAATTTGATTAACGAAAATTCGTATTTTTTATTTTACTTTCCACCTTACAGATTACATTGATCTGTACTCTGTCAACTACTGTCATCACCCCCCACTGTATCTCGATTGATTCCCAAAAGTCTCACATTCCCTAGAAAGTGATTGAGGTGCGAATCTTCGTAAGGCGATTTTATTAGCGCACATGCGAATATCTACACTTGTCCCAGAACAGAGGCAAAGGGCATTGCATTCATACATTAGTGATTGAATTGAGTTGCGAATCTTCGTAAGGCGATTTCATTAGCGCACATGTGAATTTTGCATAGCATATGTATTATGCGATGCGAAAATTCGAATTATCGCATATGCGAAATAATAACGAATTTGAATAATCGCGAATATTTTACGAATATTCTTTCGAATATTCACAAAATTTCGCGAATTCGAATATGGGACATGCCGCTCAACACTAGTGCTGGGCCTAAATTTATGACAATGGACTGTTGCAGTGGTGGGTGACGTGAAGCCTGATTCTCTGCTATGACATGCAGACTGATTCTCTGCTGACATGAAGCCAGATTGTCTGTTACGGGACCTCTCTCCTCTGCCTGGGTGCTGGGCCTAAATATATGCCAATGGACTGTTGCAGTGGTGGCTGACGTGAAGCCTCATTCTCTGCTATGACATGCAGACTAATTCTCTGCTGACATGAAGACAGATTCTCTGTTACGGGACCTCTCTCCTCTGCCTGGGTGCCGGGGCCTAAATATCTGAGAATGGACTGTTCCAGTGGTGGGTGACGGGAAGCCAGATTCTCTGCTATGGAACCTCTCTCCAATTGATTTTGGTTAATTTTTATTTATTTAATTTTTATTTTTATTCATTTCCCTATCCACATTTGTTTGCAGGGGATTTACCTACATGTTGCTGCCTTTTGCAGCCCTCTAGCTCTTTCCTGGGCTGTTTTACAGCCTTTTTAGTGCCGAAAAGTTCGGGTCCCCATTGACTTCAATGGGGTTCGGGTTCGGGACGAAGTTCGGATCGGGTTCGGATCCCGAACCCGAACATTTCCGGGATGTTCGGCCGAACTTCTCGAACCCGAACATCCAGGTGTTCGCTCAACTCTAGTCAAGACTCCTGCCCAGCAACAACAGTTTAACTCTATGCTTTCTGTTTCTGCTGTGTCATTGAGCTTACCTCACATCCATATAATGAATCTTAAAGGCATATTATCTTTTCTGCTTCTGTGAACACAATATATAACAGTTATATGACATCCAGACAAAGTCACTGTAAATAAATCTGCTTTTGTCTTTAACACACAAATATAGGAACTGTATTAAGGTTATTGGCAGGACTAGCTGTATAAACACACAAGCTATATTAGAAACCTAGGACAGGTCTTAGATGGCCAGCTACATATGTCACTCACAAAATTAACAGACAGATTAACTATTGTATTTCGGTGTCACAGATGCAAAGGAGGTGTATCTCAACCCAAAAAATGGGCTTATGTCACCCATAGAATTAACAGATTAACTATTGTATTTCAGTATCACTGATGCAAAGGAGGTGTTTTGCACCCCAAAAATGAGTTTATGTCACCCACATAATTAACAGACAGATTAACTATTCTATTTCTATTTCATGGATGCAAAGGAGGTGTTCTGCGCAACAAAAAATTGGTTTATGTCACCGACAGAATTAACAACCAGATTAAGTAAATAACTCTGGCTTTTGTCTTTAACACACAAACATAGGAACTGTATTAAGGTTATTGGCAGGTCTAGCTTTATAAACACACAAGCTATATTAGCAACCTAGGACAGGTCTTAGCTGGCCAGCTACATATGTCACCCACAGAATTAACAGACAGATTAACTATTGTATTTCTGTGTCAGGGATACAAAGGTGTATTGCACCCCAAAAAATGGCTATCGGTTACCTACAGAATTAGCAGCCAGATTAAGTATTGCATTTCTGTGTCACTGGCTCAAAGGAGGTGTATTGCACGGTTGCACCCACAAAAACTGTCTATAAATCACCAACAGAATTAACAGCCAGATGAAAACACTGTCCCTCAGTGTAGCAGCATCCTGTCCCTACACTAGTTAGAGCAGAATGGCGGTGCAACACATGATCCGGTCTTTACACAGGCCAGGTCATATGCTGCACCAGGCAATCACAGCCTTGCCAATGCTAGGCATGACTGTGATGGCTTCCACTGCTTAAAAGCTTGTTGATTGGCTACACTGCAGACTTTCAAGAAGCTTTACTTAGCATCCTAACACTGAAACTGAACATAGACATCCGTGGCAAAGTTTGGGTTCGGGTGCCCAGAAATTCCAGTTTGGGTTCACTTATCCCTATCTCTAAGCAGATTATTCTGCAGATGTTAGAATTCTTGTTTTCGGGATTTAATATTAATCAGAGCACATTATAGACCAATATTGCCCTGGGTGATTCCCAGGGCAATATAGAATAGATTAAATAAAATAATGCCCTTGAAATGAAAAATCTAATAGTCAAGGCCATAGACTGGCCAAAAAGTATCACTCATAAAATGGCTGCATTTTTGTATTGGAAGAAAAAATAAAACCCAGTACCTACTTGAAATCCACAAATCACAGATCTTCAAAATACAGACATTGTGTGCAATCCACATTTTTCTTACTCCCATTACTAGAAATGACTGTTCTTGGCTGTAATGTGATAAGAATAGAATGCCTTCTATAATTTGTGGAACAGACACATAGATGCAGACAGAAAATGGATGACATCCATGTGCAGTCCATTTGTTTTTGCAGACTCGTATAAATGAATGAGTCCATCTGCAATCAGCAAAAATGTGTGGTGCGCTCTCCTTCTCTTTGGGAGCTCCGGTTTAGAGATAGATGAGGATCCAAGAGAAGCAAACCCCACTTATCTGACAATGGTGGAATATTATAGCAATATGCCACCAATATCTCGGTGTAACAACCCCTTAAAAAATTTTCAATGCATTATCTCATAATTAATTTGGAGTCAGTGAATTGAGTTTGGTTTTAATAGTAGTCAGGATATAACTAAAAGAGAGAAATCAGAAAAATGGTATTCATTAAAATGTTTTTCTGAGATACTGAACAGGTTTTCAATATCAGATCTGTGGGGTCAGACACCCGTGACTCTGCTGATCAGCTATTTAAGGAGGCCGCAGTGCTCTAGTCAATACTGTGACCTCTACACAGCTTGCCAAGCACAGAGCTGTCCATTGTATGTGTGTAGATCTGTGTGTGAATGTACGCATGTATGTGCGTGTATGCAGTTGCCAAAATTCTGGTACTTTTCAGCTCACTAAAAAAGTTTGTGTTTGCTGAATGCTTAAAGCTGTTGGTTGAATGCTTGTTTAGCCAATAGCTATGTCTCTTGACTCTCTCATACACATACAATCTCAGCTTGATAAATCATGGATGTATTTTTAACGGATGTCATTAAAACTCAACATGCCCAATCTAGATACTGTTGAAGAGTCGTTAATTCCTCATACACATTAGATTGCCATTTGGTTGCACTAAAATTGATGGGTTCAATCAACAATACTGTAATGTGTATGGGGCCTAAAAGTGTTATTTTAGCAGGGTGTATTTGTGGTACTAAAATCTGAGAAAAATTAAAATACTGGATGCTTCTACACCTGTTGTAACATAGGGTATTCTCCTTGGGAAGCATTGCTTCCAGGTGATAACATAGCATACATACAGGTCTGACTACTCACCTACTCTGTACTCCATGTGGAGCTGTGTCGCGTTCATGCACATAGCAGAGATTTTCGTATCTTGTGTGTGAAAGAGTAATTATGATGTTTTCTTTTTATATATGTAGATAGCTATTATTTTAGCTAAGCCCACATAGAATAAGTTAATATGGGACTAATAAATATTTAGATGGTGATCTCTGCTGCCATGGAAACAACTGAGCAATATCCTCCATGTTGAAGCAATAAGACATAAACATAGAACGCATGGTATATAAACCCAGATTGTGAGAGAGAGGTTTTATTTCTCTATACAGTATATATAATGTGAACATTCTGTAGTACACATTTTTGTCCACTAGATGGGTGCAAACCAGATGTATGAGCCACATGTGCATTCCTTTGTCTTAAGCTCACTAGGGAAGGAGAAAGGGGGGACTAGGTTGTAGTTTTTAAATCTACCTATGAACTCAGAGTTGAAGTTGCTGAAACCGCTCCTATCAGGTTAAGGAGCCAATGGTCTGTTCTTAAGGAACACCCCTTTTCGGATGTCATGTCTGCTATTCAAGTGAATGTAACTTGAATACAGGGGCTTTTCTTGCTCTGGCTCAGGGGGATGAGAAGATGCTTTCATGAAACCAATGGGTGTGTCTGGTCTCATTATGAAAGCAGTATGGTACGTACATACTTATACTTCAAATTGATTTAGCACCACACAAAGAAGAGGAGAATTGCAATAACATTTTAGCATCCCTGGGTGGGCAGACAGCTTGCATAACTTCCTATTCAAACGCCACGAGAGGACTTGCGCAAAATCATCATACGAGGTCACAAGCTGCAGCAAAGGTAAGAAGTTTTATTCTTACAATACCTTCTCTGAGCTTTTTGTTCAAGTAGATTCTCAAGAGTTGAATTGGTGTTATCGCGAAAGAAGGGTTAAAATTATAGCTGATCTGTCCTTTAGAATAAGAGAACCCATTTGAATATTTCTTCTTTGTGTGGCTTTTCATGTGGTAGGACATGCTATAACTAAACAGGAATTGATAGAATCAGATATCCGTGACATAGAATTGGACCTAAGCCAAGCTCTGATGAGAGTTTTTGGGATTCATGAGTAGTGACCAAGGGTCCTCATGATGGGAATTGAGTAGGATTAATGCCGATTACGGGCATGAGTAGGATTAACACCAATTGCATAGTAGTGTGTGTTCCCTAATTAGGTTAGATACCAGCCGAATATCTTTAAGACTATATGAGTCCCGAAGGGTTGATAACGGCTGCATATCTTTAGGAGTATTTGTCACTGTTATGAAGAATAAGCAATTGGCAGTTAATTTTTGTATCCCTACAGAGGTGAATAGGACCAAGGATCTTCACCAAAGGAATTGTGGGTTTGGTAGTGATTAACTATAGTAATCAGATACTGTTTGATCTGTGTGTAACCACAAAATGGGGCAATTCTAATGTTACAGGATATAATAAGGATATGTTAACAACGGCTCAGCTAATGCAAGAAAAAAAATGCTGAAAGCATTTTGTGATACTGTGTAGCAGAGAGATCGAGTATTATCCGGAAATACGTAGTATTATGTAAAAGTTTCCACTAGAGGCTGCATATCGAAACTACACAAGAAGGAAAAGTTTAAGTTACTAAGTTAAAATCGTTCATGTGTGCAATTGGTATGCCAGAGACCAGTAGACTAATTTCTTTATTAACTTCAACTTTTCTTCATATAACACTGCCACATACACCAGCAGATAGTTCATGTACTAAACACGTGTTATAAAGATATCACAAAATTGCGGTATGCATAAGATGGTGGTTCAACTGTTGAATCCTGTCATTCAACATAAAATGGTGGATATATTTCTCTCTTGAGTATCTGTAATCTTATTTTAAGTTATTTAAGCACTTTATGATCTCTCTGAGAGGTATATCTGAGGTGTAACTAATAGTTCACTTGCTGAATTTGGTCGCAATTTGCAATATGAAGTTAGCAGTAACTATTTGCAGATTGAAACACCCAAACTAATTCCCATGTAAATATCATGAATACAATAACATAGTTAACCAAAAAGGATATATGGATACCCACTAAGCTATATGAAATAGTGTACCAATGAAAAATAAAATGAAACCATACACAATTTTATTATAAAATCACATAAATATTCACGATTGACAAAACACAAGGTTAAAAACACAATTTGAAAAGCACTGGGGCTGGTGGTGCATGATTGGCGGGTCAAGGAATAAAATACAAGTGCAAAGTGCGATCAGCAAAAGAGATTTAATTCATCAGCAGTGATGTAGTCACTGATTTGACCTATGTGGGAGAAAGGAAAACGGTATATACACCAACACAGTGTATACCACTGGCACCACTATGTGGCACACAGCATGCATATAATAGTGCAATATAAAAAGAAGCTAAAGACTAAATGAAACTAGTACAAGTCACCAGCAAACGATAATGTCTGCACAGAGAAAAACCAATGAAGACAATATTGCAATGTATACTGACCACAATCCAGAACTCAAACCAGGCACCACCAGTCCACTCCCCATATTTGCAGATTGGTTAAATATGATCTGGTATGGCTGTATGCAATTTAGATTGCAATGTGGAATTTGAATTTGAATTGTGAACTTTGTAGTTTGTAATTGAACTATTTTGGCCTCTCTGCTTCCATAAAACATAACTTTTAGTGGAGTGAATGTCTGTTCAGCTTCTCTCTCTGGTGAATAATAATTTCTAGCAGCTCCTGCTAGGGAATTTCCCACACAGGCTGTGTGTGAGGCTGGCTGTGATTGGCCAAGACTCCTGCCCAACAACAACAGTTTAACTCTATGCTTCCTGTTTCTGCTGTGTCATTGAGCTTACCTCACATCCATATAATGGATCTTAAAGGCATATTATCTTTTATGCTTCTGTGAACACAATATATATAACAGTTATATAACATCCAAACATGAAGTCACTGTAAATAACTCTGCTTTTGTCTTTAACACACAAACATAGGAACCGTATTAAGGTTATTGGCAGGTCTAGCTGTATAAACATATAAGCTATGTTAGCAACCTAGGACAGGTCTTAGCTGGCCAGCTACAAGCAGCGATCTTTATAAAATAACAAAAGAAGACTTACTAAACCTGTTCAATCCCCCTCTGATGCAGCATCACTCTAGTGCTTGCCTGCCATACATTGTTTCCAGAGCTACAGAGATAATGTCCCTAATAACCCATGTGACAGCTATATAGTCAATCACTGCACAGGTGTCTGCAGCAAAGATGTCCTAGATTACCATATTTGACTGCTAAGGACAGTGATTGGGTGCAGCAATCATGTGGAGTAGTCAGGAAAGTCATTGCTGCAGCACCAGAAACAAAGACGGTGGACAGAGGGGGAGCAGATTTGAGTTAGTTATGTAAAATGAAGTATATTCGTGCATGCGCTGCTACTAATAGTAACAGCATATGCAAAAGATTAATACATTCTCGCGAGACTGGCAGCTATCTTAATGTGGCCTAATCGGAAAGAATACATTTTACCAGCACAGTGAAGACAGTCCCTCAACAACAGTAAAGATAATATTTTGAACTAATCAGTTTTGTCCATAACGGGACAAACCAATTTTCTCATCATTAATATCTATCATTAAAAAGAGGACTCAGTCTAATACCTGGATTTATGACACACTACATGGACACCCTTTCTCCTCCCTCCCTATTAGACTGACTCCAAATCTCCTTAATTTCTAAGGCTAGTGTTACAATTGCTTTACATAGATCTGGCAGGCTGTTCAGGCAGGGCTCCTACCTGAATGCACACCGGCCACATCACAATGATGCCGGCGGCAGATCGCGCTATGTAATAACAATCTGTCACTGGCACACTGCATGTGGACGAGCGATGGGATAGTGATGCCACGGAGGACATCGCTACATGCCGCTGCTATTACATGTAGCGATGTCCTCCGTGGCATCACTATCCCATCGCTCGTCCACATGCAGTGTGCCAGTGACAGATTGTTATTACATAGCGCGATCTGCCGCCGGCATCATTGTGATTTTTAAGCATGCTTGAAAATCACAATTGCCTGATGAATGAGCGTTTACTTGTTCATGTGACATTTGGAAGCATTAATAGGCCCGTTTCAGATGAGCAATTCTCACATTTTGGACTTTCAGCATGAGTATGCAGCAGCTTCCGTCCTGACCTCCCAGTGCTGCTGGGGTCGCATAGCATTATATTGATTTATGATGCTATGTAACCCTTACAGTTCTGAAAGCTTGCAAACAGAATTTTTTGGGTTAGCCAATAAAGGTATAACTGCTATAAAACTGTTGTCTTTTTAACACAAAAAGATTTAACATCATATAGATTTTTGTTGTTGTTGTTTTACTAACATGGTACAATGCTATTTTTAAAAAGCCTCCATCCTTTTCCTCTTGTAACAGGTGGCATGGACTGGACAGGGCCAGACATAAGTACCTGTGTATGTGACAAATGAGTTTATCTAAAGCTAGAAGGAGAGCATATGAAAGATTTGAAACTATTGGAATGGTCTATAGGGGATATCATTTTACTTTTATGTATTTCACACACAATTTAGAAGAAGCTGAAACACCACAATCATAATTAAAAAGGGCCCTATTAGAACACACAATTTTTGGGCTAATAATCGGGAACAAGTCTTCATACAAGTGCGTGTTCCCAATAATTGACCTGTATACCGTAATCGATCAGCCAATATACAAGCAAACACTGGCTTGTCAGCTGATGGATGAAAAATGCCTGATTATCTGCAGATCATCGTCCAGTGTAATTAGGATATACTGCTGATAAACAATAGAACTGAATGAGGGAGAACGACTGCAGTAGCAATCATTCCTCCCACATTCAGTATGCATCAGCCTTAGAGATGTCGCGAACATAAAATTTTCCGTTCGCGAACGAGAATTTCTACAAATGTTTGCGAACGTGCGAACCGCCATTGACTTCTATAGTCAGGTGAATTTTAAAACCCACAGGGACTCTTTCTGGCCACAATAGTGATGGAAAAGTTGTTTCAAGGGGACTAACACCTGGACTGTGGCATGCCGGAGGGGGATCCATGGCAAAACTCCCATGGAAAATTACATAGTTGACGCAGAGTTGGATTTTAATCCATAAAGGGCATAAATCCCCTAACAATCCAATTTTTTTTTAACTACATGGTTTAAAACATCCAGTGTGTGTATACGATCAGGTATGATGTTGTATCGATCAGGTATGATGTAAGGGTTACGCCCGCTTCACAGACATTGACAGACCAAACTCCCCTTTTAATGCACCGCAAACAACCGCAAACAGTCCATTTGCCCAACCGCAAACTTCCCATTTGCACAAGGTTGGATACCAAGCTAGCCATGTCCCGTTGATGTCATTGAAAGTTTCTTCCTCCACCCAGCCACGTACAACACCAAGGGTCCCGGAAAGGTGAATTGAATTGATTTTTCGAATGAGGAGATGGTTAAAAAAACGCTGGCTCCCTCCCCTTTGTTCGAATCCACGGTCACTGCGTCTGTGCCGTGCAATTTACTGTCCCACCCGATATGAGTGCTATTTTCTATAGTTCTCTCTTCTCATCAGTTTAATCCCTGTTACGTCCCCAATCTGGGGTCCATTTATTAAATAAATTTTTCAAACAGGGAGATGGTTAAAAAAACGCTGGCTCCCTCCCCTTTGTTTGAATCCACGCCACGGTCACTGCGTCTGCGCCGTGCCATTTACTGTCACACCCGATATGAGTGCTATTTTCTGTAGTACTATTCTCATCAGTTTAATCCCTGTTATGTCCCATATCAGGGTGGGATTGCCTTTTGTGAAAAAAAAAATTTAGGCCGGGTACCTTCGACTGCCTTCACAGTGACAGACCAAACTCTGATACACCAAACTGAATTGATTTTAGGAACTGGGAGATTGAAAAAGCAGCTTGGTCGGTCCTCTTACTCCCAAGTTGGGGCACTGCGCGTGCACGGAGCAATGTGCTGTGACACCCTATATGAGTGGTGTCTTAACTAGTACTATTCCTATCAGTTTAATCCCTGTTACGTCCCCTATCCGGGGACGTGTGTCGAATTGATTAACCATTGTCGAGTAAACGAACCATTACGACATCCTGGAATAATTTAGTTCTGAGCTTTGTACTTGATTTGTATAGGAATTGTTGGGGATTTTTTAAATTGTCTGCATTATTTCTAATAAACTATTAAGAGACTTTATTATGATTTTTTTATTTTATGTATTAAAAACCCACCCATACAACTTAAAAAAATAAAATAAAAAAATGTGATTTTGCCGTCCCGATCGCTTTTGGTCTGATCATAATGAAGCAACGGACTTATCATCTGGGGTGTGGCAACATTGCCAACACACTCATAGAGGTGATGATCGCTTCATTGTGATACGCAAGCCCCTTCACCACAACAAGGTAACGATCACGAAAGGGGAATTGACACTTGTATGTGCCTTTTTGTTTTGTTTTGTTTTTGCAGTCACAGTGCAGCACCAGAGGCCAGAAAAATT
Organism: Bufo gargarizans; assembly: GCF_014858855.1. Taxonomy (NCBI): domain Eukaryota; kingdom Metazoa; phylum Chordata; class Amphibia; order Anura; family Bufonidae; genus Bufo; species Bufo gargarizans. Next base: position 283,060,972 of record NC_058084.1, on the reverse strand, counting down.
AGGCATGTACACATGCCTGAAAAACAATGTTATTGTTGCAGCCTTTGTTGTAGCAGCGGCCGGAAAAATTGATGTTTTCAAGGCAGAAAGAAACTTTTTTGACCGAGGCGACTTCTTTTGTCAGTGACAATGTCTCCTGCTGCACTGAAGGTCCTTTCTGACAGGACACTTGAAGCGGGGCAGGCCAGAAGTTCTATCGCAAATTGGGATAGCTCAGGCCACAGGTCAAGCCTGCACACCCAGTAGTCAAGGGGTTCATCACTCCTCAGAGTGTCGATATCTGCAGTTAAGGCGAGGTAGTCTGCCACCTGACGGTCGAGTCGTTCTCCAAGGCTGGATCCCGAAGGGCTATGGCGATGTGTAGGACTGAAAAAGCTCTGCATGTCCTCCATAAACAACACATCTGTAAAGCGTCCTGTCCTTGCCGCCGTGGTCGTGGTAGGAGAAAGATTACTTTGACCTCTTCCCCAGTTAGATTTCCGTTGTGCTGTGACATCCCCCTTATAAGCTGCGTAAAGCATATTTTTTAGTTTGGTTTTGAACTGCTGCATCCTTTCTGACTTCCGGTAATTTGGTAACATTTCCATCACTTTCTGCTTATACCGGGGGTCTAGTAGCGTGGCCACCCAGTACAGGTCGTTCTCCTTCATCATTTTTATACGTGGGTCCCTCAACAGACATGACAGCATGAAAGATCCCATTAGCACAAGGTTGGATGCCGATCTACTCATTTCCCGTTCCTCCTCCTCACTGATGTCATTGACGGTCTGTTCTTCCCACCAGCCACGTACAACACCACGGGTCCCAGATAGGTGACAACAACGAGCACCCTGGGATGCCTGCTGTGGTTGTTCTTCCTCCTCCTCCTCAAAGCCACATTCCTCCTCTGACTCCTCTTCCTCATACTCCTCTTGCAGCGTTGCCGCAGGTCCAGCAAGCGATGATGACAAGGCTGTTTCTGGTGGTGATGGTGACCACAACTCTTCCTCTTCCTCTTCACGCTCATCTACAGCCTGATCCAGCACTCTTCGCAGGGCACACTCCAGGAAGAAAACAAATGGGATGAGGTCGCTGATGGTGCCTTCGGTGCGACTGACTAGGTTTGTCACCTCCTCAAAAGGACGCATGAGCCTACAGGCATTGCGCATGAGCGTCCAGTAACGTGGCAAAAAAATTCCCAGCTCCGCAGAGGCTGTCCTAGCACCCCGGTCATACAAATACTCGTTGACGGCTTTTTCTTGTTGGAGCAGGCGGTCGAACATTAGGAGTGTTGAATTCCAAAGTGTCGGGCTGTCGCAAATCAAGCTCCTCACTGGCATGTTGTTTCGGTGCTGAATGTCTGAAATGTGCGCCATGGCCATGTAGGAACGCCTGAGATGGCCACATACCTTCCTGGCCTGCTTCCTGGCTACAGGACGTCCTGTAAGTCTGGGTACTTAGACACAAAGCGTTGTACGATGAGATTCAACACATGTACCATGCACTGCACATGTGACAACTTGCCCAAATTCAATGCCGCCAACAAATTGCTTCCATTGTCACACACCACTTTCCCGATCTCCAGTTGGTGCGGGATCAGCCACTGATCCACCTGTGCGTTCAGGGCGGACAGGAGTGCTGGTCCGGTGTGGCTCTCTGCTTTCAGGCAAGTCAACCCCAAGACAGCGTGACACTGTTGTATCCGGGATGTGGAATAGACCCTGGGGAGCTGGGGGGATTCAGTTGATGTGCAGCCAGACGCCGCAGCAGAAGAGGACTCAGCCGAGGAGGTTATGGAGGAGGATGGAGTAGGAGGAGTAGAGGAGGTGGCAGTAGGCCTGCCTGCAAGTCGTGGCGGTGTCAGCAACTCCGCTGCAGAGCCACGCATTCCATGCTTGGCAGCCGTCAGCAGGTTGACCCAATGCGCAGTGTAGGTGATATACCTGTCCTGACCGTGCTTTGCAGACCAGGTATCAGTGGTCAGATGGACCCTTGCCCCAACACGGTGTGCCAGAGATGCCATGACTTCCTTTTCAATCACTGAGTAGAGGTTTGGGATTGCCTTATTAGAAAAAAAAATTCATCCGGGAACCTTCCACTGTGGTGTCCCAATAGCGACAAATTTTTTGAAGGCCTCAGACTCCACCAGCTGGTATGGTAAAAGCTGGTGGGCTAAGAGTTCCGTCAAGTCAGCTGTCAGACGCCGGGCAAGGGGGTGACTCTGTGACATTGGCTTCTTACGCTTAAACATTTCCTTTACAGACACCTGACTGTGGGCAGATGAGATGGAACTGCTCAAGGTGAGAGGCAGAGTGGCGGGTGGTTGAGAGGGGGCAAGGAGGACAGCATTGGTTGACGTGGCTGAAGATGCTGAACCAGGAGGAGGATGGTGGCTTTGAGCTTGTGTGCTGCTTCTACTCGTCATCATGTGTTGATCCCATAGGCGTTTGTGATGTGCGATCATGTGCCTTCACAAAGCAGTTGTACCTAGGTGGGTGTTGGATTTCCCACGACTCAGTTTCTTTTGGCACAGGTTGCAAATGGCATAGCTGTTTTTAGAGGCAGACACACAAAAAAATTCCACACTGCTTTGCAATGACGGCATTCTGGTGGTGGCAACAGCATGCGTTGATTGGCGTGCTGTCTGGCTGACCCTGGGTGCCGATACATGCTGTCTGACTGTGCCACCAGCTCCTTGCGATGACCTCCCCCTGCTTCCAACTTGTCTCCTCCTTCTCTCTGTCTCCCCTTCTGAACTTTTCCCCTCTTCTTCTTCTCTTCGAGCAGGCACCCACGTGGCATCCATGGACACATCGTCATCATCAACCACTTCACTTGTATCTGACACCTCAACCTCCATGTGTGTAATGCTGCCTGACTGAGACATATCCCTGTTATCTACATCCCCTGGCAATAATGGTTGTGCATCACTAATTTCATCCAACTGATGTGTAAATAACTCCTCTGAGGGATCAAGTGAAGCGGCTGTGGTGGCTGTGGTGGTAGTGGTGGTTGTGGCGGCGGGGGGGAGAGTGGTAACTTGAGAGCAGGTGACCGAAGCTGAGCTGGAGGAGGATGGTGCATCAAGGTTCTCAGCGGAAGCTGTTGAAGATTGGGTGTCCTGTGTAAGCCAGTCAACTATTTTCTCCAGATTTTTTGGGTTCAGGGTACGTGGCCTCTGAACACTGGGCATTATTCCAGGGCCAGTGGAAATCACAGCACCACGAACACGACAGCCCCTGCGGCGTGGCCTGCCTCTGCCTGTCATTTTTTATTAGATAAGTGTTACTATGCGTGCAAGGTACTGTGCCACTCTATATAAGTGGTGGGCTGTGGGCACAGTACAGTCTGTGTGGGCCTGACACACACGGGCTTGCAAATGTGATTATATCACAGAAAATTTTTCAATATAATTTTTTTTATCTGCAAGGTATGTGTGTGAATGACACCCTGTAACGGTATGAGTGCAGGCCTAGCTACTAGCCAGTTGGCACAATACAGAATGTGTGGGCCTGACGCACACGGGCTTGCAAATGTGATTAGATCACAGAAAAATGTGAAATCGATTTTTTTTTCTGCAAGGTATTTGGGTGAACGACACCCTGTAACGGTATGAGTGCAGGCCTAGCCACTGTAACGCACCAAGTCGATTAGTTAGGATCTCAACTGCAGAGTCAATGGACATCAACTATTTACCACACTGCCTAATTGCTGGCTGTGTGTTTTGCGGCTGCTCAATTTGAACCCCAGGCGGCTCTCTCAGTCTTAGGCGGAGAGGTTGGGGTTACCAAAATCATGTACCGCAATACACATAAACAGATTAATTAATGGGGAGGAAGATCTCCTCTTAGTTGCAAAGGTCAGGAGGTATTTTTATAGCAATTCCTCAGGAATATATATAACTGCAATATCAACTCTCACCACCGGGTGGCAACAACTCTTCAGATTAGTATGTAACTGCAATATCAACTCTCACCACTGTGTGGCAGCAATTCTTCAGATTAGTATGTAACTGCAATATCAACTCTCACCACTGTGTGGCAGCAATTCTTCAGATTAGTTTGTAACTGCAATATCAACTCTCACCACTGTGTGGCAGCAATTCTTCAGATTAGTATGTAACTTCCACATAACCAGCGGAGCCTGTTAGCAGGCATGTACTTGCGATTTAGGAGTCCTCCAAGAGGAAGGCAGCAGTGTGGAAGTCCGTAGCAGATGGTGGTGAATCCTCCAAGAGGAAGGCAGCAGTGTGGAAGTCCGTAGCAGATGGTGGTGAGTCCTCCCTGAGCTGCAGGGTTCCAGACCCGCATCAACGATTCTGTCCTCTTGTGCAAATGGAGCTGACAGGGTGCGCACTCCATTAGTGGAACACCCTGTACAGCCCCTGACTCCTATTTATTGGCCAGAGCGTGAGTGGGCGGCGCCTTTAGACAGCCCAGCAGCAGGTGTGTTCCATCACAGTACCCCCCCCTAAGGGGACCCCTCCGGGGTACCCCAATAGGGGAGGGTCGGTCGGGGAACCTCCGGTGCAACAACTTTTGGAGCCTGGGAGCATGAACGTCTTGCACATCTTCCCAAGAGTCATCCTGGAAGCCATACCCCTTCCATCTAACGAGGTACTGGATCCTCCCCCGTCTTCTCCTGGAATCGAGGAGCTGTTCGACTTCAAATTCCTCTTCACCTTGGACGTCTATCGGGGGCGAGGGTCGAGGATCCCGTGATGGGAACGGGCTAGGTCTAAACGGCTTCAACAGTGACACATGGAATGTGAGATGTACCTGTAGTCGAGGGGGAAGGGTGAGTCTCACCGTGTTGGGGTTGATAACCCTTTCAATCGGAAAGGGACCCAAGAATTGTTTTCCCAATTTCTTGGAAGGTACCCCCAACCGAAGGTTTCTCGTCGACAGCCATACCGAGTCCCCGACCTGGTAGGAAGGATTTCCTCTTCTGCGGCGGTCGTAGTAGGTCTTTTGTCTTTCCTTTGCCCGTTGGAGGTTGTCTTTCAGCGTCTTGAGGGTAGTTTGCAGAGTAGTTAGATAATCGTCTGTGGCTGGAACATTTGTGGGAAGACTGGTTTGAGGAAAAGACCTGGGGTGGAATCCATAATTATCAAAAAATGGACTATGTAAAGTGGAGGAATTCATGGAATTGTTATAGGCGAATTCGGCGAGGGGAAGTAGGCCTTCCCAGTCATCTTGGAGAAATGAGCAGTGACATCTGAGGAACTGTTCCAGGCACTGATTCACCCTTTCTGTCTGCCCGTTCGTTTGGGGGTGATAGGCGCTAGACATCCTGTGGTCAATTTGGAGTCTGGAACAGAGCGCTCTCCAGAATTTGGATATAAATTGCGAACCCCTGTCTGATATGACCTGGCAAGGAACTCCATGTAACTTTATGATATTGGACAGGAAGGCCTCGGCTGTTTCCCTGGAGGAGGGTAACTTTTTGAGGGCCACGAAGTGTGCCATCTTAGTCAGCATATCTACTACCACCATGATGGTGTTGTTTCCTCTGGAAAGGGGGAGTTCTACGATGAAGTCCATCGAAACCCATTCCCAGGGTCTGTTGGCGATGGGAAGACTCATTAGTAGACCATATGGTCGATTCCTGTCACTTTTGCATGAGGCACAGGTCTCGCAGGTGGAAACGTATACCTCAATCTCTTTGGACATTTTTGGCCACCAGAAGTTCCTGCGTATCAAGTTTATGGTTTTGGCTATGCCAGGGTGCCCCGCGAGGGGTGAGTCATGGCAGAGTTTGATCACCTGGGTGGTGAGGGAGGGTGGTATGTACAGTTGGTTATCCTTGTAGAGGAAACCTTGTTGGTTCTGTAGAAGACCTGGGGGTGTGTTGGCATGGTGTCATGGAACCATGAACCAGACGTACAACAAGAGATAAGTGGGAATAAGAAGGCTTTATTGAAAATCAAGCTGTAAGCAAAAGTCCAAACGGATGGCTAAACCGAAGCAGGGTCTTGCGTAGCCAGAGGTCAGGAACCAGAAGGGTAGTCAGACGAAGCCAGGATCAGGAACCAGCGGGGTAGTCAGACGAGGCCAGGATCAGGAACCAGAAGCAGCAGCAGTCTTAGAAGCATGTGAACACAGGAGGACCAAGCAAGGAACTGAAGCCACAGACCTCCTATATATATGAGCTAGGCATCCAGCTCCTCCCAGTGGGAAGGAGAAGCCGCAGGGTGGGAGGCTACAAGAAACCCAGAAACCAAAATGGCCGCCAGCACATGTCAAACGAAGGAGAACAGCAAGAAGGTAAGACCATGACAGTACCTCCCCCTCAAGGGCCCCTCCTCCGCGGAGTAAGGAACGGTTTCTGAGGGAAGCGTGCGTGGAAGGCTCGGAGCAAAGCAGGAGCATGGACATCTGCGGAGGGAACCCAGGAACGCTCCTCTGGACCATAACCACGCCAATGGACCAAAAACTGCAACCGACCGCAGACCAGGCGTGAGTCCAGGATATTGCTCACCTCATATTCCTCACGATTGCCCACTTGGACCGGACGGGGCCGAGGAACCGAGGAAGTGAAACGATTACACACCAATGGCTTCAACAGGGAGACATGAAACACGTTGGAGATCCGCATGCCAGGAGGAAGCGCAAGGGCATAGGCTACCGGGTTTACCCTGCGAAGCACTCGGAAGGGACCAACAAAGCGAGGCGCCAGCTTGGGAGTGGGCACTCGAAGGTTGAGGTTGCGGGTGGACAACCATACACGGTCTCCGACCTGGTAGGAAGGAGCGGGCGCTCGTCTGCGATCAGCCTGGAGTCTCTGGCGCTGCGCAGAGACCTCAAGGGACCTCTGGATCTGTACCCAAGAAGCACGTAGGACGGAAAGGTGATCCTCCACAGCCGGAATATCCTGGGGAGAGAATACCTCCGGTAACACGGCAGGTTGGAACCCATAATTGGCCATGAAGGGAGACGTCCCAGAGGAAGAGTTCACCGCCGTGTTCCTGGCAAACTCAGCCCAAGGCAGGAGGTCAACCCAATTGTCTTGGTGATCGGAGACATAGCAACGAAGGAATTGCTCCAAGGCCTGATTGGATCGTTCTGCGGCCCCATTGGACTGAGGGTGGTAGGCCGAGGAGAAAGAGAGATGAATCCCCAACTGGGAGCAAAAGGCGCGCCAGAACCTGGACACAAACTGACTCCCCCAATCCGACACAATCTCCTTGGGCAAACCGTGCAACCGGAAGACCTCCCCGGCGAAAATCGTGGCCAACTCTTGTGCAGAGGGTAACTTCTTGAGAGGAACACAGTGGCACATTTTGGAAAACCGATCCACAATCATGAGAATGACCGTATGGCCTCGGGATGCAGGGAGGTCCACAATAAAATCCATCCCCAGGTGTGACCATGGGCGCTCCCCGGTGGCTATGGGTTGCAAAAGGCCCAACGGAAGGTGCCGAGGGGACTTACTCTGGGCACAAACGGAGCATGCCGCTACATATGCGGCGATGTCGGAACGTAGAGAAGGCCACCAGAACAGACGTGAAACAGCCCAGGACAGCTGATTCTTTCCAGGATGCCCCGCGGCCTTGGAGTTATGGTAGGTTCGCAACAACCGAGTGCGCAACTCCTCAGGCACAAAACATCTGCCGTTGGGTCTCCCAGAGGGAGCACCAGATTGAGCCGCCAAAATCAGCTCACCCAGAGGAGAGGTCAGACTGGTGCGAATGGCGGCCAGGATCTGATTCGGAGGTATGACCGAAGTCGGAATCGACTCCTCCCTGGACAGCTCGGAGTACTGCCGTGATAAGGCATCCGCTCTGATGTTCTTGGAACCGGGTAGGTAGGAGACCACGTAATTAAAACGTGACAAGAACAGAGCCCATCTGGCCTGACGTGGTGTCAATCTCTTGGCCTCAGAAAGGTAGGTCAGATTCTTGTGGTCCGTCAGGATGAGAACCGGAACCACCGAACCCTCGAGCAAGTGCCTCCATTCTTTAAGGGCCTGCACGATGGCCAATAACTCCCTGTCACCAATCTGATAGTTGCACTCCGCGGAAGACAGTTTCCGGGAGTAAAACCCACAAGGAAGCAGAGGACCCTCTGGTGTTCTACGCTGAGACAGAAGGGCGCCTACTCCCGTCTCAGACGCGTCCACCTCGAGGACAAAGGGCAACCCAGGGTTGGGATGCGACAGAATCGGAGCCGACACAAAGGCGGACTTTAGAGCCTCAAAAGCTCGGATGGCCTCGAGCGGCCAGACCTGGAAATTACTGCCCTTCCTGGTCAGATCCGTGAGAGGCTTGGCTAGCATAGAAAAGTCCCTGATGAACTTCCGTTAATAATTGGCGAAGCCCAAAAAGCGCTGCAGGGCACGGAGACCACTGGGCTGGGGCCACTGTAAGACAGCCGAAACCTTCTCAGGATCCATGGAAAACCCCTCAGCGGAAATGATGTAACCTAAGAAGGTTACCTGGGATCGGTGAAATTCGCATTTCTCAAGCTTACCGAACAGCCTGTTCTCTCGTAACCGTTGCAACACTCGTCTGACATCCATAATGTGGGCCTCCATGGATTCAGAATATACCAAGATGTCATCCAAATAGACCACCACACACTGCTGCAACAGGTCACGGAAAACATCGTTGATGAATTCCTGGAAGACTGCGGGCGCATTGCACAACCCAAAGGGCATAACCAAGGATTCATAATGACCGGTCCTGGTGTTAAACGCGGTCTTCCACTCATCGCCCGCCTTGATCCTTACCAGGTTATATGCCGCCCTCAGGTCGAGTTTGGTAAAGACCGTGGCCCCTTTGAGGCGATCGAACAGCTCGGAAATCAAGGGTATCGGGTAAGCGTTCTTGATCGTGATGCGATTGAGACCCCTGTAGTCGATGCAAGGCCTCAACTCACCGCCCTTCTTTTTCACAAAGAAAAATCCAGCCCCTGCCGGGGACGAGGATTTGCGAATGTGTCCGCGTGAAAGCGCCTCCCTCACGTACTCCTCCATGGCCTCATTCTCCGCTACCGACAGTGGATAGACTTTGCCACGAGGAGGAACGGCACCAGATTGTAACTCTATGGCACAATCGTATGGGCGGTGCGGAGGTAGGGCAACCGCGCGCACCTTATCGAATACATCCCGGTACTCTTCGTATTCAGGAGGCAACAGAGAGTCCGAGGAAGTACACAGCAACTTGACAGGCCCATGGATGCAACTAGACCCACACTGCGGTGACCACGAGAGGATCTCGGCCGATCTCCAATCGAAAGTCGGATTATGCTTCTGGAGCCAGGGGTACCCCAAGACCACCGAGTAGTGTGGAGACGAAATCACCTGGAGACAGACCGACTCTCTGTGAACGGCACCAATGGCTATCCCCACTGGAAGGGTCTCATGAGTCACGTGTGGCGGCAGAAGGGGTCTGCCGTCTATCGCCTCAAGAGCCAGTGGGGAACCTCGAGGCTGCAGAGGAATGGAATTGGCGGCAGCGAACACACTATCAATGAACAAACCACCAGCACCAGAGTCCACCAACGCCTGGGTCGTCACCAAGCCCCCGACCCAGGAGAGGACAACAGTGATCAGTGGTTTGTCAACACGGGAAACCGGGGACGAGGAGACTCCACCCAAGATCTGCCCCCGACAGGATCTCAGGTGCGAGCGTTTCCCGGACGGTTCGGACATGCCAACCGAAAATGCCCACCGAGACCACAGTACATGCATCGGCCCTCGCGTCTCCGGAGTACCCTCTCCCCCTCGGACAGACGAGCAAACCCCAGCTGCATGGGTTCACCCCCAGACAAGTCATCCCCAGGAGGCGTGGGAGGAGAGGGAGGCACGGGTGGGACAGCAAACGTAGGCGCCAATCTGTTAGAAGGCCTCCGCAGGCTCTCCTTAAAGGAAGGTCTCTCCCTGAGTCTGGTGTCAATCAAAATCAGGAAAGAAATAAGAGACTCGAGCTCCACTGGTAGGTCCTTAGCTGCAACCTCATCCTTCAAGGCATCCGAGAGACCATGAGAGAAAGCAGCGACCAGAGCCTCATTATTCCAGCCCACCTCTGCTGCCAGGGTACGAAACTCAATGGCGTATTCAGCTACGGATCGCGAACCCTGTCTGATGGACATAAGGAGCTTCGCAGCAGAGGCAGCACGAGCCGGCACATCGAATACCTTCCGAAGAGAAGCAACAAAACCGGAAAACTCGGCAACCACCGGATTGTTGTTCTCCCATAAAGGGCTGGCCCAGGCCAAGGCCTTGTCCGAGAGCAGCGAGATCAAGAAGCCCACCTTTGATCTCTCAGTAGGAAAGGCATGTGGCAGCAACTCGAAATAAATGCCCACCTGGTTAAGGAAACCTCGGCACTGAGTTGGCTCTCCCCCAAAGCGCTGTGGAAGGGGGGCAGAACCGGTCATACCCCGAGACACCGCAGGCGCAGCAACAGGTGTCGGGGTAGGTTCTGGCGCAACAACCGGAGCGGCAGTAGGAGCGGGCCCAGGAGCGACAACCGACCCATCGGCAACGGAAGCGAAATGAGCCGTGCGTTCAAGCAGGGTTTGCAACGCCACAGCGAACCGACCCAACAGGTGATCCTGCTGATCAAGTCTGGCAATCAGCGTAGGTAGCGAGGATGGCCCTGTACCGTCAGAATTCATGGCTTGGTCCTAATGTCATGGAACCATGAACCAGACGTACAACAAGAGATAAGTGGGAATAAGAAGGCTTTATTGAAAATCAAGCTGTAAGCAAAAGTCCAAACGGATGGCTAAACCGAAGCAGGGTCTTGCGTAGCCAGAGGTCAGGAACCAGAAGGGTAGTCAGACGAAGCCAGGATCAGGAACCAGCGGGGTAGTCAGACGAGGCCAGGATCAGGAACCAGAAGCAGCAGCAGTCTTAGAAGCATGTGAACACAGGAGGACCAAGCAAGGAACTGAAGCCACAGACCTCCTATATATATGAGCTAGGCATCCAGCTCCTCCCAGTGGGAAGGAGAAGCCGCAGGGTGGGAGGCTACAAGAAACCCAGAAACCAAGATGGCCGCCAGCACATGTCAAACGAAGGAGAACAGCAAGAAGGTAAGACCATGACACATGGTCCATATTCAAAGCATCCTTAAGCTGGGTTTCCAACCCGACAGTGGCGAGGACGAGTTTCTTAGGTGGTATGATCCATGTGGGGGCTGTGTCCGCAGCGCAAAATTCAGCTAGGCGTGATAGGGCGTCGGCCTTCCCATTTTTTGAGCCTGGTCGGTATGTAATTTGAAAATTGAATCTGTCAAAAAAGAAACTCCACCGTACTTGACGGCTTGACAGTGTTTTACTGGTTTTCAGATACTGTAAGTTACGGTGCTCCGTGTATATTGTGATGGGGTGTGTTGAACCTTCAAGTAAATGCCTCCAGTTTTCCAGAGAACATTTTTTGGCGAGGAGTTCCTTTTCCCCTATGGGGTAGTTAAGTTCGGCGTTATTTAGCGTAACGGGGATGAGAAGGAGCTTCGCTGGGACAGGACCGCTCCTATGGCTGCCTGGGAAGCGTCTACTTCCAGCACGTAATGATGGTTCGGATTCGGAAGGGTCAGTATCGGTGCCATAGTAAATCTGTTCTTTAGTAAATCAAATGCTGATTGTGCCTCGATGGACCAAACAAATTTAGTGTTGACACTAGTTAACCGGGTTAGCGGTTTAGTGGTAGCGGAGAAATCCTTGATAAATTTCCTATAGAAGTTTGAGAACCCCAGGAATCGCTGAAGGGCTTTCCTGGAGGTCGGGATCGGGCAGTTTTAAATGCAAGTGATCTTTGAGTGATCCATCTGGATACCCTGAGGAGAGATTATGTATCCGAGGAACGGAAGGGAAGTGGTCTCAAATATGCATTTTTCCGGTTTGACGTATAAGCGATGAGCGCTTAATCGTGCAAGTACCCAACGGACATGTCTCCGGTGGTCGTATAAGGTGTCGGAGTACACTAGTATATCATCTAGATAGATGATTACGCATACGTCCAGTAGGTCCCTAAAGATGTCATTTATAAAGTTTTGGAATGTGGCAGGAGCGTTGCACAATCCGAAGGGCATCACAGTATACTCGAAGAGTCCGTACCGGGTGCGGAAAGCTGTCTTCCATTCGTCGCCCTTCCTGATCCTAATCAAGTTGTATGCACCTCTTAGGTCCAACTTGGTGTAGATTGTGGATGTTTGAAGTCTTTCTATGAGTTCGGATATTAGCGGCAGGGGGTACCGATTTTTGATTGTTACTTTGTTCAACGCTCTGTAATCGATGATGGGCCTTAGGCTTGAATCTTTGTTTCTTACGAAGAACATCCCTGCGGCTGCCGGGGAGGTTGAAGGCCGAATGAAACCCTTCCGTAAGTTTTCTTCCAGGTACTGTTTAAGGTGAACAAGTTCTGGTTGTGCCAAGGGGTAGATTCTTCCTGTGGGTATCTCACTGCCCGGCAACAAGTCAATGGGGCAATCGTAAGATCTATGGGGCGGAAGGGATTCCGCCTTCTTTGCACAAAATACCTCCGCAAACTCTGCGTATTGGGTGGGGACCTGATTCACTCCCACATGCATGAGGGTCTTGAGAGGGAAGCAGGTCTCCACGCAGTAGGGCAAGGTAAACCCAACTCTCCCCTGTTCCCACAGGATGGCCGGCTGATGTAACCGCAGCCATGGCAACCCTAAAATCACGGGGAACAAAGGAGAGTGTATGATATCAAAGGATAAGAATTCTGTGTGGTTATTTTCGCATGTCACCAGGAGGGGTTGAGTCTGACTGTGGACAAGTCTAGAAGTGGTACCGTCAATGAAACTCACGGATATCGGAACGTTTTTTCTCGTGTGGGGAATTTTATTTCGCTCTATCAGATGCATATCGATAAAATTCCCACAAGCTCCCGTGTCCACCATGGCTTCAACGATAATTCGGTTTTGGTCCCACTGTAAGGTGAGAGACGTGTAGATGTAAGCACCTGTGCTATTATTCCTATTGCCTAAGGTACAAGACGTCAACCTCTTACCTTCGTGTTTCTTTCGTATGAGGGGACATCCATCAACTGTATGGTCGGCAGACGCACAGTATAAACAGAGGTTGAGGTTACGTCTCCTGGCTTTCTCCCTCTCAGTCAGAGGACCCCGAATCGCCCCGATCTCCATCATCTCTGCTGCAGGACCCGGACTGGACTGTCTCGGGGTGGGTATGAACCCTGAGAGTCTCTCTGCCCTGCGTTCCCTCAAACGTCTGTCAATGGTGGTAGCCTTACGCATCAAGGCGTCAAGAGTATGTGGTAACTCTCCTCGGGCTAATTCGTCCTTCAGGGCCTCAGAGAGACCGAGACGAAACTGATTCCTAAGAGGGAGATCATTCCATTCAGTCTCTCGGGCCCAACGAGTGAATTCCGCAATGAAGTCTTCTACGGGTCGTCTTCCTTGCTTTAGACTGCGGATGGCGGTCTCTGCGGTCAGCTGTTTGCTATGGTCCTCGTAGAGGAGGGCCATTGTTTCAAGGAACAGGGGAAAGGAATCCAGGACTGGGTCTTCTTTTTCTAAATATGTATTGGCCCATGCTCTGGGCTCCCCCCTGAGGTACGAGATCATTGTAAGTACTTTTGTTCTGTCTGTTGGATAGGTCCGGGGCCGTAATTCAAACATTAGTTTGCACGCATTTAGGAAATCACGGAACTGCTTCCGGTCTCCCGAGAATATTTCAGGTGGGCTGACCTTGGGTTCTGGTCCATCTCGGGGGTGACCCGTGCCGTGAGTGACGAGTTCCCGTAGGGTCTGATTTTCCAACTGGAGGGTTTGTACGGTCTCATTGAGGGTCCCCACTCTCTCTGTGAGGGCGACCAGGTGTCCAGCGAGCTCTGCTGGATCCATTAGGGTTCCACTAATATGTAACGCACCAAGTTGATTAGTTAGGATCTCAACTGCAGAGTCAATGGACATCAACTATTTACCACACTGCCTAAGTGCTGGCTGTGTGTTTTGCGGCTGCTCAATTTGAACCCCAGGCGGCTCTCTCAGTCTTAGGCGGAGAGGTTGGGGTTACCAAAATCATGTACCGCAATACACATAAACAGATTAATTAATGGGGAGGAAGATCTCCTCTTAGTTGCAAAGGTCAGGAGGTATTTTTATAGCAATTCCTCAGGAATATATATAACTGCAATATCAACTCTCACCACCGGGTGGCAACAACTCTTCAGATTAGTATGTAACTGCAATATCAACTCTCACCAGTGTGTGGCAGCAATTCTTCAGATTAGTATGTAACTGCAATATCAACTCTCACCACTGTGTGGCAGCAATTCTTCAGATTAGTTTGTAACTGCAATATCAACTCTCACCACTGTGTGGCAGCAATTCTTCAGATTAGTTTGTAACTGCAATATCAACTCTCACCACTGTGTGGCAGCAATTCTTCAGATTAGTATGTAACTTCCACATAACCAGCGGAGCCTGTTAGCAGGCATGTACTTGCGATTTAGGAGTCCTCCAAGAGGAAGGCAGCAGTGTGGAAGTCCGTAGCAGATGGTGGTGAATCCTCCAAGAGGAAGGCAGCAGTGTGGAAGTCCGTAGCAGATGGTGGTGAGTCCTCCCTGAGCTGCAGGGTTCCAGACCCGCATCAACGATTCTGTCCTCTTGTGCAAATGGAGCTGACAGGGTGCGCACTCCATTAGTGGAACACCCTGTACAGCCCCTGACTCCTATTTATTGGCCAGAGCGTGAGTGGGCGGCGCCTTTAGACAGCCCAGCGGCAGGTGTGTTCCATCACAGCCACTAGCCAGTGGACACAATACAGTATGTGTGGGCCTGACGCACACAGGCTTGCAAATGTGATTATATCACAGAAAAATGTTAAATAGAATTTTTGGTTTCTGCAAGGTATTTGAGTGAATGACACCCTGTAACGGTATGAGTGGAGGCCTAGCCACTAGCCAGTGGGCACAATACAGAATGTGTGGGCCTGACACACAGGGGCTTGGAAATGTGATTAGATCACAGAAAATTTTTAAATAGAATTTATTTTTTCTGCAAGGTATTTGAGTGAATGACACCCTGTAATGGTATGAGTGGAGGCCTAGCCACTAGCCAGTGGGCACAATACAGTATGTGTTGGCCTGACACACACGGGCATGCAAATGTGATTAGATCACAGAAAATTTTTTAATATAATTTTTTTTTTCTGCAAGGTATTTGAGTGAATGACGCCCTGTAACGGTATGAGTGCAGGCCTAGCCACTCGCCAGTGGGCACAATACAGTATGTGTGGGCCTGACGCACACGGGCTTGCAAATGTGACTAGATCACAGAAAAATATTAAATATAATTTTTTTTTATCTGCGAGGTATTTTTTGTAACACCCTGTATGAATGGTGTGCACTGTGCACACAGTGCTGTATATGACTGAGCCTGCAGCCTCTCACACACGGGCAGCCAGGCAACTGCAATATATATATATATATATATATATATATATTTTAAAAAAAAGCACACTGATGTACCAGCACTGAAAAGGGCTTTTTAGGACGCTGTCCTTACAGCAGATGAGTCTGTGGACACAGAACAATGCCCTAGCTAACGCTTTCCCTATTGAATCAGCAGCAGCTACGCTCTCCCTCCTCTCACTGTGAATGCAGTTTCCGAATGAATCTAAAATGGATGCTGTCCAGGAGGTGGGAGGGTCTGGGAGGGAGGGTCTGCTGCTGATTGGCTGGAATGTGTCTGCTGACTGTAAGGTACAGGGTCAAAGTTTACTCAATGATGATGTATAGGGGGCGGACCGAACATTGCATACGTTCGCCCACAGCAGCGAACGCGAACAAGCTATGTTCGCCGGGAACTATTCGCCAGCAAATAGTTCAGGACATCACTTATCAGCCTGTGTAATCTTTCCAGTGCAAACGAGCACCAATGGATGTGTTATTATCTATCGGCACTCGCACTGCCCAAGTATCAGGCAGTGTAATAGGGGATTAACAACAGAGAAAAATAGTCAGGCAGGTCTGATAGTTGTTATTATCGCTAAAACTGATTTCCATTGGTGGGAACCTGTCATCGCCATAGATATAATGATCACTAATAACTGTCATTACTGAGTGGATGATTTTCAGTAATTAGTCATTAATTGTCCAGTCTACTAAAAAGTGTAGACTGGAAGGTGGGTTGGAAATTTAATATGAAAAAAGCAAGTTGGCATGGCCTCTAACAGTTATTTTCCATCTGTGCTTTATTCACTTTATTATTTTTCCATTAATACTGGAAACGAATTTAGCAAATTCGGGTTTTTTTTATGAAAGAAAAATCACTAAGCAGAAAAACAAAACTGTTATCCTATTTCTGTTTGCTATCTGAAAACAGTGACTTGGAAAATGAAACAAGAACTAATGTGCATCTTACAGAATTACTGCTGTTTGTCATGAACAGATAAGAGATCTGAGTTACACACAAAAAAACACAAGGCAACAGGTTGAATGGCCCAGATAAAAGACGATCAGAAAGTAAGAGGAAAGGCTTATAGACTCAGTATGACAGTAAATGCTACAGAATAAAGGTAAAGCATGATCAAAGGTTAGAGACAAAGCAGTTCGATCCATGGGCAGATCACATCATGATCACTGCCAAAAGCAAAGTAAAAGAATGATGAAGAAAATAACAAAATATCAAGATATAATACAATAAAGTCAGAAATATAAATAGGGAGCCTAGGATGACTATCGATATTGGCTATATAAAGGATAGAACGGGCTATTTTAAAAAGGTAGGATGCCAGTAAGAATGGGCACATTGGTCTCCAGTGATGGATCATTCTGCATATCAAAGAAAACACAAAAGATTTTGGTGAAGTAATTCTTTAAAACTAAGTACTAATCTACAATGAGCCATACCATCTGTGTCCATTACATGATCAGGACCGATTTACACTGAAAAGCCCCAAAAATTATTTTTTCTGTATGAGCTATGCATTCACTGTATTTTGTATGCACACAGTATTAATAGGCGTTATTCACAGCCACCACTAGATGGACTGGGTCACCCTCTCTATAGAGATGTAGAGATGGAATTGCAGATAAGAAGCTTATAGACTCTAAAGCACTAGTGTCTAGATGTGTTAAGGCTTCCAACCCTGGATATATTCTGCAGTTTGAAGCTATCCACATCTCACAATTGAAATTGTGGACTTGCAACATGTTCTAAAAAGGTTCAGAGCTCAGTCTGACGTTTAGGGTTCACCCTGTTGGCTGCATTGTTTTATAAGAAGTATTACATCCCATCATGGGCAGACTGGGAACTTAAAGTGGCCCTGGAAAAAAAAAACTAAAGTGGCCCTATGTGGTACGGGTGTCCAAATTAACAGAAGGCGGGGAAACCCAAATAGGCGGGGCCAGCAATACCATAATGTAAAAAACTGTCCCAGCAGAACCATGTACAACAGAGCAGCACAATTTATTGCCCAAAAAGCTGTTCTTCTGTTGTGGCCATCATTAGATGCCAAAAGATATGGAGCAGGCGGCTTAGGAGGTGAGATGTGGGCCACAGCAGTTGAATTCACATGGCATGTGCGGTCGCTGGTGGGGTACATGAATTTCTGATTCTCACAGTGTTAATTAATGCTGAGAGCTCATTATGTACCTGGCCAGCAGCAGAGAGAAAAGCATTGGCCCACCAGGAAATTTCCCTGTAAGGTCTTTGGCCAATTCGCCCCTGCATCCCATGCCTGGATGCTTAAGTTAGCTAGAGAAGTGTTTCGTAAAGAAGGTTGCTCTAAAGAGACACTTTGGCCAATTAACTACCTGTGCAGCCATGAAACCTGTAACATCTGTGGAAAGGGCAGTACCAACTGCCAGTCTGTGCATGATAAGAACTGTCCTAATATGTTTGCATATGAATTCAGTACTTCAGTAAACAACTGTTCTGCTTCACAAATGCCTTATCATTGCTTACTGCATTGCTACACTGCACCAACATCCACAACAGCACCATGGGTCCCTGCCTGGCACCTCAAAACCTTCAACATCAAAGGCACTTCATTAGGAAGGAGAACCCCAGAACCAGAGTGTGCCCCAAAGGGAAGAAAGGTGTGCACTTCCCATGACTGCACAGTCTAGGGGAGCAACAGAGTACTACTTGCTACTATCACTCCTGTTCTCCTCCTCGACACACCTCCCCTGCAGCGTGCTACATAATGTGTCCCTTCTGTGAACTCCACACACAGCATCATTTCAGAATAAAAGAGGTGTGATTTATTGTAAAAATTAAAAATTTTATTTCAGTACACGAGGCTCCTATTATGCGTAACTTTCTTTTACTGAATCCGCAGCTAAAGAGTTAAATATCAGTACATAAAGAAAAGGTACAACCTAGCATGCTTGAACATATAGTAACCAATAAGGATGTATCAGAGAACATATAAGCAATATGAGGATAAACTCTGCCCTCTTTCTTTAGCTGCGTCTGCAGTAATAACAGCTGAGTGAAAATTTTCTTGTTATATTAATGATATCATTCTATCACATTTGCTCATTATTGTCCTTATTTTCTATATTAACTCCTTGTTTATTAACTTGTGGTTTTATTCATCTTTTTTCATCCTTCTTACTTAACATATGTGATCTAATTTTCCTTTCCCTCGTTGGTTGAGCTTTCGTCTCCCGCCCGTTCCAGTCAGTGCGAGCGCTGCTCTCAGACTGGACGGACATTTTTAATCTGCTGTGTAGAAAGATTTTTACTTCACAGGTTTCCTCATAATTTACTCTCTATATTAGTGACTGCTCTCTCTATATATATTAATTCTGCCTTTGAATACCTCACCTGAGGAAAATACTTTTGATATATACACATACTGTATATTATATTATTTTACCGGTAGTTAATTATCTACCCTTACAGGCCTCACTATAAAATGTGAATTTCTGTTTATTACAGGGCCCTCATATATACAGTACAGACCAAAAGTTTGGACACACCTTCTCATTCAAAGAGTTTTCTTTATTTTCATGACTATGAAAATTGTAGATTCACACTGAAGGCATCAAAACTATGAATTAACACATGTGGGATTATATACATAACAAAAAAGTGTGAAACAACTGAAAATATGTCATATTCTAGGTTCTTCAAAGTAGCCACCTTTTGCTTTGATTACTGCTTTGCACACTCTTGGCATTCTCTTGGTGAGCTTAAAGAGGTAGTCACCTGAAATGGTTTTCAATTCACAGGTGTGCCCTGTCAGGTTTAATAAGTGGGATTTCTTGCCTTATAAATGGGGTTGGGACCATCAGTTGCGTTGTGGAGAAGTTAGGTGGATACACAGCTGATAGTCCTACTGAATAGACTGTTAGAATTTGTATTATGGCAAGAAAAAATAGAATATCTGCTAGGAAACCACTGCTAAGGACAGGCAACAAGCAGAAGAGACTTGTTTGGGCTAAAGAACACAAGGAATGGACATTAGACCAGTGGAAATCTGTGCTTTGGTCTGATGAGTCCAAATTTGAGATCTTTGGTTCCAACCACCGTGTCTTTGTGCGACGCAGAAAAGGTGAACGGATGGACTCTACATGCCTGGTTCCCACCGTGAAGCATGGAGGAGGAGGTGTGATGGTGTGGGGGTGATTTGCTGGGGCCACTGTTGGGGATTTATTCAAAATTGAAGGCATACTGAACCAGCATGGCTACCACAGCATTTTGCAGCGGCATGCTATTCCATCCGGTTTGCGTTTAGTTGGACCATCATTTATTTTTCAACAGGACAATGACCACAAACACACCTCCAGGCTGTGTAAGGGCTATTTGACCATGAAGGAGAGTTATTGGGTGGTGCCAGATGACCTGGCCTCCACAGTCACCAGACCTGAACCCAATCAAGATGGTTTGGGGTGAGCTGGACCGTAGAGTGAAGGCAAAAGGGCCAACAAGTGCTAAGCATCTCTGGGAACTCCTTCAAGATGGTTGGAAGACCATTTCAGGTGACTACCTCTTGAAGCTCATCAAGAGAATGCCAAGAGTGTGCAAAGCAGTAATCAAAGCAAAAGGTGGCTACTTTGAAGAACCTAGAATATGACATATTTTCAGTTGTTTCACACTTTTTTGTTATGTATATAATTCCACATGTGTTCATTCATAGTTTTGATGCCTTCAGTGTGAATCTACAATTTTCATAGTTATGAAAATAAAGAAAACTCTTTGAATGAGAAGGTGTGTCCAAACCTTTGGTCTGTACTGTATATCCTCAAACTGAACATTTGTAAGATTTTCAGGATTCTTAGTTTACTTTATGGTAAAGCACTCATGTTTTGTTTATACAGGAGTGATGGTAACAGATGGTCAAGACATACTTATGTCTCTCAAGAGTTAAAGTCTAAGAATAATAGCCAAATTTTGTTAATTTGAGTCAATAAGTATTGGTATATGGAAGAAAGTATGCAAGGATATAATGAAATATTATATAGATATCTATTGCGCAATTGTATGAATCATCTAATCATGATATGTGAGTATGACATACATGAACTACATGGTAATTATGGAGTTACTGTAATTGTTATTTGGGATATTGTATTCCAGAGATGTTCCAAATATAAAAGAAGTTAATCCTGGATTACTGATAGGAATTTAAACTCATAAATGATCATTTAAATAGAAAGGTCAATTATATTGGAAAGCATTTCAGCTATAGGGATTATGTTAATACATATTTGTTGCATTTCTAAACAAAGGTTTATATTTACAGTTATATTTTAAAGACTACAATAATATTTAATAGAGTAATATGACATATCTCAAGCAGAATATTACTTTATTAAAAAAGGTAAAGATTTTGTTTTATTGTAGAAAGAAATATTTTGTGTGATCAATTAAATTAATCAATATAATTTGTATTTATAAAAAATCCACAAACATACACAAAGATATGTGACTGAAGGAATAAAGATAAAAAGGCTACACTTACATAAAGGATTTTGCATTAGGATAATATTTTCAATAATACATAAACATCTATATTATGTTAAAATATAATATGGTAATAAATGAATGGTATGGTACACTGTGATAATATAGGTTAGCTATAATCACCAACTTTGGTGTAGTAATAGGAAAGAAGAAGATATCTTTAATCAAGACTAAAGTAAACAGGAAATGTAATGTTTTCTAGAGACTGTGATATTCATGAAGTCTATAAACATAAAGACTGATGTGCACAGAGTCCCAGGAAAAGACTTGGAGGTAACAAAGGTGTGAAGATAAGGGGCACTGGAGAGTGACCCAACACCTGGAAGCACACCTGTCCATAGCCAACTCCATAGGTAAAGTTCCACACAGAAAGGAGGTCTGTGACAGAAGGACTGGCATCCAAAATGGAGAATTGAGCTCAAGAAGAGCAAGTGCTGAAGAGCTTCAGTAAGTGATTTAGGGTTAGTTTAGCTAGGGTTTTAATAAGTGAGTTATTTAGCTCCTATGTACAGCTTAGGTTGTTAAAATGCTATTCCTTTGGATTGCCATAAACACCTCTGTGAAGTTCAAGAATCTGCTACTTGTGATACTAAAGTTAAAAGCTTTGTTAAGGACTACATTCATTTTACTTGATTGTCAAAAATCATGCTAAAAGCGTGAAATTCTTCATATGAGGCTGAATGGACAGTTACTCTACCATGTTAAACCTGGTGAGAAAGAAGAGGAATGACAAAGTCACAGCTGTTCACAGATGCTTCTGAAGAAGACCAGGGAATTCCTGATATGTTTGTAAGTTAAAATCTGTGTCCAGGAAAGTTGTGTCACCGAATATAATAAAAGATGATAAATCTTGTACATGAACATCATTGGAAAATATGATATAATTCAATTTAAGGAGTGTGCATCATCCACATTTACAGTAGTTCTATCAATCAAATCACAGACTTTGATTAAAATTTAAGATGAATAAGTTAAATTACAGTATCAAAATCATGACGAGACCAGAGGAAGATGATGAAGAGAAAAAGATGCCTAATCGGATAGTAGATTCGTTTCTAAATTTATTTCATTGGTATTCAATCACAGTTTACCATATGTTCAACAAATAGTATTGTTTTATTGTAAAATAAATAATTGATGGACAATTAATTAATTTATAAAGAAGAAAAGAAGAATGAAGAGTCCAAGATAATTGTAAAATTTAATGTTGTGGGTTCGAAAAGATTATCTCACCCTCAAGAGGGGGAAATGTTAAATAATATGTGATATAATATTAATTGGTATTTAATATAAAGTATGTATTACACTACACAGTGACACCATTTAAAGTAATACACTTGGCAATGGGAGGTCTGTATGGGAACGTCAAGAACTATATTTGAAGTCTACCATATATGACAATGTATAAGCCCACACATTAGTAAAGACACACCTGTATCTATGGTATAAATGACAGACAGGGACAGACAAGGGGTGGTCTTTTTACACTCACTCACACACTTTGTTGGGGGTTGTTTCACGATGGCTAGAGATGCAGACACATGGAGTCTTGGGAAGAGGATTCCTGACCTTCAACAATGATACCTCAAGGACTTTCAACATTCACTCATGGACAATTAGACGAATACTTTTCCTAACCTATTTCTGTAAGTACTCAACTCTTATGAAGACTAGTGTTGAGCGGGAGGTGCCATATTCGCTTTTGCGATATTTTGCGAATATTCGCTTGAATATTCATCTTATATTCGACGAAATCGAATATTCATCATTATTGTATTTATTGCGATTAATATGCGATTTAATCATTCGCATATTGTGATTTTTAAGCTTAGAATTAGAAGTTATGAATTATAACTTCTAATTGCTTTATAACTTAATAATAAGGCAACTTTCCTATTCTTTAATCTTGGAGATCTAGATTTAACCCGAATATAGCGCTATATTCTATGCCTTTGTTAATAAAAGAATCAAGATAGCGAAGTATTCTTTATTCTACATCAACGAAGATAGCGAAGTATTCTGCATCAACGAAGATACCAAAGTATTCTACATCAACGAAGATAGCAAAGTATTCTACATCAACAAAGATAGCGAAGTATTCTACATCAACAAAGATAGCGAAGTATTCTACATCAACGAAGATAGCGAAGTATTCTACATCTTCTATATCTTCCTATGTTTAATGCTGCACAAAAGTTAGCTTAACACCGTATTAAAGTTACTATAGCATTACGCGATAATGACAATTACGTCATTATCGAGTAAGGCGATTTTGTTGTCCCATATCGAGTATAGCGTGTTGACAATCTTTTAATCCTAAAAATCTCTTCACATAAAATTTAGCAAACAGTGTTGGATAGTTGGTAGACATAAGTAAAAATAAGCGAAAATGTCTATAAAAAAAATAAATTGCGGGACATTTACCATAGGAGTGGCCATGAAAAAATAAATGCAATTATAAATAAATACGATAAAATCGTAATTTTTTATATTTTTTTGCGAACTGACAGAGGAGAATCGTCAACCCTCCCTTCTCCTAGCTTGAATAGCCAATGGGTAGGCCCTTTCACACCTTAGCAACATCCATAGCAGCCAATCGTACAGTAGCCTGCCCCTTCACTATATAAATAAAGACACTGCCGGGTTGCCATTTTGTGAGTTTAGTTGTTGGATTGAGAGGAGCAAAAGGGTTTGTCTGTCAGTCTGAGAATTGTGCATTGATCTAAATTAGAGTTTATTAGATAGGGATTAGGGGAGGGAATAATTAGATAGTTTGTAGGGTGCAGGGTAGTTCAGAAAGTTAGTTTAGGCAGTGTTAGGGCTTAGTTTATTATATAAAGTTCAGTGTAGAGTAGGGACTAGTTAGTTTGAATTGATCAAATACAGATAGGGAATTAGATAGTACTTTGAGGATCAATTAGCTTAGTGTTTAGGGTTTAGCGTAGGGTCTACTTTATTATTTACAGTTAGTGATAGTTAGGGTTTAGGTTAACTTGGGACATATTAGCTTAGTGTAGGGTCTTAGTTTAGTGTCCTACTGTGTAAATTTGTAGTCTTTCATTGTCTGTCCCTAGTTTGTTCTTTTTGTCCTAGTATGTGTCTTTGTAGATAGGTAGGAGAAAAAAATTAAAGTTTTTGTGTTACTTGTGTTCGTTTTGTCTTAGTCCATGTCTTTGTAGGTAGGTAGGAGAAAAAAAAAAGTTTTAGTGTTACTTGTGACGGCGGGTGGTGCAGGGGGGGTGTTGCAGGCGGTGGGGGAGTTGCGGGAGGCGGGCGGTGCGGCAGACGGGATCGCGATCCCCCGCCCGCCTCCCCTTGAATAATCGTTGGTTTCTAGTGGGTATACCAGGGTGCCAGCTGGTATAAACGGCAGACATCGTTGATGCGATGTCAGCCGTTTAACCCTTTCCATACAGCGGTCCGTACGGACCGCTGTATGGAAAAGGTTGACAGTAAGAGGGAGCTCACTCCCTCTCCGATCGGGAGGCTGCTGTGCCTTTGCAGCCCCCCGATGGAGAGGGAGAGAGCCCCCAGGCAGCCCCCCGAAGCCCCGTCCTCACCCTTCCCCGTCTGCGAAGTTGTGGCCGACGGGGAAGGTTCCCATGGCATAGATCTGTTCAGTGTAAGTAAAATACAGTACAGAACCCTATATAGGTTCTGTACTGTATTATACAGACATCAGACCC
Source organism: Bufo gargarizans (assembly GCF_014858855.1). NCBI lineage: Eukaryota > Metazoa > Chordata > Amphibia > Anura > Bufonidae > Bufo > Bufo gargarizans. Next base: position 283,036,390 of record NC_058084.1, on the reverse strand, counting down.
ACTGGATCTTCAAGAACCAAGTGGGTCTGGGTCAAAAAAATTCAAAAAAAGTGAAAAAAGTTAAGATAAAAAAAAAACATTTGTCACTGAATAAAAATTAAAAAAATAAAATACACTACACATATTAGGTATCGCCGCATCCGTAACGACCTGATCTATAAAACGGTCATGTTACTTTCCCCGCACGGTGAACGCCATAAAAATAAAAAAATAAAACTATGAGAAAATTGAAATTTTGCCCACCTTACTTCCCAAAAAAGGTAATAAAAGTCGCATGTATGCCAAAATAGTACCAATCAAACCGTCATCTCATCCCGCAAAAAATGAGACCCTACTTAAGATAATCGCCCAAAAACTGAAAAAACTATGGCTCTTAGACTATGGAAACACTAAAACATGATTTTTTTTTGTTTCAAAAATAAAATCATTGTGTAAAACTTACATAAATAAAAATAAAGTATACATATTAGGTATCACATGACCTAACCCCTCAGATGACCACTGTAAAAAAAGAACAAACGGTGTATAAAAAGCAATTTTTTGCCATCTTACGTCACAAAAAGTGTAATAGCAAGCGATCAAAAAGTCACATGCACTCCAAAATAGTGCCAATCAAACCGTCATCTCATCCCGCAAAAAATTAGACCCTACTCAAGATAATCGCCCAAAAACTGAAAAAACTATGGCTCTTAGACTATGGAGACACTAAACAATTTTTGGGTTTTAAAAATGAAGTTATTGTATAAAACTTACATAAATAAAAAAAATTGTATACATATTAGGTATCGCCGCATCCGTGACAACCTGCTCTATAAAATTACCACATGATCTAACCTGTCAGATGAATGTTGTAAATAACAAAAAAAGTGCCAAAAAAGCTATTTCTTGTTACCTTGCCGCACAAAAAGTGTAATATAGAGCAACCAAAAATCAAATGTACCCTAAACTAGTACCAACAATACTGCCACCCTATTCCGTACTTTCTAAAATGGGGTCACTTTTTTGGAGTTTCTACTCTAGGGGTGCATCAGGGGGGCTTCAAATGGGACATGGTGTCAAAAAAACAGTCCAGCAAAATCTGCCTTCCAAAAACCGTATGGCATTCCTTTCCTTCTGCGCCCTGCCGTGTGCCCGTACAGCAGTTTACGACCACATATGGGGTGTTTCTGTAAACTACAGAATCAGGGCCATAAATAATGAGTTTTGTTTGGCTGTTAACCCTTGCTTTGTAACTGGAAACAAAAATAATAAAATGGAAAATCTGCCAAAAAAGTGAAATTTGGAAATTGTATCTCTATTTTCCATTAAATCTTGTGCAACACTTAAAGGGTTAACAGAGTTTGTAAAATCAGTTTTGAATACCTTGAGGGGTGTAATTTCTTAGATGGGGTCACTTTTATGGAGTTTCTACTCTAGGGGTGCATCAGGGGGCTTCAAATTGGACATGGTGTCAAAAAAAAACTGTCCAGCAAAATCTGGCTTTCAAAAACCATACGGCGCACCTTTCACTCTACGCCCCGCTGTGTGGCCGTACAGTAGTTTACGGCCACATATGGGGTGTTTCTGTAAACGGCAGAGTCAGGGCAATAAAGATACAGTCTTGTCTGGCTGTTAACCCTTGCTTTGTTAGTAAAAAAAAATGGGTTAAAATGGAAAATTAGGCAAAAAAATGAAATTCTCTAATTTCATCCCTATTTGCCAATAACTCTTGTGCAACACCTAAAGGGTTAACAGAGTTTGTAAAATCAGTTTTGAATACCTTGAGGGGTGTAGTTTATAGAATGGGGTCATTTTTGGGTGGTTTCTATTATGTAAGCCTCGAAAAGTGACTTCAGAGCTGTAGTGGTCCCTAAAAATTGGGTTTTTGCAAATTTCTGAAAAATTTCAAGATTTGCTTCTAAACTTCTAAGCCTTGTAACGTCCCCAAAAAATAAAATATCATTCCCAAAATAATTCAAACATGAAGTAGACATATGGGGAATGTTAAGTCATCACAATTTTTGGGGGTATTACTATGTATTACAGAAGTAGAGAAACTGAAACTTTGAAATTTGCTAATTTTTCCAAATTTTTGGTAAATTAGGTATTTTATTATGCAAAAAAAATTAATTTTTCTTACTTTATTTTACCATTGTCATGAAGTACAATATGTGACGAAAAAACAATCTCAGAATGGCCTGGATAAGTCAAAGTGTTTTAAAGTTATCAGCACTTAAAGTGACACTGGTCAGATTTTTTTGGTGGTTCGTATAAAAACCAAAGAATGAGCCACAAAAGCGGGGCATGCAGCCAGAGTAGTGGTAGGGGCAGAAGAACGAACACCGCTGGACAGCAGCCAGCACGTGGACGCTCCGGCAGTCATGGACAGGCAGGCGCAGTCAGAAGTGGAGGATGCCTGATCCAAGAGTTTTATGGGCATGGCAGCCGCCCAATCGGTTCTGACGATGCGGATGTAATTGTGGCTTATGTGGCACAATCGAGCACCATTGATTCATCTGCCCTGGCTCGCAGCAGGAGCAGCATCAGCAGCGGTGGAGCAACTCCACCTCCTGGTTCACCACCCCCCAGTCCCCAAGATTCTACCCCGCTCCTGTTTAGCGACAGTGAGAGTGACATGTTGGGGGGAGTTAATGCAGGAGGGGGATTTGGACTTTAGTCCACTGGATCGTCAGGACCTTATGGAAGGGATAGAGGAGGAGGAGGGGGTACCTCCTGTGAGTACCCCTGTGACATCCCTTCCAACGGGTACAGGTGGGATCAGCCACACAACCCCCGCACCTAGTCAGACTCAGGTGTCAGTGAGGGGACAGCAAAGCCATGGCAGGGGCTCCACGTTAGCTGGTCCTCTCAGTCCATCACATGGGGGCCTTGAGTCTGAGGAGGAGGGTGACCCAGAGGGGGTGCCACCTCCTTCGTCACGTGATAGCAGCACTGACAAAGGTACTGTAGGCAGGCGAGGCAAATTGCGCGCCAGGACACCAGGGAGCCCAGTGTCAGGGGCTCTACTGGTAAGAGCGGCAGGCAGCAGCAGCCAGCTCCTACTGTGCGCACCGAGCCTGAACAGCTATGCCATGCCAGGATGAGGAGAGGGAGGTGTTTGGCTCGGCTGGGTACCACTGCCCTCACCCAGCACCTTAGACACAATCACTGGCGGGAGTGGGAAGAGATGTGGGGTGGACGTAGCAAAAGCACCACCACCAGTGTGCAGAGGACAGCACCTCCTGCCACTGTTCAGCAACAGTGACTTCTTGGCCCCCGCTGTCGGTTCAGGCCGTTGAGAGGTCCCTTGTCCATCACTCTCCTTTTCTCTCCCTCCAAACATCCGTTGTTTTTTTTATATTTTTTACTTATTTATTGATATTTTATTTATTTATTAAATTATTTATATATGAATTGATTTATTTAATTACAATGAATTTATTATTGATAAATTTAGTTATGAATTTATTTTTCTATTTATTTTTTATATATATATATATATATATATATATATATATTTATATGAATTTGCATTATATTTTTATCTATTTATTAATTAAAAATGTATATATGTATTGTTTTTTATGTGTTTTTATTTTTTTTAATTTAATATAATCATGTCTGTTTTAATTCAGTAATAGGGTGTATGACATATTATTTGGAAGATGCAGCAGAACACTGCGTTTTTGCTTACAACGACATCATGTTGTGTTTTCTCGAAGCCAGAGGGCTGTGGAAGTGTCGGTGTTTAGCAGCGGCTCTTTAGTTCCTCCTCATGTCTGTGAGGAGGAATGTGTCCCGAAGCTCCACCCACCCATACACGATCAGTATCGCACACACGCTAGTCTACATCCAACTGATGCACCCATCCCTCATGTGCCTGTGTGAGCACTGAAGGCAGTGATGAGCCAAGTTTCATCGGCCGGAGTCTGGAAGCGTTCCGTCATGATCCGACGGGGGCATCGCAAACTCCCTTTGGCGATGAAGCAGTGTTGTTCCAAGGCTGATGGAAGGGTCCACATTGGGGCTTCCACCAGGGAGCAACCTGCATGATCTCTTGCCGGTCCTAGGGCATAATGATCTATTATAAGGGCCTATTTTGAACACCCGGGGTATTAGTGTCAGGCGCAAAGGGTGCATACTTCAGCATGGCGGGGGCTGACAGGCACAGCGGATCGCCAACACTGTCATCCAACACAGTGCATTTTTGAGTCTGTTAAGAGGGGAACAAGTGTTCTTCAGTTACACAGAACTGACAGAAAACTGTGCATAACGATTAGCAGTTTGGCTCCTTTCACACGGGCGTCACAGATAAGATCCGAATGCATCGCGTGCGCTTTTATGTAAAAGCCTGTGATTTTGCAAGCAAAGTCAATGACTTTTATCTGCGATTGTGTTAAGTTCTTCATTTTTTTCCACGCGTGTGCAATGCGTTTTGATGCGCTTTTAACTCCTCAGATAAAAAAAAAATAAGATTTACTTATAACATATCCTACCAACCATCATTGAAAACGCAACGTGCCCCCACCTGCTTGTGGATGCAATGCGTTTTTCACGCGCCCCCATTAACTTCTATGGGGCCTGTGTTTAAAAACGCAGGATATAAAACAAGCTGCATTTTTAAAGCAACGCACAACTGATACGTGAAAAATAAAAGCTTATGTACACAGACCCATAAAAAATAATGGGTCAGGATTCAGTGCATGTGCTATACATTCACATCACGCATTGCTCCTGCGCGTTTAACTCACCCGTGAGAAAGAAGACTTTTTTTTTCTATTTTTATAAATTAGTATTCTTTGAGGATCTATATAAATGTACAGTAATCCGGTCCTCTAAAATGCTGTTGTATGGAGAAGGAGAAAAAATCTGCACTTAAAAAGATCAGCTGTGGTAGGTAAATATATAGATGTTGTCTACAATGCAATATTAATATATCTATCTCACCCATTTCAGCCTGGAAGCAATCAAATTTGCTACCAATGCTGATATCAGCATTCTATTGGACCCTATGATTGTACATAGATATAGAACTTCAATTAAAAATGATTTCTAATTATATAAAATACACAATAAAACCATAACCGTTATTAATAAAGCCCAAACAGTTTACTGTCAGTTCTATGTAACTGAAGAACACTTGTTCCCCTCTTAACAGACCCAAAAATGCACTGCGCTGGATGACAGCGTTGGCGCTACACTGTGCCTGTCAGCCCCGCCATGCTGAAGTATGCACCCTTTGCACCTGACACTAATACCCCGTGTGTGCGATACTAATCGTGTATGGGTGGGTGGAGCGTCGGGACACCTTCCTCCTCACAGACATGAGGAGGAACCAAAGAGCCGCTGCTAAATACCGACACTTCTACAGCCCTCTGGCTTCGAGAAAATGCAACAAGATGTCGTTATAAGCGATAACAAAGTGTTCTGCTGCACTTTCCATGTGCCTGATCTGTAAAATGAGAGATTTTGTTCTATATCTAGATGTTAATTCCTTTATATATTTACATACATTTTTAGCTATATATACTGTAATTATTATTATTACTCTTAATATGTCTCAGTTGATGTATGGTGTTGCCCGGGTCTGGTGGGGGCCCATTCCCGGGAACACACTGCTGCTGCCCACATGTCACCTGCTGTTGCTGCTGTCAGAGATGTCTCAGTTGATGTATGGTGTTGCCCGGGTCTGGTGGGGGCCCATTCCCGGGAACACACTGCTGCTGCCCACATGTCACCTGCTGTTGCAGCTGCTGTCGGAGATGTCTCAGTTGATGTATGGTGTTGCCCGGGTCTGGTGGGGGCCCATTCCTGGGAACACACTGCTGCAGCTGCATTTCCTACGGAGTTAGGCCAAGATATTTATAGTCCTTATACTCCACCGTAACTTCTACCTGCTGCTGTTTGTTGGCATGATCACGGTGACTTTTATGTAGGACTTTTAAAACACTGTTGGCTGCTGCTACCTGTCTTGCGGAGTTAATCTGAGATATTTATAGGCCTTATACTCCACCATAACTTCTAGCAGCTGCTGCTGCTTGTCATCTTGATCACATTGACTTGTCTGTAGAACTTTTAAAACACCGTTGCCTGCTGCTGCCTGTCTTGCGGAGTTAGGCCGAGATACTTATAGGCCTTATACTCCACCATAACCTCTACCTGCTGCTGTTTGTTATCATGATCATGGTGACTTTGACGTAGGACTTTTAAAACACCGTTGGCTGCTGATGCCTGTCTTGTGGAGTTAATCTGAGATATTTATAGGCCTTATACTCCACGGTAAATTCTACCTGCTGCTGCTGCTGTGTGTCTTGGTGCTGGTGACTTAGTTGTAGGACTTTGACCAATAAAGTTAATCTTATGGTGCCTTTGCCTGTATTTAATCTGAATATTTAGTCCTATGTATGTGTAGAACTTACACTATAGCGTTCACATTTATAAGATTAGGTGTTTATTGATCCTGCCTGTGTAGTTGTGTAAATAATGTTGTAGTTCTTTTAGTGAAGAGTTATCATTTATAAGCTGCTGCCTGTCATGACAGTGCTGGGTTAAGCAGATCGATGGGTAGCTCTTGATCGGTAGCTTTAGTATTTAAATTCTACTTTCTGCCATTATTCTGCTAAATTATGATTGATCCTTGTATTACATTACAACAAAATATGTGTTGAAGCAGTCTGTCAAGATTGTTTGGAGACAACCGACATGGACCACTAATTTGCTATAGTAGTTTCTCTAGTATATAGTATTGGAATTCTCAGAAATTGGTGTGCATGTTTGCTTTTCTGACATGTGCTATGCTCATTATGTATAATCAATGATTAAAATAATAATACTAATATATATATATATATATATATATTTTATTAAAGTTTTGTGGTAATAATCAACATTCACCAACATATATATTTTTTTTAGTTTGTTATTTTGAAAAAATTGTGTTTGGGGGAGCCCTGATGTGGTTATCACTGTTAAAGGTGGGGACTGCACCTAGCCTTCCATTGTCAGAAGTTGTTGTGCAGTTAAAACTGTACAGGACTGATTGACGAAAAAAGTTTATTATTTATATATTTCTTTTATGTAAGGATCGAGGTTCGAACATGGTGTCGTCTGTCATCCTGGGAGGGATGGCTGACTTCCGTGTTGACCTCTCTCTACATGGTTTTGTGTGACTGGCATCATACGCAGCCATGTGGTAATCCGGTTTTGTGAATGTAGAATTATTGGCACATTTAGATGTAGCTATATACATTATTAATTTGTTAAAGAATATTCTAGAATATATGTAATGAAAATTATCACATGATTATTATAGAAGTCATGTCACCATTTTTTGAGAGATTCCACTAAATTCATCCCGCTTTTCTATTGTTAATGAGGATGCAATGCTCCAACAAAAAAAAATTGCGTAATCGCAAAAATATTTCTAATCCATGCTGGTTTTTTCTTCTAACAATCCTTTTTTTATTTTATTGTATCAGCTAGATTTTGTAGTAGATAAATGTCATTTTGAAATGACATGAAAAAAATAAATGCACATACAGTTTTAGTAGTTATTAATCTCTACACTGTATGTATTCAATTTTCAAATACAAATTTTTTTATTAGACTTTTTATATATTGAGAAATTAATAATCTAGCGGAATTTTGTTCACACATGTAGTAATATATTTATTTTAGCAAATAATCATAATTTTATAATTTAATTTGTACTTGGCACTATTCAGTTTTTACCCTACTTGACTGATGTGCCATAGTTTGGGGGAAAAAATGCTTACTATTCAATAAACACCCAAATTCAAGAGAATGCCAAGAGTGTGCAAAGCAGTAATCAAAGCAAAAGGTGGCTACTTTGAAGAACCTAGAATATTACATATTTTCAGTTGTTTCACACTTTTTTGTTATGTATATAATTCCACATGTGTTAATTCATAGTTTTGATGCCTTCAGTGTGAATCTACAATTTTCATAGTCATGAAAATAAAGTAAACTCTTTGAATGAAAAGGTGTGTCCAAACTTTTGGTCTGTACTGTGTATATATATATATATATATATATATATATATATATATATAGGTATATCTTTATATTTATATATATTTACTCTAGCAGAAGGACCCAGCTTCGCACGGGTATATGTCATGCATTTTTTTTCATGTTTCCATAGGTCATAAAATGAAATCAACAGTATCCTATTAATAGTGACTGGCGATCAGGCTAATTTTCTCTAATTTGACAAAGATGGCCCATAACTTTGACTGTGCAATAGTTACAGAAAATACTGCGCTTGTGCTGGGTCCCCATGAATTTATGAACAATTACACGCCACCCCTCTGCCTTACAGTAGACCGTCACCCCATTTGTCATGTGAGCGAGGCCCCAGGTTTGTCATGTCTGGGTTCTATCTTCTACCCACGATATAGGCTTCATTTCTGGGGGGCTCTCATACCGGTTCCATAATTCCGGGCTGAGTTATTGCAAAATGTATTTTCCTGGGTGGCTATAGCTCTGAATTAAATATACGCTGGACTCAATGACATCACGCCAGACTCGAATCAGCTCATTAGCATGCGGCATCTTTGTGTGTATATTATGAGGTAACCATCTGTCACACTAGTAAGTGAATACATCAAAGGTACTTTTTAGTAGTTAATGATTGTATATAATTAGTTAGATTATAATCAAATATCCACATGACAGGTTCCCTTTAATATTCATATTTTACACTAACAGTTACCCGGATTATACTCCTAAATTTTTTTATGAATAAGATCCGGATAGGGACGTGACATTGCGTAACACCTACCTCATAGCATATCGCTGTATAGTTGTGCCATCATCCGTCATATGACTGAATATTTCAGGACCTGAAAAGTGGTCAAAACTTGTGATCAGTGCTTCTGGCAACCGGGAATAGGACCAGCGAGCTTCTATTAACTGATAAGACAACTTGACCACGTGTATGGCTGTTAGGCTTGAATTGGCTATCATACTGTTATTTTTTTGGGTATGTATCGGGATAGTACTTTTGAGAGAGCATAGAACACCGCAACAATTATTTCCTGGTAGCAAGGGATATGTATTGCAAGTTTCATTGAAATCAATGGTTGGGTTTTGGAGTTTTTTTTAGAAACATACATAGTCGTGGCCAAGAGTTTTGAGAATGACACAAATATTAGTTTTCACAAAGTTTGCTGCTAAACTGCTTTAGATGATTAAATATAATTACACGCACTTCATACATTTCAAAGGCTTTTATCGACAATTACATGACATTTATGCAAAGAGTCAGTATTTGCAGTGTTGGCCCTTCTTTTTCAAGACCTCTGCAATTCGACTGGGCATGCTCTCAATCAACTTCTGGGCCAATTCCTGACTGATAGCAACCCATTCTTTCATAATCACTTCTTGGAGTTTGTCAGAATTAGTGGGTTTTTGTTTGTCCACCCGCCTCTTGAGGATTGACCACAAGATTTCAATGGAATTAAGATCTGGGGAGTTTCCAGGCCATGGACCCAAAATGTCAACGTTTTTGTCCCTGAGCCACTTAGTTATCGCTTTTGCCTTATGGCACGGTGCTCCATCGTGCTGGAAAATGCATTGTTCTTCACCAAACTGTTGTTGGATTGTTGGAAGAAGTTGCTGTTGGAGGGTGTTTTGGTACCATTCTTTATTCATGGCTGTGTTTTTGGGCAAAATTGTAAGTGAGCCCACTCCCTTAGATGAGAAGCAACCCCACACATGAATGGTCTCAGGATGCTTTACTGTTGGCATGACACAGGACTGATGGTAGCGCTCACCTTTTCTTCTCCGGACAACCCTTTTTCCTGATGCCCCAAACAATCGGAAAGAGAATATGACTTTGCCCCAGTCCTCAGCAGTCCATTCAGCATATTTTCTGCAGAAGATCACTCTGTCCCTGATGTGTTTTTTTTTTAAAGAAGTGGCTTCTTTGCTGCCCTTCTTGACACCAGGCCATCTTCCAAAAGTCTTCGCCTCACTGTGCGTGCAGATGCGCTCACACCTGCCTGCTGCCATTCCTGAGCAAGCTCTGCACTGGTGGCACTCCTATCCCGCAGCTGAATCCTCTTTAGGAGACGATCCTGGCGCTTGCTGGACTCTTGGACGCCCTGAAGCCTTCTTAACAAGAATTGAACCTCTTTCCTTGAAGTTCTTGATGATCCTATAAATTGTTGATTGAGGTGCAATCTTAGTAGCCACAATATCCTTGCCTGTGAAGCCATTTTTATGCAACGCAATGATGGCTGCACGCGTTTCTTTGCAGGTCACCATGGTTAACAATGGAAGTACAATGATTTCAAGCATCACCCTCCTTTTAACAGGTCAAGTCTGCCATTTTATACTACAAAAGAAAAAATATGAGGGATTCAGCCCGCACAACCCTATGCAGGTGCAGATTGCTATGGCAAAATACAAATACAAACTCAAAAACACAAATGCAATCGCACTCTGCAAACAGCACTCTGCCCTGCCTTTATGCTGGATGTTGAATAAGGCATTGGTGTACATTTTGGCCAAAGCATAATAAGCCACTCACCACGTCAAAGTCACCTTCATGAGTGGTCCCTAACACTAGTTCCTACCTGTTATGGGCCATGACAGCCACACAAAATCTAGGGAGTGTAGGTACAGCATGCACGCCAAGCACACTCTGCTTTTAACCCCATCCGGTGCCATTACAGCTTTCATCGGATCTAGGGCTGCAAGTACCAACATGCATGCTGAGCCCACTATATATTTCTCCTGGAGCCAAATGGCTACTGGTAGGTGCTATATAAGCAGACTCAGTTTTATACTGACTTTAAAACCAGCCTCCAGGGCATAGTAACTGGTCAGGTGTGCATGACTGCTTGGAGATCACCACGCCTCCAATATATACTACAAAGAAAAAATATGAGGGATTCAGCCCGCACAACCCTATGCAGGTGCAGATTGCTATGGCGAAATACAAATACAAACGCAAAAACACAAAGTATATAGTGGGCTCAGCATGCATGTTGGTACTTGCATCCCTGGATCCGATGAAAGCTGTAATGGCACCGGACAGGGTTAAAAGCAGAGTGTGCTTGGCGTGCATGCTGTACCTACACTCCCTGGATTTTGTGTGGCTGTCAAAATGTACACCAATGCCTTATTCAACATCCAGCATAAAGGCAGGGCAGAGTGCTGGTTGCAGAGTGCGATTGCATTTGTGTTTTTAAGTCTGCCATTTTAACCCAATCAGCCTGACATAATGATCTCCAGCCCAGTGGCGTAACTAGAACTGACCGGGCCCCACACCAAATTATTGAATGGGCCCCCCCCCCCCCCCCCCATGGGCAACTTCTTCAGTATAAATATACACAGACATTCAGTATATAGTCTTAGGCCTGTTTCTCATTTCACATATGCATTTTATGCATTGAAATTTCCACCAAATGCCTCCACTGGTGAGATAACTAGGTTCTGTTACATATAGATATACAGTATAATAGATAGGAGATAGATGATGGATAATCACACACACACCGTTCACATACATACACTTGCCTTTTATGCAGGCTAGATGGATTTGTCAGGCTGTGGAGGATCCAGAAGAGTTTCTAACCCCAGAGCACATGGCTGGGTGTCTCCTCCTCAGAGCAGTGCAGCCCCCCCCCTCCCCCTCCCCCTCCCCCTCACTCTGTCCCGACACTGACAGCAGAGCAAAGAGCACTACTGCCCTGCCATAATATGACAGTAAGTGAAGAGGAGCAAAACTGGGGGGGGGGGGGGGGGGGGTGTCTTAAGGAAGCTCCAGGGAGATTTTTTAAGGTAGCAGCATAAGCTGCTGCTGACAAGAGCTGCTGTTATCTTCAATGCGGCCCTCCACTATACGCTGCCTGTGAGGCCAGAAGTTTATATCATAGTACATGCAACCCTGCCCTGCTAACACCCCTGCTACTGCTCCCGGGCCCCTTCTAAGCTCAGGGCCCCGAAGCAGCTGCTTCCCTGATAGTTACGCCCCTGCTCGTCAACATTCTCACCTGAGTTAACAAGACAATTACTGAAATGATCTCAGCAGGTCCTTTAATGACAGCAATGAAATGCAGTGGAAAGGTTTTTTGGGATTAAGTTAATTTTCATGGCAAAGAAGGACTATGCAATTCATCTGATCACTCTTCATAACATTCTGGAGTATATGCAAATTGCTATTATAAAAACTTAAGCGGCAACTTTTCCAATTTCCAATATTTATGTAATTCTCAAAACGTTTGGCCACGACTGTACATAAGGTACATTTGATATATATATATATATATATATATATATATACATATATATATATGTGAAAGGAATGATTTGCTACGTTTCTAACCATGTACAAAGTAAACATTTGTGAAATGATAGAAATAATGTCTTGCATAAGAGAACATATACATTACTGAGTGTTGCCGATGTTATGTCAGCATTGTACCGGGACATTTTTTTTGTCTCGGATCTTACATGATCCATTGTACGTGATCCATTGACATGGTGCCACATATGGTCGTACCAATTTTTCACTATGACTATTTTCTTGTGCCGGTGGTCATGTGTTTGCCACAATTCAAACCGAATACTGCGGACTGTGGCGCTCTTAGCAGCACGCGTGACGGGACCAGTTCAGATCATAGACCTTATACAACATGCATACATGTAATCCAACATTTTTTAAATACAAGTACTAGTAATTAATGTGATCATGTCACCAAAAGAAACCAAAAATGAGTGCTATTAATGTAAAATGTTTGATTTTAGGTTACCGTTATAACATTACATTTAATTTAAATTGTATGTGTGTGGTGTATGAAGAATGGGGTATTGGCCATCTGAGGAGACGTGTACCTGTGTAGTGAAGTGACGGTACGGTATGGGGTGTACAGCTGTTTCGCCTTCACGTGGTGCACCCCGAGTTACGCTAAATGAACCAGCGAATACTGAAATACTGGAGGTCGATCATTACTTCTTCTAAACTATGTGTGTGTGTGTCTGTGTGTGTGAGTGAGGAGGTGGGGGGGATAAGTTGAAGGAGGGGGGTTTAAGGTGGTAGAGGGTTTAAGGGGGGAGGGTTGGTTGTTGTGGGTTTTATAGCGTGGGATATACAGTGTGTAGCACGAAAATGGAGGTGCTATGTGCATGAGAGATATTTGTCTGCTATTCATACATACATGTTACAGACATTGTAGTGTGATGAAACCACTATAATTTGTGCCATAATCATTCACACCCAATGACGTAGCTATACTTCCGCGGCTCATGTCTGTAACCATCAGTAATACTGATGGTGGACATTTAACCCATAAGATGCAGTGGTCACTTGTTAACTCTAACAATACAAGCAATAGGAAACTTTAAGCAATAGTGACCAATATTCTATCATTGCAATTCCAGCTTTGACGATTTTGCTATAGGAGGTATTGGTAGACTTAATGAATATAACGGATATATGACTATATCTATGAATAGTGCATTATATAAGTTGGATTCGCAATGCGATTGATAATTGTAAGTAATATCGCTTTGCGATTACAACTTGGGCGATTTTGCTAATGGTGGTATAGGAAGAAGTAACAAATACAGTGCTATATCTATGAATAGTGCATTATAGAAGTTGGATTAGCAATGCGATTAATGGTAGTAACTTATCCCAGTGCGATTACAACTTGGGCAATTTTGATTATGGTGGTATAGGAGAATTATCGATTACGATGAGAACAAATGAATATAACACTACTCTATCTTCCTTAATTATTTCCAGCAATCCTAAACTTGCCTATACCGAGATGTTAGTTGGATACGCAATGCAATCAATATTAGTTCATTTTCTCGCATTGCGATTACAACTTTTAGTCAACTCACCCTATAGGTTGTATTGATATCTGCGTTAATCCTGGCAATTCTAAGTTGTATTCGCAATGCGATTAATTGAATTTTAATTACTCGCATTGCTCTTTTAACTTACAGCTGTCCAGATTTAATCTAACCAACCAATAAAGAGAATCCTGCTCTATTTTCTTATTTGTTAATTCTAATAGTCAATTGTTCACATTAGTCAATTTTCCAATTGGTCCCCCACTATAAGTTGCAATCGCGTTCGAATGGAACCTTAGAGCTCTCTATTAGTCAGATTTTCTATTGTTGGCTTAATAGAATTAAGTTTCATTCGTACGATGATATGAAATTTGCCTGCCTATACAGTCCACTTTACTATGTTTGGTTTGTTATCGCGATAATACGTCATTTAAATAATCGTGTGCGTGCGTCTGTACGTGCGTGCCTGTCTTTGGATCGGAAAGAGAGTGGAGAGAGACAGATTCGAGAGAAATTTGGAAAAGAAATTTCAAACCAGAAGAGCTGGAATTTTTGATCACTGTAAGTAATCCTACCTAATATATGAGGGGAGAGAAGAGACAAACGGCCTCAATATCTCATCCACATATTCACTGGCAGGTTGGCTAAGAGAGTCATTGCCCGAGACTATCGGGCGCCCTGGTATTGGTTGCTTCCTCTTATGCACCTTGGGTAGTGCATAAAAGGTGGGGATCGTTGGGCTTTTATTGTACAGAAAATCCAACTCATCTTTGGATATGAGGTTATTGCCTCTAGCTGTTCTCAGGATCCCTTTAAGGTCCTCCAAATATCTCCTGGTTGGATTTTCAGGAAGGATCTGATATATTTCTTTATCCCCCAGTAATCTGTTTACCATATCTACATAGTCGTCCCTGTCAAGGATAACTATGTTTCCCCCCTTGTCACTAGGCTTCACTATTATGTCTTTGTTGGATCCTAGTTCCTCCAGTGACTCCAGTTCTTCCTTGGTTAAATTCCTAGGGCTCAATTCCCTATTTATTCTCACCTTATTGATGTCCTGAGATACCAACTGGACAAAAGTATCGATTTTCTGAAACTGCGCGTCGGTGAACGAAGCCTGTGTCATGGATGAATGACTTGACGCAGGCTACAGTGATTGGCTGGAATGGTGAACGTTGAGAGGTGGGCGGGACCCACAAGGACATATAGGAGGGTCATAATGAGCGCGCGGACACATACACCTCTATCCCCTGACGAAGCCACGGTGTGGCGAAACATGTCGGGAGGGAGGGAAATGTGTTGTCAATTTTAAGCAGTGTCTGACCGGCAGGGAAACGAAGTATTTAGTACGCTGCAATCAGCAGCATTGCAAACATAGGAGAGAGTGTGAGAGCGAGCCCTAACAGGGACAGATAGTGTTACAGCGTGCCTCTATGAATGATAATAGAGGACACGCTAGAGCAAAAGCAGAGGGAGATGACAGGGAGCCAGCACAGATAGAGGATGAATGGTGATGTAGCGATAGCGATGTGTGAGAAGCTGACTACTACATCTGCAGGAGTGGAAACGGCAACATTGTCAGCAGAGTGTTACTAAAGGTCACAGTGAACCTATAGTAGGAGTGACACTTCAGCCAGCACATGATAGTAGCGATAGCTGCGTGTGAGAAGCTGACTGCTACATCTGCAGGAGTGGAAACGGCAACATTGTTAGCAGAGCGTTACTAAAGGTCACAGTGAACTTATAGTAGGAGTGACATTTCAGCCAGCATATGCAATGTGACTAAGAATCACTCTGAATAAAGCAAATCACCCTCAATCCAATTGCTGGTTCCAATATTATCCCACAACACTAGGTGGGACGTATTCACATCCATCAAAACATCCCGTTGATTTAAAGGGAACGCGACCACACCACTCCGAATTAACCCTAGCCAATATCAGACACTGATAATTTTAAATAACTGTTCTTCTGAGCGTGTTTTTTCTTTTTCGTTTCAATTTTTAATTAATAACCATTAAAGATATAAGTTTTAATATCAGTTAGGGACCCCTACAGGGATTCAAGGTCTCATTAGACCATTGCCATATATATATATAAATATCCCGAGGGTCTCTAAAAGGGACTTTTGTTTATGAAATCCTCTCTGAGATAACACTTGAGGCTGGGCAAGAAAAAAGGAAGAGAGTGTACTGTGCCAGTTTCAATCTGACTGCCCAGAAATCCATGGGGTCAGGGAAGAAGGTACGTGCTGGAGATAGGCCACAGTGCTGCTACTGCTGTAATAGTTTCTGCTGCTTTTTGGTGTGGCAAAAAAAACATGCAGTTTTTTCAACACCATACCTGCGTGTTGTTCCAGCAAAAGGTGAAACACACAGGAGACTTAAAGGAAATGTGTCACCAAAAATTGTATGTGCCAGTTAAAACCGGATAGCACCACATATCCTTTTTTTCTAATCTGTTTTTATTTTCTAATTAGATATTTAATTATTCTATTTCCTGAACATGATTATGTTCTTAACAGCATTAAGAAAGCATTAAGAACATTTCTTTACATTTACAGCAGCCACATGGGCCACAGACACAATGGTCAGAAGGGGACCTCATTGAGTTATATGGGAGAGTTTTCTAGGCATATTCTGTGACCTGTGCAGAGGTCATTGTACAAGGAAGGAATAGATAAGCTTTCACAATCACCTATTGTGTGTGATGGATCCTGTCTTATCATGACCATGATTAAGACTTTAGGTTGAAACGCGTAGACCACTTTGGTCTCCAGTCGGCCAATGGTTTTTAAGATGATGCAATAAACGCAGAAATTTTAACAGTGGCCTGATTTCTGGAATTTTTGCACTTTGGCTGAATTGTTCCCTGGTCCGGGGTTTCCTTGCACGACCATGGCATATAAGGGTGAGCTAAAATTATTTATTTGTTTGTGACAGAGGTTATATCATTACAGGCAGGATTAGAATGTCAAATAAGCAGGTAACGGCAGAAATCTGTCAGACTTAGTCTACTTTCACACTCGCATTTTGACTTTCCGTTTGTGAGATCCGTTGAGGGCTCTCACAAGCGGTCCAAAACGGATCAGTTTGCATTCTAATGCATTCTGAATGGAAAAGGATCCACTAGGAATGCATCAGTTTGCATTAGTTCAGTCTCCATTCCACTTTGGAGACGGACACCGGTGTCCGTCTGATGAAACTGAGCCGCCCTGGCACACAATGTAATGGGGACGGATCCGTTATTCACTGACACAATCTGGCACAATAGAAAAAGGATCCGTCCTCCATTGACTTTCAAAGGTGTTCAAGACTCATCCGTCTTGGCTATGTTAAAGATAATACAAACGGATCTGTTCTGAACGGATGCAGACAGTTGTATTATCTGAACGGATCCGTCCATGACAGATCCGCACAGAACACGAGTGTGAAAGTAGCCTAAGAAGTGGCGCCATTTATTAGACTTAGTGGCCAGAGCAAAAATTCTTTATAAATATGCTAAACATAAAAATGTGATTTAAACGATAGGTTATTTTCTGATGACATATTTCCTTTAAATTACCTTACTGTAACTCTATTTTGTAATAATGTAATTCAGTTTTGCTGTGTGTTTTCCCTTTGCTGGAAGAAAATGTACCATAAACGCAGGTTTGTTATGTTTTTTTGTTTTTTTTTGCTGCACAAAAACACAGCACCGCTGCAATGTGTGGCAGCACCCTAAATGCTGGACTGCCCTCTTACGTCTTGCCTGATCTTAGGTTCTTAGTTTACTATTTTAACCTGTGAAGTTGTGTTATCCTAGTTATGCCTGTTAACCAACTCTGATATTCCACTGCCTGCCCTGACCTTAGTCTGTATACCGTACTGACCCCTTTACTGCCTGCTCTGGCCTCAGATTTGTTTTATGGAATTGCACAAACTTTGCATGCCCTGACCTCTGTCTGTTTACCGACTATGAGTATTGCCTGACTCCTTGGTGCTTTGCACCGGTGTCTCTGACCCTGTCTGTCAGCTGCCAACTACACAGGACTATTTCTATAGGTAGCAGCCTGGTTGGTCCCCTGCATTGAAGGCCAGATCCCTGTATAGGTGTTAAAGGGTGAAAACCAGGGGATCACCAGGATAACACCTTTTGGACAAGTCAAACCGGTTAGCTGGTATAATTACACAGTTTTTTCTTTTGCCTATTTTTGTGTGTATTTTTTGTCACAACCTAAAAACGCTATTGGATATGATCAATTGAAACAAAATCCTGCTGTATGGACTGCAACTTTCTTGCATGCCCGAGTGCCCTTTCTACTACCTAATCCCTTACAAAAAATATATATGTACATTTTTCATCTTCTTACACAGCTGGCTTAGGCTATAAGTTGTTCATAGCAGTAAGAATGTTTACAACCTAGGTATAATTTTCATGTAACTGCACTATTGGTTTTAAGCCATTTTACCTAGATTTCAGGCACTTTTGAAAATGCTTAGACTATTTTAAGCTGTCTGAATATGTATGTATGAAATGATATTTTTCCCCAAAATGCTCTTGCTTTTCCTAATGCAAGATGTTTAGAGAACAATTGAAACACTTTGGTGTATTCAAATAGAAATTATATGTGCTTCAACATAAGATGTAGTTTAAAAGCAATTACTCATCATGATGATAGGAGACAAAGGGATCAGCCATCATCTTAAGTGGTGGATTGAATAATTGTTTCTAAATGATAAGGTATATATTCCCATGAGCATTCAGTCTTTTGTTCTCATTGTTGATACATTGCTTCTAGAGATTAGTGAATTCGTTTGTAATGAACTGGGTTAGGCTACTTTCACACTAGTATTTTACAGATCTGTTTGAAACGGATCAGTCACGCAAATGAAATAACGAAGGCGAACGGAAATCATTTAAATGTATCCATTCGAATGGATCAGTCTGTAAAGCGGATCCGTTCGTCACATTTGTTTCCGTTTTAGCTTCCAATTAGCGGATCAGTTTTTAAGGAGGAGGCGTGTCTCAAAGTGTACACTCACTTTTACAGTGTATTTAAGCAGGGAAACCTCAATTTAGGCTGTGTTTTGGGACCATGTTGCCTGCACACTAACTTCTACGATTGAGGTTACTAATCCTGAAAGCGAGATGGAGAAGACATACCCAGGAAAGAAGAAGACTGTGGTATTGGGTCCACCCGATAATTTCCAAACGGATGACCAGAGGCATTTTTTCCGTCCTGTATTCGGAGCTTCGCGCGCATCCAGAAAAATGTGTCAACTATATGCGCATGACTGTCGAGAGTTATGACCGGCTACTGCAGAGCATTTCGACTTGAACACTACAAAGCGCGTGTTTAACTACAGACTGACACGAGCTAGACGACTGGTGGAGTCTGCCTTTGGCATTTTAGTTGCCAAATGGCATGTTCTCACCAAATCCATAAATCTTAAGGTTGAAACCATAGACGATATAGTCAAAGCTTGTGTAGTTCTACATAACTATCTGTTATCAGAGGAACCACTACGCCTGGACACGCAAGAGGATGATTGCACACTTACCAGGCTGCAACATCTGTGATATCGTTTAACCCTTGCCGTGGCCTGAATGAGGGACTGTTTCGCCGATTACTTTGTTTCTGAAGCAGGCAGAGTGAGTTGGCAGGACACTGTTGTTTAATCTGTTTGATCTTCTATTAAAGTTTTTTTTTGTATACACCTTGTGTCATCTTCTTTTGTACTCAGCACTAGTGATATATTTTATTTTTTTCACACAAGCTAATGCCACCCCATGACATAGTTCACATTGCAGCATCACTCTTGTGAACATGAACACGGTCCTGATCCTTATGGGTGGCATTAGCTTTTGTGAAATAAACATGAAGGGTAGTAGCCACACATATGGTTATTAAAGGGGTTGTCTCAGCTTAGAAAATTGGTGCATATTGCTAGCATATGCCTCACTTATAGGTGCAGGTCCCAACGCTGGTGACATAGTGTCACGGTGGAGAGCGGGGGACACCCCCACACCGTACAATGTGGAGCAAACGGTAAAGCAACTAGGGCAGGTAACCGGGATAAAGGGAGCAAGTCACCTCCTATGCATCCCTAAATACAATCCCTGACCTCCTGACGGTATGAGCCAACCCTGATGGTGGGAGGGCTCATACCCGGAACCTTGGACCCTAATTCACCCTGATGAGCCCTAATGGTAATGTAAGGAGAAAGAGACAACCGGTTCCTCCAAGACACGGAAGAACTGGAGTCTCCCACAGGCCTAGCAACAATGAAGGAGCAGAGAGCAAGCATAAACACATAACGTCAGGTAAGAGCCCATTGCAAACGACACGCACTGGAACAACCACCACTTACCTGCCACAACGACTGGGTGGAACAACTACAGCTTGCTAAATTTTAGTTCACCCCTCCAGGAAACCATGGAGCGCACTTCCGCAGGCATAGACAGACACCAACACCAAATAGACCAGACATGGAACACCAAATGACATACAACAAACAACCTGTACATAAACCCACACCAAACATCATAAGCAGGTGAGGAAGGGTAAGAGGACAAGGGGAAACATCGGGATTACATTGCCAAAGACCTTGATGTTCCACAAGGAGGCCCACATGGACAGGTAACACATCCAGAGAGGAGCAAAGCTCCTACTCATACAAAGGCAGACCTACCACTAACCTCTAGCTCACAACTCCAGTATAAGAAGAGCCATGAGGCCACACTCAGCTCCACCTTGCACACTCCTTTAACCCTAAACAAACCATAATGGGAAGGAACACCAGCCTTAAAGGGGAAGTGTAAAATCATGCTAACAACACGTTGCCATCAGTAACAAGCATGCACAGCAAAAGTGTCACAGTCCACTACCACCAGACCATGACAACCATGACACATAGCCTCACAAGGTGTTGTCTGTTGGACTTCGGTCTGGCTACCACCCAACGCTCTCTCTATAGAAGTCAATGAGAGTGCAGCGCACATGACCGGCCATTGCTCCCATTCACTTCTATGACCCGATGGAAAAAGCCTACTCAGTGCTTGGCTAGTTTTAGAGGACCCATAGAAAAAGAATGTAGAATGGATGTGCCTGAGCTGTGCACTCACCAGCACTTTCATGTTCACAATATAGGTGCGTGCACAAGTGCTGGGATACGCAACAATTTGCTGGCATATCCTAGTGATATCACCCATCGTTTGTGTTGAGACAACTCCTTTAAGCTATTGGCACCATTGTGTTTTTGTTGTTTGACAACATCACACATCTACCTTGTCAGGAACAGTAATGCTAGTTAAAGGGGTTGTCTGGGTTCACAGCTGAACCCAGACATAATACCCATATTTTCATCTAGGCTGCCCCAAAAATGAGCTGAATTGCATCAGCCAAAGTCATTTTATGGCGATCCGATGATGTCCCGGGCTCTCCATAGGACTGCCAGGCGGAGCACATAAAGTTGGTAAACACATAAAGTTGGTAAGGGCTGAGTTGACGCGCCAATTCCGCCCCCTCCCAGAGGCATATTAAGTTATCCATCATTAACTTTATTTCTTCTGCAAAACCTTCTAGAGATTCAGACACGATCTCTACAAGGTTCACAAAATGACCGTGACGGCTCCTTCCGAAGCTCTGGCTGTTGAACAGGGTTCTCAAATTCTGACGGAAATGTAAGAGCCTCTATTCAAAATAGGGATCGGTAGGGGACCGGGTTTGTCCTGAGTAGGTACATGACCAACAGGAGGGCTGGGGGTGGCGGTCGGTCCCGGGTCTGCCTCAAGAGGTGGGTCAGGCGCCTGAGTGCTGCTGGCAGTTCTGTTGGAAAAAAATAAATAAATTATTGGCCTTCAAATACTGCATCCAGGTTCTATGCTATTGCTACTGTCGACTGTAGGGGACTTCCCAAAACAGAGGGGCCAAATGCTCTTTTGTCTCAGACAGCCCTTGCACTCAGAATATGAGAGAACAGTTGTCCCTCCAACCGCAGGGGGCTGCCTGAAACAGAGGGCCAAACGCTCCTCTGTCTCAGACAGCCCCTTGCACTCAGAGGGAGAGGAAAGCAAACGCTTTTTCCAGTCCCCCAAAAAATAAATAAAATTACCTTCTTAGTGCAAGCATCCGTCTTAGGAACCCCAAGGCCGCATGATACATATATGGGGGCCTTGAGGTTGAGGATCCACTCGCGGCCTGATCCTCCCGGTTGTAATCCCTCTTGAGCGGTCCTGCATTGACCGCCACAGAATGAGAATCCTTTGAACTGTGAAAAAAAAATTGCAAGAATGTGGTAAAAATACATATTGTATTACATACCACATTGCCTCTGAGCCGCCGTGGTGAGATTCCCACAGGTGGTGAATAAGGCCTCACCCATCTCCCCACAGAGACACTGGGTCCACTGATGGTCGGCATGGTGGCGGTCAGCGAGGTACCATAAAGCGGGATGCACCTCCACCAGTTGGATGAGGAGTTCATTATCGATGTAAGGGACAACAAACTCCTCATCTTCCCTGGTGGAGACTCTGGAACCCTGTAAGAAAAAGAAAAACGAAATTTAGTAAAAGTCCAAAAACCAAATGGGAATTAGAACTAGGTATTAGATACTTAGCACATCCCCGGCCGCCACGGGCTCTCCCACGAACTCTGGAGGAAACTGGGGAATCCTGCCTGGTGCCTCTAGGTGCAGGTTCCTAACAAACAAAAAAAGTAAATGTTAGGGGGCGTGGTTTGCCAGCCGAGAGAGATGGCCGCCTGAGCTGTGAGCTCCCAAGCCCTAAATATCGACTGCATAGCTAAAGCGAGTTGGCACCTGCCTCAAATCGCTGATTTCTGGAGCACAAGCCTCCCTCCTTGCCCCCATGATGACGAGAGGGAAGAGATCGGTCAAGAAGCAAGGGAAGCTGGACTTCTTTGTGGAGAGACTAAGAGATCAAGATGGCGCGGGCTCGCCCAGCCTCCACGCGCTCCTCGGGCTCTGCGGAACAAGTTTCACCAGCGATCACTCCACCCCAGCAAAGAAGCCCGTTTGCCTCCCAGTCCTCCCCGACACATTCATCACCTCCGGTCAAGTCTCCTCTGATCCAGCCTGAGACGTGCTCGCCTGACCAACATAACCCTTCCAGCTCCCGGGACCGGGAAGACGACTCCCCCTGCCAGAGCCCACCCGAAACAAAAGCTGCGGCTCCACGGAGACACGCTGAGACCAGCGGGGGTGAGTGAACGGGATGCCCCGTCTCTAATAGACTTCCCTACCACCGATGATCTAGCTATCGGCAGTATGATCAAAGAAATGCTGGTGGTCTTCAGCCGCTCCATGCACAGTGAACTTGCGGCCTTGTTATCTCCCCTGCAGGCCTCCATAACAGAGGCAGACAAGCGGCTCACACACGTTGAATCTAAAATGGGGGACTTCGCGGCATCTCACAACCACCTGGTGGATGCGCACGAGGATCTAACCTCTGAAGTAGAAAGACTTAAAAATAAGGTGTTAGACCTAGAAGACAGGTCCCACTACAATAATATTAAACTTAGAGGCATACCAGAGGATATACCACCAAGGGAGCTGGAAGCCTATATTCTGGACCTAATGAGATCTCTCCTGCCAAACGTAGGCGACAAAGATCTTACTTTGGACAGGGCCCACAGAGTGGCCCGGCCGAAACTCCTAGCTCGGGTCCACTTCTTTCATATTAAAGAACTGCTCATGAGCGCCTCTAGGAAGAAAGGCTCCTTGCTAGCCCCATATGAAGGGATTAAAATTTTTGCCGACTTATCTGCCCCTACTCTTCAACAAAGAAGAATCTTGGCCCCCTTCACTGCTGCTTTAAGGGACCATAACATTCCCTATCGTTGGGGTTTCCCCACCAAGGTTCTAATCCAGCATCAGGGCACGCTGCACACGGTGCATTCCCTGGAGCTAGGACGGAAACTCCTGGTGGATTGGAACATCTCCATGAAAGAACCTCCTGACCTTCAATCAAAAGGCCCAGAACCTATCGCAATGGACTGGCAGACCGTCTCATCCAGGCGTAAGCCACATCGCTGACTGGTGACCTGCCAACTTGTTTTAAGGTTGTCTCTCATTGTTTGGGCTCAGTGCGGTTAGTCGGGTAGAAACCGCCTCACAAGCCCACACCATAGTGCCTGATGGATATCAGGCGTCTTTTCATGGTTATAGTTTTATCCCTATTCTTGTTCTTACTTCCCATGCAATGTTACTGTTACCTTAACATTTTCCTTTTTTATCCTCCTCAAGTACCAATAGACAGGGAACCGCGGGGTCCAGAGCTGAGATTATGTGTTTCGGGGCCTGTCCCACATCTTCCCACTATGTGTAGGTTTTACTTTATAGATCTGCCTTTCCCTCCATCATGGTTCTCAGGATTGCCGCTCTGAATGTTAAAGGGCTGAACAACCCCTTCAAGAGATCTATGCTATGGAGGGAAATTAGCGAACTGAAATGTGACATTTTCTGTGCCACTGAAACTCACCTGCTTAAATCTGATGGTCACAGGATCCATCATCCTAAGTTCCCGCACATTTATCAGTCCCATTATGTCAAAAAGCAGAGAGGAGTCCTAGTGGCCATAAGTAATTCTGTGGCCTTTTCCTTAAAATCCTCGGTTCTGGACCCTAGCGGCAGATTTATTATCCTAATATGCTCTATTAATAATGTGGAATACACTCTGGTTTTTGTATATGCCCCTAACAGGCATCAGGTATCCTTCCTCCGCCGCCTAGCATCGAGGGTGCGTCGGTTGCGGTCTGGCCATGTGATCTGGGGAGGGGATTTTAATTCCATTTTAGACCCAAGTGTTGATACCACGACCCCCTCCAGAGATACTCCTGGAGCTATTAATTCCCTATTTCTACAAGAAGACCTGTATGATGTTTGGAGAATCCAGCTTGGGTCTGAAAGAGATTTCTCTTCTCAGCGGCAGGTCAATCATATTCTAGAATAGACATGTTTCTGACTGGTAGGTCAGTGATTGCTAACACAATCTCGTCGTCCATCCACACGATCACATGGTCAGACCACGCCCCGATCACTCTGACGCTTAAAGAAACTCATTTAACTAAACCCTATTCTCCCTGGCGAAATAACACTTGTTATTGATCATCCCGACCTTTCCAAAGAACTCAAATCTGCATTGACGGAGTTCTTCAGTATAAATGATGGCTCTGTCTCCAATCCCTCCACCCTGTGGTGCGCCCACAAGGCGTATATTAGAGGTGTCTTTATCAAAATAGGTAGCAGACTCCAAAGGGAACGTAGAGAGAAGATAGATAGGCTACTGAGGGAGATCAAGACGGTTGAAACCCTCAATAAGTCCTCCGTTTCTCCTATGCATTCAGAGAACCTAAAATCACTTAGATCACAGTTATCTGCCTGTCTCCTTTATAGGCACGAATTACGCTTAAAAAGGACACAGGCTGCTTTTTACTCTCAAGATAACAAAGCAGGCCGCTTGCTGGCTAACCGTTTAAAACAAAGAGCAGCTAAGTCCAAGATCCCCTATCTCCTAGACCCTTCCTCAGGGAAGAAAATAGCATCCCCTGCGGAAATAGCTGACGCATTCGGATACTTTTATGCTTCCCTCTATAATCTGTCTCCTCGTAAACTAGTCACAAGCAGATCTTATTGATGCCTTTCTAGACAGGTTGAGCCTTACAAAAATGACTGCTGCCCAATTAGACACTCTCAATGCCCCCCTGACCACTGAAGAACTTCACGCCATTGTTAAAAAATTACCTTCACATAAAGCCCCAGGTCCAGATGGCCTATCTAATTCCTACTATAAGGTGTTCTTCAACCAACTCTCCAAATATATGCTCCAATCATTTCAATCAGCCAGAGAAACAGGATTCTTCCCCAAAGAAATGCTTGAAGCGTTAATAGTGACCATCCCCAAACCCAATAAGCCAACTGATGATCCAAAGAGCTTCCGCCCCATATCCCTCCTAAATACAGATATAAAGATATTTGCCAGAATCCTATCAACCAGACTAGCCCCCCTCATCCCTCTATTGGTACATTTGTTAAAGGTCGTCAAATTCAAGAAAACTCTAGAAGAGTCCTAAACATACTCGCTCACCTTCATAAGAAAAAAAAAAAACAGCGCTGTTTGTGACATTGGACGCTGAAAAAGCGTTCGACTGCATTTGCTGGTCCTTCTCCTTCGCAGTCTTGTCCAAAATGGGCATAGCAGGCCCCATCCTCGCCTCAATTCAGGCCCTGTATAAAGACCCCTCTGCTAGGGTATGGGTAAATGGGTCCCTTTCCAGACCCTTCACCATTTCCAATGGGACCAGGCAGGGCTGCCCCTTTTCCCCTCTCATGTTCATATTATCCATTGAACCCCTTGCTCAAGCCTTACGGCTGGAAGGGAAAGTGTCGGGCATTCAGATCGCGGATCGCACTCATATATTGAGCCTATATGCAGGCGATGTGATACTCACGCTTACCGATCCCATCTCTTCCCTATCCTCAGCCCTAGACACGATCTCCCACTTTGGCCGACTCTCCTATTATAAATTAAATTCATCCAAATCCCAGGCCCTACCCCTTAATTAAGACCCCCAAACAGGGGATTCCCTAAACTGGACCAAATTCAATATCTAGGCATAAACTTTACCTCCTCAACTCATAGACTGTATTTAGCCAACTACCCTTCTCTCTTATCTAGTCTAAAAAAAGATCTGGAGCAATATGATAAATTTGAAATCTCTTGGCTAGGTAGGTTGGCCACTTTCCAAATGTTTGCCTTGCCTAAACTCCTTTACCTATTTAGAGTCCTCCCTATAAAACTTCCACTATCTTACTTCTCTCAATGCAATAAGCTATTGTATACTTTCCTATGGCATGGCAAGAAACCCAGAATAGCGTCCAAAATTCTGCATGCCAGGAAACAACTGGGCGGTATTAGTTTACCTAATATACATGACTTATCTAGCGACACAAATTGCCCAATTAGAGAGTTGGTGGAAGCTGGATTTTTCTAAACAGTGGACTCCTATTGATTCCACGGAGGTCCCAGGGGGTAACCTGAAAGCTTTACTGATAGCCTCGCTAACTAAATCATATATAAGACCCGACCTGTCCTTCCTTGCCACCAATGCCGTAGATTGTTTCCGATATGATACCCTCACATCCAAAGGGTCCCGCCCTACCCCAGGCCCTTTCCCATTAGTGGTTTTAGACTACCTTATTCCTGATTTGGGAGTGGGAACTTGGCACAAATATGGTATAACAGAAATTCTGCAGTTGTTTTAGGATGACAGCCTTTCCTCCTTTGAAAGCTTACACCATGCCTTTAAGGTTCCCAATGCTGAGTTCTACAAATATCTCAGAATTAGGCATTTCTTAGTAGACAATCCCACTCTGCCAATGGCAAACGTGCGGATCCTAGAGCTTTGGTCATTACCTATACAGAAGCTAAAAACCCTTCGCCCCTTATACTCACAGCTTAGTCGCAAATACACTTTTATTATGTCCGCGCCTTTCCTATCCTGGGAACGGGACTTGGGGTCCAAATTTACGCCTTTACAATGGCAATCAGCTTTTAAATACATCTCGAAGAACATCACCTGTGTGACCCAATATGAATCATTTGTAAAGACCTCCCTGAGATGGTACTTCACCCCTGAAAGGCTACACATGATATATCCGTCTGTCTCTCCCCTGTGCTGGAGGAGCTGTGGCCACAAGGGTACATTGTACCACATACTATGGAACTGCCCGATAATTCAGCCATTTTGGAAGGAGGTTTTTTCCCTGATTTCTCAGATCTCAGATTCAAAGTCTGCCCTAGGTACCCCCTCCCCCTCAGTAGCATTACTGCTGATCGGTATCACAGAGGTGCCCATTGCTTACAGGGGATTGGTCTGTCATATCCTTCTTTCTGCCAAATTGGCTATCACTTCTAAATGGAAGTCTCTACATCCCCCTACATTACTCGAAGTAATCCAAAGGGTTAACAAGACCTGCCTCTTCGAACAAATAATGGCCTCTGCGACTTCGAATGGTACTTGCAATACCGTGAACTATGAGAAGACATGGCGGGTGTGGAGGTCATCACGATATATGTCCCCCTCCTAACCTTCCATGTTTGACAAAGATGGAATTCTATACAATATGTTCCCCATCATTTCCCCTATTGTTACATTCTGAGGAATTGTTGATTTTCTGTACTACTTCTTGATTTGCTGTATCATATGTATTGCTCTATGTTTTATCTCCCTTTGTCTGGGAGACTTAATGTTCACCTATGTTTTTCACCTGAGTCTACTCACCTGCGAGTGAGTATTAACTGTAATTGTTTGAAATATCTCAATAAAAAATTGATTGATTCTAAAAAATTAATGTTAAACCATAATAGAGAATACATATATAAATATAATTACTTGTTGCCAGCCCTGGTCCCTGCTTGGTTCACCTCCCCTTGATGCGGCTGAGGCCCCTTCGGAGGAGTGATGCTCCTCTTCCACAGATGATGAAGAAAACTACAATAAAGTACATATCAATGAATGCAAAGAATACAACTGTACTTCAAACTCCAAGCATTGCTTGTTATACTTACTGGCTGCACAATTCGCCTTCGCCTTCTGGGTGGGCTTACATCTTCGGATCCAGATGGTGAAGACATCTGTACGAGACCTAATACAAGACCAAATGCAGATTAAAAATGGCATATGAACATGTTTAGAGCACCATTGATAGAGATATCACATTTATAAAATATTTATTTCAAAAACTTACTTTGGAGTAGAGAAACTCGTGCTTGCCCACTACAGAAAATACTTCCTATAATTTTTTTTTTATGGGTTTTTGAAGATGCTAAAAAAAATAATAATATTCCCAAAATTATGTTTTTGAAGTAGAAAAAAAAATGTGTGGATGTGAGGCACGGAGGCAAAAGTGAAGCTCGGTGGCAGATGAGAGGCAAGGCATAAAAACTGAGGCAGGAGAGGCATATGGAGCCTGAGGAGAGGCATATGGCAGCTGATGAGAAGCATAGGGTCTGACGAGAAGCACGGTGGCAGATATGAGGCATGGGGCTCTAAAATGAGGTCTGAATGGGGGTCACTCACATTAAGGACTGAGCAGAGGTCTGATTGTGGGTCTGATCTGATGTCTTGTTGGGGTCTAGCAGAAGTCTGATTCTGGGGCAGGGCCTCTTGGGCAAAAAATAGGTTGTATAGCTATATATATATCTTAGGGCTGCAGCTATCGAATATTTTAGTAATCAAGTAATCTATCGATAAATCCGATTAACACCTTAACGACCCAGGACGAGAATGCTCGTCCTCAAACGCCGGCACTTAGCGCTTTAGGACGAGCGCTCTCGTCCTGCAGTCGTTCCTCCCCCACGTGCGGTCCCCCCTGTCAGCAGCAGAGATCCGGTGGTTACTGACCGCCAGATCACTGCTGCATCCACCAGCATCGGCAAAAACGCAGATGCCGGTGGATTAACCCCTCATATGCCGCGGTCAGCGCTGAAACAAGGATCAGAGCCTGTCCCATAGTGGGACAAAATAATAAAGTGAAAAAAAAGTTAATAAAATAAAGTTTTACCAAAAATGTATAAAGTTTCAAGCAAAAAAAAAAAAAAAAAAAGCATCCTTTACTAAAAATAAAGTAAAAAAAATAGTAGGAAAAAGACAGACATATTAAATATTGCCGCGTCCATATCGACTAGCTCTATAAAAATATCACATGAACTAACCCCTCAGATGAACACCGTAAAAAATAAAAAACAATTTTTGGTCACCTTACATCACAAAAAGTGTAATAGCAAGCGATCAAAAAGTCGAAAAAACTATGGCTCTCAGACTATGGAGAAACTAAAACATTATTTTTTTGTTTCAAAAATGAAATCAGTGTAAAACTTACATAAATAAAAATTGTATACATATTAGGTATTGCCGCGTCTGTGACAACCTGCTCTATAAAAATACCACATGATCTAACCTGTCAGATGAATGTTGTAAATAACAAACAAAAAAAACTGTGTTACCTTGCCTCACAAAAAGTGTAACATAGAGCAACCAAAAATCCTATATACCCTAAACTAGTACCAACAAAACTTCCACCCTATTCCGTAGTTTCTAAAATGGGGTCACTTTTATGGAGTTTCTACTCTAGGGGTGCATCAGGGGGGCTTCAAATGGGACATGGTGTCCAAAAAAACACAGTCTAGCAAAATCTGCCTTCCAAAAACCGTATGGCATTCCTTTCCTTCTGCGCCCTGCCATGTGCCCGTACAGCAGTTTACGACCACATATGGGGTGTTTCTGTAAACTAAAGAATCAGGGCCATAAATATTGAGTTTTGTTTGGCTGTTAACCCTTGCTTTGCTACTGGAAAAAATGGATTAAAATGGAAAATTTGCCCAAAAATTTAAATTCTGAAATTTCATCTCTATTTGCCAATAACTCTTGTGGAACACCTAAAGGGTTAACAACGTTTGTAAAAATCAGTTTTGAATACCTTGAGGGGTATAGTTTCTTAGATGGGGGTCACTTTTTTGGAGTTTCTACTCTAAGGGTGCATCGGGGGGGGCTTCAAATGGGACAGGGTGTAAAAAAAAAAAAAACACTGTCTAGCAAAATCTGCCTTCCAAAAACCGTATGGCATTCCTTTCCTTCTGTGCCCTGCCATGTGCCAGTACAGCAGTTTACAACCACATATGGGGTGTTTCTGTAAACTACAGAATCAGGGCCTTAAATAATGAGTTTTATTTGGCTGTTAACCCTTGCTTTTTAACTGGAAAAAAAAATTAAAATGGAAAATCTGCCAAAAAGTGAAATTTTGAAATTGTATCTCTATTTTCCATTAATTCTTGTGGAACACCTAAAGGGTTAACAACGTTTGTAAAATCAGTTTTGAATACCTTGAGGGATGTAGTTTCTAGAATGGGGTCATTTTTGGGTGGTTTCTATCATGTAAGCTTCACAAAGTGACTTCAGACCTGAACTGGTCCTTAAAAAGTTGGTTTGAGAATTGTCAAGATTTACTTCTAAACTTCTAAGCCTTGTAACATCCGCAAAAAATAAAATATAATTCCCAAAATGATCCAAACATGAAGTAGACATATGGGGAATGTAAAGTAATAACTATTTTTGGCGGTATTACTATGTATTATAGAAGTAGAGAAATTGAAACTTAAAAAATTAGCAAATTTTAAAAAAAATTGGTAAATTTGGTATTTTTTTATAAATAAAAATTATTTTTTTTACTCCATTTTACCAGTGTCATGAAGTACAATATGTGACGAAAAAACTATCTCAGAATGGCCCAGTTAAGTCAAAGCGTTTTAAAGTTATCACCACATAAAGTGACACTGGTCAGATTTGCAAAAAATGGCCTGGTCCTTAAGGTGAAAATGGGCCCAGTCCTTAAGGGTTAATAGAGTACTCTAATAAAAAAATAAAAAAATAAAAAAAAATGGTTTCCTTTATAAAATGTCATCAGTCCTCTGTTCCATCATCCCCCAATGCCATTAGTCCTGTATGCCATTAGCTCACCCATGCCATCAACTCCCACCATGCCATCAGCTCTCCCCAGTGCCATCAGCTCCCCCATGCCATAAGCCCCCTCAGTGCTATCAGCTCCCCATGCCATCAGCCCCCCCCCGTTCCATCAGCTCCCCCATGCCATCAGCCCACCCCCTCAGTGCCATCAGCTTCCCCATGCCATCAGCCCCCCTCAGTGCCATCTGCTCCCCCCAGTGCCATCAGCTTCCCCATGCCATTAGCTGTGTGTGCCATTGTGTGTTTAAATGGTGATGTCTGTCCTGTTGTCTCCACATGTGTATTGGTGATCTCCCTTTGTCCTGAGAGATAATTAGATTGCCTTCGGTTGTCTCTGGGACAGAGAGGAGGAAACCATGATGCATTGTGGGGATGTGTTGCATCTGTTTTGTATTTGCAAAACTGTAATAAAAACCAGGGTGGGTGTGCCAGCACATCAGAGCACTGCTGACCCTCAAGACGGAGCCTTGTCTCGTTATTGGGGGGATTCCCTGTATGCTGTTGGAGACTGATTGCCAGGAGTGTAAGCTGACTGATACGCTTTTCCTGTTCGTCTGCCGGCAGCTATTTGTGAGGTTCCAGTTTGGAGTGCTATTTTGTATCCAGTTCGGGAGGTTGGTGTTCTGCAGTAGCTGTACCTGTCTCTCGGAAAGGGGCATATCGCCTAAACGGATCTTAACCCCTTGTCTGCTGAAACGGTCCGTTACAGATAGACAGACATTAAACATTTCTATACTTACCAGTTTGTATGTCTTCCAAGATGGCCGATCAGAATGGCTGCTGGGGGAGTGTACAATTCTTGAGCATGCTCAGTGAGCAAAACGTTTAGAAACGGATCCGCCTCAAACTGAGCCATTACAAACAGATCCATCACTAATTGACAATCATTATATTGGATGGCGGATCAGTTTGGATCTGCTTCGTCAGGCGGACAGCAAAACACTGCAGGCAGCGTTTTGGTGTTTGCCCCCAGAGCGGAATAGTGACTGAACGGAGGCAAACTGATGCATTCTTAGCGGATCCATTACCATTCAGAATGCATTAGGGGAAAACTGATCCTTTTTGGACCGCTTTTGAGAGCCCATGATGGATTTCAGAAATGGAAAGCCAAGACACTAGTGTGGAAGTACCCTTAGTTACGAACATCTCCAAATTTTCGGACAGCAGACAAACCTAAAGATTTCAGGTTCAGTTTGGATGAATCCAGTAAAACGTTGCACAGTGCCATTTTACTGCACATGTCGTCAGGAAAAAACACAAGGGAGGACAAAGAAGAAGGGGAAGTGGGGGGGGAGGACCTGGATGAGCAAATCAGTGCTGCAGCAGACAGGAAGGCGCAGGAAATGTTTGGTGGAGGTGATTACTGCTAAAGAGGGATCTACAGGTTATTGAATTCAATGGATCACCTACTTTTTACCACTACAGTGTGGAAATTGACATTATGTGCTCAATAAAAGACATGAACAGTATAACTGCTTGTGTGACATTAGATTAAATAGTGTGTGTCTATAATTGTGGCTTAGGCTCCTTGCAGATGAGCGTTCCTCCCACAGCGAGTCCGCAACACAGCTCTCGGCCTGACCTCCCAGAGCTGCCGAGGTTCACATAGCATTATATTTATTTATGATGCTATGTAACCCTTACAGTTCTGGAATGTATTAGATAACACTTGCATAATGCCGCCAGTGTTATCCAATACATTCCAGAACTGTAAGGGTTACATAGCATCATAAATCAATATAATGCTATGTGAATGGCGTCAGTGCTTGGGAGGTCAGGGAGCTGCATTGCGGACTCGCTGCGGGAGGAACGCGTGTCTGCAAGGGGCCTTAGGCCGAGTTCACATCAGCTTTCAGCAGTTGTGCATGCAGCCATTCCGGGACCATGGGAGAGCCACCAAAATCTGGGACAGTTGGGAGGTATGCATTAGTACACCCCCAGGGAGACTTACCACAGGCCTGAATCAGACTTGGAGGGCATCTTCAGTTCTCTTCTTCTGCCCTTGAGGGGATGTGTGGCTGTTGCAGTGTTCAGGCTTCAGTTCTACTCTAGCCAGAGCCCAGAGACAGGAGATGACGGTGATGCTATAAGGTGGGCATGTAGGCGGGCCAGTAGACAGAGTGCTCCAGCTTCCTCGTTGGAACTGTTGAAGTGTGTGTGACTTTGCAGATTGATGGAGCAGTAGTTCCTGCTCACTGCTGCTCCACCAATCAGCGTAACAGAACCATGAAAAGGTGCAAGTGTGAGTTTCTCTCTTAAGAAATCAAGCTTAACCAATGTATATGTATGTCCTGATGAGTATCATTTGCGCCTCTTCCTCCATCACCTTTATCAATACTCTCGGAATCAGATTGTAAGGTGGAAAGGAGAGCTTTTGGCCATGGGCCTGACAAGGCATCCACCATTAGTGGCTGGTTCCGGTTGGAGAGGGAACAGAATAACTCTAGCGGTTTGTTTTTTCGACTTGCAAAAAGATCCACCTTCGGAATCCCCAATTTTTTTGAACATATTGGGGTCTAGAGACCACTCTCCAGCTCTTAGATTCTCTCTGCTGAGATAATCTGCTACCATGTTCTCCTTGCCCTTTAGATGGACGGCTACTAATGATTTTAGATTTTTTTTCTGTCCAACAGAAAATCTTATCTGCCAGATTGTGCAGTTTTTTGCTTCTTGTCCCTCCTTGACGATTTAGGTAGGCCACTGTGGTGGCATTGTCGGTTAGTATCTTTATGTGATGGGACCTTATCGATAGATGTAGAAACAGAAGCACTTTGAAAACCGCCATCAATTCTCTTATATTTGAAGAAGCTGAGGCCATCTCTGAATTCCAAGTACCCTGTTCCATCTTCTGTGTGGCCTCCGCAACCTCGGCTGCTGGCGTCGGTTGTTAGGACGCCATGATCTGTTGGTCGTCAAAATACTTTTCTTTGAAGATTCTCTCTCATCTTCCACCAGAAGAGAGACAGTTTTACCTTTAATGGAATTTTTACTCTTCTGTCTAAAGAGTCCTTTTTTCCATCCCAGGACTCTAAGAGAAAGCTCTGTAGGATCCTTGTGTGGTGTTGGGCCCATCTGACCGCAGGAATTGTGGATGTCAGATGACCCAATAGTGTCATGATGTCTCTGATTGACACTCTTCTGGACTGGCTGAATAGCGAGATCTTCTGATACAAGGAAATCAGTTTCTCCTGAGGGAGAAAAGACATAAGGTTGTGGGAGTCTAGAAGGATTCCTAAAAATGTATTTTGTTGGCTGGGGACTAGATCTGATTACTGTATATTTATTAACCAATATACTGACAAAAAGAGGGTGATGTTAAAAAGGAGCAAAAAAAAAATAATCTTTATTTAGTCACAAGGTTGGGGGGGGGGGGGGAAATAAATACAACACCGTTGTTCACACAGGCTGGTCAGGTATTATCGTCCTAGCCACAGGACTGCCTAAATAAAGATTTTTGCTTTAGTCCTTTTTAACATCCCCCTCTTTTTGTCAGTATATTGGATTATTTAGGGGTGTATACCTGCGTTACCATTGAAATTGTAAGCCCATATTTATTAACCAGCCTACTTCCACCATTTCCTCCTAGACGATATTTAGCTGTATCTGAAGATCTCGAAGGGATGGGGCTGCCATCAACAGATCGTCCAAATATGGGACAATTACTATCCTCTGGAGATGTAAAAACCCGGTTACATCGGCCATGATCTTTGAAAATATTCTGGGGGCTGACGACAGCCCAAAGGGTAGTGCCTGGAACTGAAAGTGACATCTTTGACCTTTTAGAAATATCACGATTCTGAGAAATCTTCGATAGCCTCTGTGTATGTGAACATGGTAGTACACATCTGAAATATCCATCGTTACCATGTAACAGTCGCAAGACATTAGGTTTACTGTAGATCTGATTGTCTTCATTCAGAATTTCTTGTAGGCCATGTATCCGTTTAGTTTCTTTAGATTGATTATTAATCTGAAGGTCTTGTTTGGTTTCTTGATTAGGAAGATGGGCCAATAAAACCCCCTTCCTTCTTGCTCCCTTAGAACTAGAACGATGACCAGTTTTTGCAGGAGAGATAATATCTCAGATTCTAGGGCCTGCTGTTTTTCTATTCTGCATAATGGTCTGTTGAAAGTGAAGTAATCTGGCGGAGGTTTGTCGAATTCGAGCTTGTACCCAACGCTTATAGTAATTCTTACCCATGGAGAGGTTGAAATTTTTTCCCAGGCTGAGGTAAACATCCTTAGTCTGCCTCCTACCTGAAGCCTGGCATCATTGATCAGGTTTTCTAGTTCATTCAGGGTTGAATAAGAATCCTTTCCCTCTTCCTCTAGAGGGTTGGCATCTTCCGGAACCCTCCTTTCTCTTCTGATCCGGTCTAGCTTTCCTTTGACTTCGAAAGGAACGGTGCTGTTGGTAGAATCTTGCATCAGAAGGAAATCCTTTCTTCCTATGTGATGCTTTATCCAATATATCTTCAAAGACTGAACCGAACAATCTATACCCCCACAAGGAATGGAGCATAGATGATTTTTTGAACATGCGTCTCCAGACCATGACCCGAGCAATATAGCTCTTTGTGTGGCATTTGAGAGGGCCGAGGATCTGGCTGAGAGTCTTACTAGGTCTGCTGAGGCATCGGATAGAAAATTTGAAGCTTGCTTTAACATGGGAATTGAAGCTAGAATTTCTTCCCTTAGGGTCCCTGCTGCCAGGTGCTCTTCTAGTTGCGTTAGCCAGACTAATAGAGATCTAGAGGTACAAGTGGCCGCTATACTGGATCTTAGCATGGCTGTGTTAGTCTCCCATGCATGTTTAAGAAGACCCTCACATTTTTTTATCCATGGGATCTATTAAAAGGCCCATATCCTCAAAGGGCAGGGAAGTCTTCGACATGCAGTTGACAGGAGCATCAATTTTAGGAGTCTATTCTCATAAGGCTGAATCTTCATCAGCAAAGGGATATTTTCGATTAAAGGAATTCGGAATTGCAATCTGTTTCTCCGGATCTCTCCATTCCTTAGTAATTAACATCTTTATAATATTATGGACAGGGAAGACCTTCCTCTTTTTGTCTCCTAGTGCCTGGAACATTCTGTCCTGCAGGCTCTTTAACTTCCTCAATTTTCATTAGCTCTTGTGGTTCTTAACAACCTCTCTGTATCCTCCAGGGTGCAGAAGGGCTTCCCTGAATCATCTTCAGAGGATTCAGAACCCTCGTCTGATATTATCTCTCCCTCATCAGAGTCAGGTTTCATCTGAAAATCCGACCTCTGAGATCTCTGCGAGGTAGAGGGCTGAGGGGCTGAGGAGCCGTTTTAACCTCTTTCTTTATCATACTTCTTATTGCTTCAAGGAAGAGGGGTGACTCTTCAGTCACTACTTAGTCCGTACATCTGGGACAGAACACCTTTTTAGTATTGGACGGTAGGGATTTCCTGCATAATGCACATTTCTTTCGTCCCAAGGATCCATCAGAGGATTTTATGGTGCTGGTTTCCCTGCCCTACAAGATAATCAATATTTTAGGGCTTTCTTAAAAAGGAATGGCTGTCTGCACCAGTGGGGGAATGCTAACAACTTGTGATCCACCCCCCACCCCCACACAAGCAGGGTACAATCTAACATGGCTGGAAGGAGGCTTAGCGGGCTCTGGGCTTGAAGGATGTTACAGGGGCATCCACTGGGGCCGACATGCTGCAAACACCAGAAGCGCATCTTTCCTTGCTCACGGCCTACCTGATATCCGCCAGTCCTCTGACATCTGCTACCGGAAGTGACGCGCAGAGACCTAGCAAGTGGAACTCTCGGCCCAGAGAGTTCCGGCCTGTCTGCGCATGCGCGCGATCCCTCGTTCCCCGCGATGATCGAAGCAGGGGAACGGAAAAAACGTAGACTTACCGATAATTATTTTTCCTTGAAACCACCATGATGGCTACGGATGAGATTGACCCCTTGACCTCTGTAGGGGCAGGAAATACAGAGAGATTAAGAAGCTCCCACCCACTCTCACCCTCAGTGTGTACCCGATACCCAAGTGGGTATAGATACATGTTTAAATGTTTCCATCATTTTTATAATTTTTTTTATTATACATGTATTATTTTTTTGTACAAACCGGATTCCAAAAAAGTTGGGACACTATACAAATCGTGAATAAATACGGAATGCAATGATGTGGAGGTGCAAACTTCCAATATTTTATTCAGAATAGAACATAAATCACGGAACAAAAGTTTAAACTGAGAAAATGTACTATTTTAAGGGAAAAATATGTTGAATCAGAATTTCATGGTGTCAACAAATCCCCAAAAAGTTGGGACAAGGCCATTTTCACCACTGTGTGGCAACTCCCCTTCTTCTTACAACATTCAACAGACGTCTGGGGACTGAGGAGACCAGTTTCTCAAGTTTAGAAATAGGAATGCTCTCCCATTCTTGTCTAATACAGGCCTCTAACTGTTCAATCGTCTTGGGCCTTCTTTGTTGCACCTTCCTCTTTATGATGCGCCAAATGTTCTCTATAGGTGAAAGATCTGGACTGCTGACTGGCCATTTCAGTACCTGGATCCTTCTCCTACGCAGCCATGATGTTGTGATTGATGCAGAATGTGGTCTGGCATTATCTTGTTGAAAAATGCAGGGTCTTCCCTGAAAGAGATGACGTCTGGATGGGAGCATATGTTGTTCTAGAACCTGAATATATTTTTCTGCATTGATGGTGCCTTTCCAGACATGCAAGCTGCCCATGCCACACGCGCTCATGCAACCCCATACCATCAGAGATGCAGGCTTCTGAACTGAGTGTTGATAACAACTTGGGTTGTCCTTGTCCTCTTTGGTCCAGATGACATGGTGTCCCAGATTTCCAAAAAGAACTTTGAATCATGACTCGTCTGACCACAGAACAGTCTTCCATTTTGCCACACTCCATTTTAAATGATCCCTGGCCCAGTGAAAACACCTGAGCTTGTGGATCTTGCTTAGAAATGGCTTCTTTGCACTGTGGAGTTTCAGCTGACAACGGCAGATGGCACGGTGGATTGTGTTCACTGACAATGGTTTCTGGAAGTAATCCTGAGCCCATTCTGTGATTTCCTTTATAGTAGCATTCCTGTTTGTGGTGCAGTGTCGTTTAAGGGCCCGGAGATCACGGGCATC
The DNA here is from genome assembly GCF_014858855.1 of Bufo gargarizans. Taxonomy (NCBI): domain Eukaryota; kingdom Metazoa; phylum Chordata; class Amphibia; order Anura; family Bufonidae; genus Bufo; species Bufo gargarizans. The sequence goes on along the minus strand of NC_058084.1, from coordinate 282,997,898 downwards.
CAGTATGGTTTTACGGCCTTGACCCTTACGCACAGAGATTGTTCCAGATTCTCTAAATCTTCGGATGATGTTATGCACAGTTGATGATGATAGATGCAAAGTCTTTGCAATTTTTCTCTGGGTAACACCTTTCTAATATTGCTCCACTATCTTTCTGCGCAACATTGTGGGAATTGGTGATCCTCTACCCATCTTGGCTTCTGAGAGACACTGCCACTCTGAGAAGCTCTTTTTATACCCAATCATGTTGCCAATTGACCTAATTAGTGTTAATTGGTCTTCCAGCTCTTCGTTATGCTCAAATTTACTTTTTCCAGCCTCTTATTGCTACTTGTCCCAACTTTTTGGGGATTTGTTGACACCGTGAGAATTTGAATCAACGTATTTTTCCTTTAAAATTATACATTTACTCGGATTAAACGTTTGATCTGTCATCTACATTATATTACAAATAAAATATTGACATTTGCCATCTCCACATCATTGCATTCAGTTTTTATTCACAATTTGTTTAGTGTCCCAACTTTTTTGGAATCTGGTTTGTATTATCCTCATAATATATACTAAACTTTTATGGGAGGGAATATATGAGCAGTCATGGTGGATTCAAGGAAACAGAATTACCGGTAAGTCTAATTACGTTTTTTTTCCATTTCATCCACCATGACTGCTACGGATGAGAACAAACAGATTACTAAGAGGGGGGGCAACTGCTTGCTACACTCTTTGGCCAAACGCCAAATCCGCCACAGCAGAAAAATTCAGTTGTAACTTTTTTCCTGCTGGCTTTTAGGGTACCAATTACTAAATCTGAGAGGCCCTTGCTCCTTAGGATCTCGCTTTCAGGATGCAGGCCGATAGCTTGAAGAGACCCAGGCTTTGATGTAAGATTGGCCCCTGTGAGAGAATATTCTTCTGGAAAGGAATCAGCCATGGATCTTCCAAGGATAAGTTTTTCAGGATGGGAAACCAGGTTCTCTTGGGCTAATATGGGGTTATTAGTATCACTGAAACTGGATCTGTGAGGATTTTCTGCAGAACCTTGGGGATTAATGCTCATGGGGGGGGGGGGGGGGGTTGTCTGCTTAGAAAATCTGCCTCTGTATTTTCCGATCCTTTCAAGTGAATGGCTGTGATAGATGAAACATTTGTTTCTACCCAAGAAAATATTTTTGTTGTTAAGGATCTTAATTTTTGGGACCTTTTGCTTCTTTGATGCTTCAGGTAAGCGACTGCTGTTGTATTGTCAGAGAATATTTTTAGGTGTTTTTCGCTTAAAAGATTGATTTAATTTTAGAGCCTCCCAGACCGCTCTTAACTCCCTGTAGTTTGATGACTCGTTTTTTATCCATTCTGGCCACTTCTCTTGCCAGCTTGAGGAGGCCACCATTGCACCCCATCCCATTGCGCTTGCGTCTGTTACCACTTGTATTCCTGGCTCTTTTTGCCAGATAACCCCCCTGGTTACATTGGTTTCCATCTTCCACCAATTTAAATATATTTTATTTGCAGGGGAATTTTTATTATGTCCAAGGATGACTGATGTTTGTTCCAATTGCTCAATATCCAGGATTGTATGGTCCTGGTGTGGGCTTGGCTCCAGGCAACCACTGTTATGCAGGTGGTCATGAGACCCAAGATGTGCATAGCATTCCTAATCGAGGTGCTGTGTTGAGTTTGGAATTTTCCAATTTTCTCGATAATGGTTTTTATCTTTGCCCAAGGTAGTAATGTCTTTTGGGCTACTGAGTCTAGTATCACCCCAAGAAATTTTCTGTTGGATGACGGAATTAGGGAAGATTTTTTTATATTCATCAGCCAACGCAAGCTGGAAATTTTTTGTAAGAAGGTTTGCGTGTTTGTGACTGCTTCTGAATCTCCCAGTAGAAGGAAATCGTCTAGGTATGGAAAAATTACTAGTCCCTCTTTTCTGGGGGAGGGCAACAATTCCACTATGAGTTTCGTAAAGACCTTTGGTGCGGATGAAATGCCAAATGGAAGGGCGCAGAACTGGAAATGATTACATTTTGTGATCCGGACTTTGTATTGCAAAACGAAGATATCTTTGCAAATTTTGATTTATAGGGACGGGATAGTATGCATCTTTGAGATCTATGGACGTCATACATGCCCCCTTTTTTTTATTAAAGGGACGATGGAGGAGATGGATTCCATTTAGAATTTTTTGTACACTATAGTCTTGTTTAGATCTTTTAGATTTATGATGGTTCTGGAGGAGCCATCCGATTTTTGAACTAAAGAGTCTTGAGTAAAAACCTTGTTTTTCCTTTGGCATCAGGAACAGTTTTATTACTCCTGATGCTTTTAATTCTAGTATACCCTGCCAGATTTTTGAAAAGGTATTGGGATTGTGGGACGTTAATTGGAATCTTTTTGGTGGGGTAGAGGTAAATTCTATTTTGTATCCCTTTTTTTAAAATAATTTCTAGTGCCCAAGGGTTTGATGTTGTGGCTTCCCACTGGGTTAAGAATTTTTTTAACCCCCCTCTACTTTGGCATCATTGCTTTTCACTTGGTTTGTTTTGGGGGTTGAGGAGGAAGCCCCTGCCTTTGCCCCCCTTCTGGTAACTCAAGCAACCAGGCTTTGCTTCTATATGGCCTAGATTGCTGACTGAAGGGGCGAAAAAATTTCCTTTTTTGTTCTTCAGGAAAGCCCTTTTTGTGGGCGGCTTTTTCTAGTATTTTATCGAGTACTGGTCCAAAAACATATTCCCCTGAGAATGCTATGGAGCAAAGTTTAGATTTAGAGATTTTATCACCTCCCCAACAGGATTTCATCCAAAGTCAAGAGTTTGAGAGGGCGGCGTCTTTGGCAGCAAATCTAACCGATTCAGTGGAGGCATCTGCTAAAAATGCCGTGGCAGATTTTAAGAGGGGAATAGACTGACTGATTTCTTCTCTGGGGGTTTTATTTTTTATATGGCATTCCAGTTCATTAAGCCAGAAATACATGGCTCTAGCCACTGAGGTAGCTGCAATATTCTTTTCACCCCAAACATAGAAGCTTCCCAACATTTCCTTAGAAGGGAATCCACTTTCCGTTCCATAGGGTCACGCACCTGGGAATGCGTCTTCTAATGGCAGGGAAGTCTTTTTTTGACTACTTTTGCCACCTGAACGTCAATTTTAGGAGTATTGTTGAAATTTTTTTATTCGGCAGGGTCAAAGAGTAACCTGGTCAATATAAAGTATAGAGTGGTTGTGCACACCTCATTTGGAGGGCTTCATCAAACGTTTTTATATAAAACAAATTACTGGTGAAGAATAATATCAGTTTCATTTTAAATAGGTTAAAAACTGATGTGACAGTATCCAATATGTAGGGAATTTCAGAGATATTCAACGGTACGGACCAGGGTCAGGTGGACCATAAAGTATTGGGGGTCTCCATAATGAATATCTCGGATAGTCCTCAAGTAGCTATATATAGCCCTCTGACAGTTCAGGAAAAGTCAAAAAGGTGTATCAACACTCATAAGATAGATACAGACATTAGCCAGAATTCATCAATATAGTGATCAATAATTCATCCACAATGGGGGGACCAAAGAGAACAATAGTGAAAAAACATATATCCACAATGGGACCACAAAGAAAACACAAATGTGAATGTAGAACACAAAAAATATCAAAGTAAACACATAAAAGTGAGTCCACCTCTTTAAGAAATATTATAAAATCAATTGAAGAGAGACCTAGTGTTTATGTATGAAGTATTTCCACCAATATGGATCATAATTCCACCTATAAAATGGAAAGTTCCACCTGTGAAAAAGAGAATGAGGATTCCACCTCTAAAAAGGGGGGGGGGGGGGGGGGGGGGAAGTGTAGAAAGTTTCTCCAATGGCTACTTCATCCACAGTGGGGCTGCAGGGGTTAAAATGTAGCGAATAGTTCATCCACTGTAGGAAGACCATATTGCCTATTGTAACAAATGGATATAATAATAATAATTATAATATTTCTTAAACAGATGGACACCTTTATGTATTTACTTTAATTCTTTTTGCATTATACATTCACATTAGTGTTTTCTCTTTGTAGTCCCATTGTGGATATATTACTGTTTTTTCATTATTGTTCTCTTTGGTCCCATTGTGGATGAATTATTGATCACTATATTGATGAATTCTGGCTAATGTCTATCCATCCGATGAGTGTTGATACACCTTTTTTACTTTTCCTGAACTGTCAGAGGGCTATATAGCTACTTGAGGACTATCCGAGATAGTCATTATGGAGACCCCAATACTTTATGGTCCACCTGACCCTGGTCCGTACCGTTGAATATCTCTGAAATTCCCTACACATTGGACACTGTCACATCTGTTTTTAACCTATTTAAAATAAAACTGCTATTATTCTACACCAGTAATTGGTTTTATATAAAAACGTTTGATGAACCCCTCCAAATGAGGTGTGCACAACCACTCTATACTTTATATTGATCTTTTTTCTATAGACTGGGTGTGTCTATATTGGTTGGAGCACTAATCCCATATGCAATAATCAGGTGATTCATCTCAAACAACCATGTTTATCAAAGAGTAACCTCTTTCTGAATTCTCTAGAAACCCCCAGTCTTTTTTCAGGATCCGACCATTCATCAATGATCATCTTTTATATTTTCATTAATAGGAAAGACTGTAGCTTTTTTTTTTTTTTGTAATCCCCCAAACATTTTGCCCTGTACAGATTTTGTTTTTTGGACATTTCGATACCCATGGTATCCCTTACAGCTTTAATAAGTTCATCCATATCTTCAGAGAAAAAAAAAAAAGTATTTTTTTTTCTTCATCATCCTCTACTATCTCCCCATCCGACAACTGATCATCATCAAGATCGTGTTTGAACGCTGACACACCTTCCTCCATGTCCTCAGAATCTGAGGAGGATGGAAAGGATAACCTTGGCTTTTTGATAGGAGGTGCGTTTTGAGGGGTGATAAGAGAGGCCAATGAGGATCTTATTTCATCCCGAATCATGGTTTTAATTTCCGTCATGATAGACTGTTGCTCTTCCATTTAAAAGGTCGCTAATGCAATTTTTGCAGAGTTTCTTCTTATATCCTTCAGGTAATTTTTTTGAGCAATTAAGGCATTTGGTATACTTTGTTTTTGCTTTTCATTTCCTTAACCTAGGTAAAAGAGCAACCCCAAATCAGGCCCATGAACTAACTTAAGAAAACATTTACAGAGAGGGATGCAGGTTTCCCCCTGGGAGACTCACGGATGGAGTTACCAAAGGTGGGTCTGCACATTCAACATGGGTCCCAGGAGCTTCCGGAGCCATCGTCGCTGCAGACAGGGGAGACGCTGACTGTGCGCTGCCACACTGTTTTGAAGCTCGGTGTCTGACGTCATCAGGGTTTGCTTCAGGAGCCCGACCCAGCGTGATGACACGTACCCCATGAAGCTCTGCCCCTTCTGGAAATAGCCGGAATTACAGCGGAGCCTTGAGCATGTTTTGCAGCGTTCGGCGTCCCCGCTCCCACTGGTCTGCTTCCACACAATCAGGAAGGAAACCCTACAAGCCTCAGTGAAATCAGGTCTCCCGCTATCAGAGAAGAGATCCACATCAACCTCCCCAGCCCAGCTTTGGCATAAGCTGCGGGAGGGCTGAGGAGGAGATTGGCAAGCCAATCTTTTAGTAAAAAAAAAAAACAATAAACTCTTCAACTCCCACAGGAGTCTTCTCTGTGCAGCTTGCCCCATAGAGACAGGAAAAACACTGAGGGTGAGGGTTTCTTAAACTCTCTCTGTATATTTCCTGCCCCTACAGAGGTCAGGGGATCAATCTCATCCATAGCAGTCATGGTGGATGAAATGGAAAACCGGGGCTGCCTTTATGGAAGGACTTATGCCAAAGGCAGGGGTAAAGGTTGTGCCCCTACAGTACCCGTCCTCTGCAGGGCCCTCCCGGAATGGGGCAATATCCATAGGCCATGCGACATCCACTTTAACTCCTGACACGGCAGGAACGGCTTCCACGCAATCCCGAAGACAAGAAACAAACTGAAGCAGGCCTTTTAAACTTGAGCTTCTATGTCGTTTCCTGTCCTGGGGAGGTGGAGACACCCTCCTGGAGTGCAGTTGTGGAGGCGCCGGGGAAAAGGGTTAATACACTTAACATTGTATACTCCTTTTCATCCCCTTTCGACCTTTTGTCTGCCATGTGAGAGCCAGTTTGTTACCTTTATTATGTATTTTTTGTGCCCAAACAGACCACATACCGGAGGCTATGTATATCCTTACTGCCAGATAAATTGCAGAATATAATATTTCAGGCATTTTTTTATTGTACCCATCAGCTAGTAAGTATTTGATACACTCTCAGATAATTGATCCTGCGCTGGATTGATTAGAGGGAGAATGCTTAGTCTATCCCCACAGCAACGCATCCTGTAATATGCACCAGTAGCGATAACAGTATGGATCACAAGGTATTTGCTCAACCACACATCCTCAAGCAAGATCTCGCACATGTGCAATAGGTCAGGGCCAGATCAGGCTGCGAGTGACGGCTCCATCTTGCGCCTGCGCAGAGCGGTGACACGCACGCTTAGACGCCAGGCCGTGGATGTTTGTGATGGCGCCATCTTGCATTTTAATTTAATGCAATTGTTTGATCAATTCAATAGGTATATGCTGTAAACTAGCACATTACTGCCTGTATAAAATGTATATGTAAGCTATTACACCACACCTAATAAGCATAATGCCATGGCAAACCATCAGCTCCCCACATTCAATGGGAAAATAGAGGACCCCTAATGACTGACAACCTGTCAGGTAGGACCATGCATACAATCAGCCAGCACTGTACTACTGCCCACTGGACTCCTAAACCCTAAATGAGCAGAGATTTACAAGATCAGAAAACATTAAGTTATACTGAATACTTTACTACAAAACTATACGTCAATCTGCTCGGCTTCCCCTGTGCTACAAGCTGCTGCCTGCAGAATGGTTTAAAATTTTCAACTGACTGCCTTAGGGCTCATGCACACGTCCCAGCAAAAAAAAAAAATTGACAAGTCCTATTCTTGTCCGTTTTGCGGACAATAGGACATTTCTGCAGGAAAAAAAATTAAAAAAAATGATATATATTTTAACAGGATCTCTACAGTTACCCATCTTTTGCAGATCAGCGATTTGTGGACCCTTAGAGGATAATTTTCCTTTATCCTAAAAATTTGTTAGTGTTACACCCATCTAAATGTGACCACTGCAAAAACGGAAAGAAAAAAAAAATATGTATTTCATTGAATACAGAAGTTGTATCAGGGTGGGAAGTACCATAATTTTGAAAGATCAAGGAGCACTCGGCAGACAATTGCTATTCTACAGTATATTAAAAGGTCAATTTGAACATTGCTGGATGAAAAATTTCTTCTTTGTCTCATAATAGATCTTGTGAATACTAGCATGAATGTAATCACCCAAAAAGCAAATGTTCTTCATAGGCATGGTAAACATGAACATTAGATTGTCTTATTAACAATTTACTGAGGGCATTTCATTAAGAATGTAGTTGTGTTTTACATTGCTGGGAGGTAAAAAACGAAACATCAAACCAAGGATCACATTTAATAGAAAACATAATTACACTGATGTGGAGTAAAAGGAACACCTTTTGAATGCTCAATGAGAAATGAACTAGTCAGTGAAGCAATGCTGCCCCCTAAAGCTCATGTGTGATGCATGCAGCTTCACCATGTTTGGATATCACTAGTTATTTTCGGATACAAAAACGATAGGTGATCAAGGACATTGATGACAATACCTCTTTTAGACTGGTGTTACCCACACATTTTTGTGGCAGTTTGAGCCAATGTCCAAAGTGGATCCAGTAGTGATGAGAAGTATAAGTACTTTCTTTATATTCCCTTACAACCCACTTCTTGTTTTGCCTCAAAAACTGTGAAATCATCCGACCTGCATTTTTTGTTGTTTTCACGCGGATCCATTCACTACTATGGGGCCTCAAAAAAAAGCAGACGCCACGCGGATGTCATCAGTGTGCTATCCACATTTGTACAGCAATTCACAAATTACAGAACATGTCCTATTCCTGTCTATTTTGTGGACAAGAATGGGCATTTCCAAGGACCAAAAAAAGCGCGGGATGCTCACGGCTGGCATCTTTTTTACAGATGGCAAAACGACAACGGCCATGTGCATGTGGTCTGAGATTGATTTCCTTCACTCAGATAAACAATACTAAAATCCTTCAGATAGCACCAGTTTTGATGATTGTAACCAAGTCGTCCACATTTATTAGGAGTTACATTCTTTTCTGCGTATTTTAAACAAACCCTTTTACTGCCAGGACTATTTTGCCAGACACAAATATAACCTGAATTTTATATAAACTTATACCCCCATAACCATATAGTTCCTTAACAATCTGGCACACTGTAAACTGTCACACTCATAGGTACCTTCCTGCAATTCTGCACCAAAACATAACATTTTGTAATAAATTGCAAAAATAAAAAACCTTTTGTTTGTGGATACAATACTTACAAGATAAAGAATACCAGCTCAAATTTGTATTCCTCCTTTCATCATGTGCATGAAACCCACTTCGACCATGTTGCAAACATGAACGTTTCCAAAAGAACAATTCAACATATGGTAAAAGGGCTCTTGGCTTCACTTCAGTACTGAACCAATTAAAAGTTTTGGGACATGAAAAGTGAAGCCAAAAGCCTTTTTACCAGATGCTGAAATGTTCTTTCTAAAACTTTACTGGATACAAGTAGATAGATTCAAGCAGAACCTGAGACCTATAACTCCAAAAAAGAAATGTTCTAGATTTACAGAGTTCAGGGCACAGTTAGCACAAACGTTTCAGATACAAGCGACCAGATTAAGTGCAGGGGTGACCATACTCTCAACTGCTTCTCTCTTCACTGCCAGTGTGACAGTCAGAGCAGAGCATAAACGCTCCAAGTCATCCTTCTTCCTTATGTCATTTGCAGCTTCAATCCTCCCACCGATACTTTATAAACATACACAGCTGGAAAGTAAAACTTCAAGTGGGTGCTATGCCCACAAACTTATGGCACTTAGAATGGCATCATTTAAAAACTACAATTTTGGCCCCTATTAGGACTGCACACTATTTAGGTGTAGCTATAAAATATATTGGTAGAGAAAATGTCCTCGTCTATGAACTCCTGACAGCTCTTAAACACTAATTTAAGCCATATTCATTATCTATTCATAATAAGCGAGCAAATTGCAATGCTAACAAATTTCTGTCCGAAAAGGTGTCGTATTTTTTTCTGTGGTGTCCACAAAATGAATTTCTGTTTACATGAATATATAAAGATATTACGGTATCACACACCCTCAGCCTTTTATTCTCTAGGGCAGGGGTAGGCAACCTCCGGCACTCCAGGTGTTATGAAACTACAACTCTCAGCATGCATACTTGCTCTACTCAGAACTCCCATAGAACTAAATGAAGCATGCTGGGAATTGTAGTTTCAGAACAGCTGGAGTGCCAAAGGTTGCTGATCCCTGCCCTAGGGTAATTAACTGTAGTTGATAACCATTCTTAATGGGGTGCATTCACATTACTGCAAACCTCAGATCCACAAAAAACAGACACAAGCCGTGTGCACACCAAATTGATTATCCATAATCCATTATCATCAATGTGTCTGCATTCCGCATGTTGTGGCCAAAGATAAGACGTGTCCTATCTTTTGCAGCGTGGCCACATGGACCTGGAAGCATGCAAATATTCTTTGAACTCCTAAAAATTTTTTTTTTTTTTAAATAATTTTTTTTTTTAAAGCAATCTAGATAATAGACTGGTGCCCAAAACTGGATTGCATGTTGAAGATGCAGTTGCACCAGTTGCTTTATGAAACTGTAAAATACTTTCTTCTCTAGATGCCATGCCTAGAGAGAGAAGACAAAAAAAATGTTCATTCTTTACGCAGTATATTATTATTTTTTTATTGATTATGAACAATTACACCCAAATCTAATGAGTCAAATACATGGCAAATCCAAGAGAAATTGGTAGCCCTAATTTTGTTGTGGTTTTTAAAAAGGAGATTTTTGTATAACTTACCAGTAAAATCTCTTTCTCGCTCTTCATTGGGGGACACAGGAACCGTGGGTATAGCTATGTCCTCTAGGAGGCGTTGACACTAGTAAAAGCTGTTAGCTCCTCCCCTGGCAGCTATACCCCCTCCAGCCTGGAGAGAGCGCTTCAGTTTGTGTAGAAGCAGGAGAAGCAAGCCAACCAAGAAAAAACATGGAACATCAAATATGTCGAAAACCTAACGGGGTTCTAACCAGCAACAGCCACAACTGCGGTCGAACAACAAAACTGGGTGGGTGCTGTGTCCACCAATGAAGAGCGATAGAGATTTTACTGGTAAGTTAGTTATACAAAAATCTCCTTTTCTCGCCCATATTCATTGGGGGACACAGGAACAATGGGACGTCCAAAAGCAGTCCACAGGGAGGGAAAACCACAGACCCATGGAAGCAAGCATCCCTGCAGGCATCTACGAAACTGCTGCCTGCAAGACAGAGTGGCCTAAGGCAGCGGCTGCCGATGTATAAGTATGCATCTGGTAAAAGCTTGCAAATGTGTGTAAGGAGGACAAGTAGCCGTCCTACACGACAGTACAGCCAAAGCGTGATTCCTCCGAGCCCAAGATGCGCCCACCGCTCTGGTGGAGTAAGCCGTGACACCTAAGGTCGGAACCCTGCCTTGGGCGCGGTATGCTTCTGCAATTGTAGACCGAATTCAGCATTCGATTGCCACCTTGGAAGCCGCTATTCCTTTTCGAGGACCCTCTGGAATGACAAAAAGGGAATCCGTACGGCGGAAGGAACCAGAGGCCGCTAAATAGATGTTCAGAGCTCTGAAACGTCCAAATGATGTAACTCCTTTTCCTTAGGGTGTGAAGGAGATGGGCACAGTGAGGTAAGGACAATTTTCTCATTAAAGTGAGTCAGAGACCACCTTCGGAAGAAAAGGGACAGACCGGCAAACCACCTTGTCCCCATGAAAAACCAGGAAGGGTTCTCTGTAGAGAGAGCGCTGCTAACTAAGACACCCGTCTGATTAAAGAGATAGCGACCAGAAAAAACTACCTTCCAGGACAGGAGTCGGAGAGAAAACTCTCGCAAGGGCTCCAGGGGAAACCTGGAACGTTGAGAGGACTAATTCAGAAACCAAGGCGGTAAAAGGAGGATGGAACAGAGGAACCGTATGTGCTGCTCTCTGAAGAAAAGTCCTTACAGGTCCCAGGGGGACCAGAGGGCACTGGAAATGATAGAAAGCGCCGACACCTGACCCTTCAAAAACTAAGGGCCAGACCAAGGTCCAAACCCGAATGTGGAAAGGACAGGACAGTGGGGGGAGAAAACATTTTGGCTTCCACAGGAAGGACCTCCAGGTCCTGAATAGATCCTGGACGATGCAGTCTTAATAACTGGCGGTCTTAATAACCACAAACGAAGAGTCCTGAAATACTAATAGAAGACCGGACACTGCGAAAGAAGGTAATCTCTGAGTGGCAGTGACCAAGGACGTCTCCTAGAAGGAGAATGAGATCGGCGCACCACGTGCGACGGCCAATCCCCAGGGCGACTATGATAAATCGGAATACCCTCCATCCTGATATTCCGTAGAACTCGGGGAAGGTGGGAAATAAAAGAAAGGAAGGAGAACTCCTGCCAAGGGGAAATCAGGGCACCCACGCCGCAAGCTTCCAGATCCCTTGCTGGGGAGAGAAAGGTGGGAAGCTTCCGAGTCAGTCAGTCAGTCTCGAAGCCATTAAGTCGACGTCTGGGCGACTCCAATGCAGACAGATCGCCTCGAACACCTTCTGCAGCCATTCTGTTTGAGGAGGAAGAAGAAATAGAAGGGTGTTCCGTTTCAGGAATGGAACGTCTATCAGCGTGGCAAGACGTGACAGCAACTCCGCTCCGTCTGGTGTGGAGAGTCTCGTAGCCTACCCACGGAATGAGCGGTGGAAAGTATGATCACCAGAGGGCTGAGGTGACCTAGACATTAGACATGTCTTAAGAGGTAATGTAGATACATGTAGCACACCCAGGACCAAATGGGAAGGATTCACCTGTAGAAGGAGAGATGTAGAGTGTGCAACAGCCCACCAGCCGGGTCCGGAAAAGAATACCCCGTGCAAATGCAACCAGGCATGTAGTGCCAAAACACCGCCAGAGGAGGAAGTCAAGCAGGAAGAGCCACAACTGTATCGCTAGCCCATACCCCAGCGGAGGAGGGGGCCACATCGCAGAGGCCACCAATTCAGTGCTAGAAGAATCCACCACCTGACGAAGGAGCTGTGCAGTAAGAAACATAGTATGTAGTTGTAACACAAATACCACTCCCACAGAAGTAGCCAGCTCCCGCCCTATCAGCACAAACTTATGGGGAGGCATGAGGCTATCCTGTAGAAGCCATGGTACCATACTGCCCCAGTTAAGCAGAGCTAGCCTGAACACTTCACCTTGGAAGGGCTCTGAACAGGAGACACAGCAAGCTAGCATCAGGGCAGAACCTCCAGCTGAGGGGGACTACAGAATCAGTGAACACAACTCGCTGGAACATACTCCCCCATATTATTCGCAATGGCGAATGCACCACGTATTGATTAGGACCATATCATGACCTACTGGAGCAGAGGAGGCCCATAGAGATGGGTGGTCTCAGTGTTGCTAGGCAACCCCTCTGAGAAGACAGAGGATGTTACAACCATGCTCCAAACCAGAACCGAAAGATAAGGAGCCCATGTGGAAACAGCTACCGTATCCACTGGCGGCACCCATACACCACAGATGCAGAGCACCAGCACCTGCAGTATCGACTTGCCACGCTCCAATGTGAAAGAGCATGTCCTAAGGCATCTAGAGCCGTGGCGTAGTTGAACTGTAGTAATCCAAGATGCTCAAGTATTCCCCTGTAAGCGGATCACTTGTGGAAAGGGAAATGCAACAGGAAGCACGGTGATGAGAGAAGGCTAATGTATACGGCAGGTACAGAACCCAGGGGAGATGCAATACCACCCCCTACCGTGGGGGGATGCATACGTCCGGCACTAAAACCAGTGTGATTGTACTACGCCTATGGAAGGAGTAATGCATACATAAGTACTGCAGCAGAAGTGGTCATGCATACAGCAGGAACTGAATGCAACGGTAGATATTATGCAGTTTACGTAAGGGTAATGCATATGGCGAATCCAGCACCTTGTGAGAGTGCAATTACTCCACCTAAGGAAGGGGTAATGCCTACAGTAAACACTAACTGGTGATAATGCCATAACGCCACCTATGAAAGAGGCTAATGCATACTGTATGGACTGTACCCAGTGGAAATGCAATTCCGTCCCCAATGGAAGGGGGAAAAAAACTACAGGTGTCACTGAAAACCGCGCTCTAGCAGTTAGTTCACTAGGTAATGTATGCAGCAGTGGTGCAAATACTCCACCTGAGGAAAGGGGGGTAATGCAGACGACAAGAACTGCTGGTTACTGTGGGCGCAATCTTGGAAGATTGCAACGGATTCGAGTCAGAGCCCGAATCACAGATTCTTTCCCCCCCCCCCTCGGACCGAATCTCTCCAGGGATGGAAGGGTGTGTCTGAGCGGGACCCTTGGGGGTGCGCAGGTGACCGAGAAGTTCTGCTCTGGCCCGCTTGCACGCAGTTCCACCTCTCAGAAACTTGCCCATGGCAGTTGTAGGCCGCGCCGGTGGGGATATATCAACCAGCTACCCAGAGGGTGGAGTGGGAATCTAGAGGGCCATCCACCGGATTGCATAGGCGGAGGAGCTTTATCAACCAAAACGACCCTGGAGGATGGAGTGGGAACTTTCAGAGGCATGCAGGTGGAGAATTATCAACCAAACGGCCCCGGAAAACGGATTGGGAAACCAGAGGATCTGTACTGGAGAACTATCAACCACACGACCCAGAGGGTGGATTGGGAATACTTCAGCTGTCCTCCCTGGATCTGCACAGGTGAAGGAATATCAACCAACGACCCAGGAGGGCGATTGGGAACTATGAGAGGTCATCCTTTGTCTGTATAGGACACGGGCCCAGCCTGGTACCACACAGACGGGGGGGGGGGAGGGGGGCCTGTAGGAAAGCACATTTTTTTCTTCCTTTTTTGGTATGCCCAGCGTCAAGTGGGCAGAGAGGCAGGAAGGTGTAACTGTTTGAACATTAAGGAGCTGTCCTCCCTTCACACTGCCCAGACAAGATGCACAGATATCTGGTGTCGGCTACAGAGGTGGCAGGCCAGAAGAGGTTAAACTGTCTAAAGGACTGGGCCCTGTGGCTTGTGGGAGAGGAAAAGTGAGGTGGGAAGAATTCGCACCACAGCGCATCCCCACCCCTTGTCTAGAGATGTGATTAACCCTCTAAGTGCCCCAGCGGATTACATAGGAGTGGGGGGTCTCTTCCGCTCCCTTTCTTGCATGTCCGACCGGTGCATGGTCCTGGTCCACAGTGGTACTTCCGCACTGCGGCTGGGCCTACATTTTCACGCACGGCCGACTAGAGCTGTCGGTCAGCTGGGGAGCAGAGGGACCTGAGCAGAGTGGCCGCGTGCACCCACCGGCCGGGGGGCAGAGTTCAGAGTGCGATACTTAACCCCGGACTGGGAAGATCGCGGGCTGGAATTTTCTTGCGGCGGCCGACTTCGGTGTTAATCCTACCGGATGCGGTGCTACCTGGTGCCGTCTTCCGAAAGGGTCGATCCCAGTGGTAGCTGCAGGACCGGCCTGGAACACCACAGTGCATGACCGTGGCCGGTCAAGAGGGCAGCGCCTGCCAGGATGTTATTAACCCCCTAAGTGGCCGCATAGCCGTCGGCCTACAGGGGAAGTAAGAGGGGGTCCTGGTGCTATAATACAATAGTGTGGCACAGATCTACTGCCACCTAATATCTGAGGGTTCATACTTGGCTACTGTAAGCCATTCGTTGTTTGGCAGAACATAGTGAGGCCCAATTAAGAGCAAGTCCGCCATATCCTGTGGCAGAACCCCTCTAGTTACTATAATAAAGCCTCATGCCTGTTTCCTGGTGCCTACCACCAAAGAGAGAGGGAGGGAGGGGGAAGAGGGTTAAAACATACTTACCTAATGCCGTGTACTCACCTCATCTTCATCCTCTTATAACCCTCCCTAAGTGGGCCCATAAGGTCACCTTCTCCAGCAGGGTCACCTCCTCAGCAGCTGGCACTGGAGTGGCAGGAGTCGGGTATGGCGGGAGGGTCTTCTCTTTGGCGGACCTAGGTAACCCCTTGGCTGGCGGGATGCAGGGGAGCGAGACTGCCCTGGTCCACCTTGTCTTCTTGTGGGGGAAAGAGACAGTGTGGCGAACCAATGCTGGCGTGCTTCCCCCAGGAGAACAGGGTGGAGAGGCGTCCACTGTTTCCCACCTGAAAAGAAGGAAAATAAAAAACTAAAATAAAAAAAATAAAAAAATCTTCTGGAGCTGAGGTCTTGCCTCCTATTGACACTAGAAAAAAACTGAAGCTCTCTCTCCAGGCTGGAGGGGGTATAGCTGCCAGGGGAGGAGCTAACAGCTTTTACTAGTGTCAACGCCTCCTAGAGGACATGGCTATACCCACAGTTCCCGTGTCCCCCAATGAATATGGGCGAGAAATAAGGATTCCTAAACTCCACTCTACTACACTGTACTAATGTAAGCATTTTCTATGCAGAATCCTCACCAACCAATGCATACACATGACTTAACAGAAAAATGGTTTTGCTGCAGAGGTAAGATCCTGTTCACACACATGCTGCATGTTTTGCATGCCTATTGTACATAAAGTTGTTAAAGAGGACCTTTCACTAGTTTAAAAACTAACTATATCAGTGGGCAGAGCGGCGCCCAGGGGTCCCCCTGCACTTACTAGTATGTCTGGGCGGCGCTCCGTTAGCCCGGTATAGGCTCCGGTGTCTGCAGCTCCCTCTGTTGTACTGGACGTGTCCCTTGCTGCAGCGCTGGCCAATCGCAGCGCACAGCTCATAGCCTGGGGGAGCCTGATATAGTTAGTTTTTAAACTAGTGAAAGGTCCTCTTTAAGCAACCAAAGCAACTTATCACCTTTCTACCACAGAGACCTCCACCAATAATGACAATGGGGGTTTGTGTCCCCAATTTGAAAGAAGCAGTGGTTGTGTATGTGCTCTGCTGCTCCATTCACCGCCTATGGGACTGACTGAGAAGGCCAAGCAGTGTAATACAAGTCAGTTGAGAAATGTTATACTCCTTTAACAGCCACTTCACGCCAGATTACAGAAATGTAACCAAAAGCTGACAACAAAGAATGTGCGAATATACAGTAGTTAACCCAGGTTCAGATTTTGTGACTGGTACCTGGCATCTCTTTTCTATTTTTATTTTTTGCCCTTTCCTCTTGGACAATTCTGTAACTCAAACACAGCAATAAGTTTAAGAATTTTATTTTGAAACTAATTCATCTTGGTTCTTTAAGAACAAAAACATAAAATGAGCATTAGCAAGTTTTGACCTCAGGAGTGAAAATTTAAAGAATACTTACAGAAAATGTTTTTTATTTGTTACATAAAACTAAATAGTCACATCGCGACTTGGTCCACTGCAGTGATTGTTCACGTTCTTAGTGATTCTCACTGCTTGTGCCATTGGCAGTAGACTCATCTGTACATGCTGAGGCATCATCTTGCTTCACATCACTGCTGTCAATATTCTCAGGATCTAGATCCCCATCCCCTGCCAATAATTCTTCTTCATCTTCTTTCATGCAACCAACGTCCATATCCTCAGTGTCCTGCTGATCCAGTCCAGCTTTAGCTTCTGTGGATGTCTTTTCTGTAGTTTCCTTGTTCTTGAAAACTTCCACTCCCATCATTCTCAAGTAATGCATTCTTTCATTTTTTGGCACAAACGAACGAATTGATGTTTTACCTCGCCACCCGCACAGAACGACGGGGCACTGAAGAGTGTCAGGTTTCCTAAAAACAGATGTCACTTGAGTTTTACAGTGCAAGACAATAGACAAATATTAGTCTTCATTCACATCTGCATCCGACACTCCATTTTTCTGTTCCATAATAGGAACAGAAAAATAGAATGCATGCTAAAGACAGATCTGTCACATGGTGGACATCATGTGACCAATAGACACCAATTACTATAAATGGTCTCCATAATTTTACTAGACAATAGCATAGCATTCTATATGCAGTAGTCACTAAAGATACATTATTAATTGGTTCCAGGACGACCATTGTATGTTAAAACCATTATAACTGAGTAATGGGTCCCAAAGCCCCAAAATGTCAAAGAAAAGAGAAAAATTAAGATTTAAGAAAAATAAGCAGATAACTAAAGACAGATAAAACATACAAGTCAGGAATAACTGCTAACTAGCAACTAATACAGCCATTTTACCAGAGAAACAGCCTTGATGATTTTGATTTGAGACCCTGTATGTTGAGTTTAGTTTCAACTTACAATGGGTCAGAAAAGACAGTCGTATGTTGAAAATGTTGTATCCCAAGGCCATTGGTTTTCGAGGGACCACTGTAATATATACATACACACACACAGAGTTAAGGATATTTGGCTTATGGGTGAAATTTCAGAATGAACCTAAAATGCACTCTAACCTTTACAGGTAAACTTAATGTGATCTTCTCAAAACTTTTGAATGCACGTGTCCAACTGTTCAATGTTTCAGTATTTTTTGCATAACTTTCTGTTCTCTTACGAGGAGCTTAACTGCAAAATTTACAACAGGTATTTGATCCATAAATCGCCCAATAAATTACCTGGTTCAATTAGAATTGGTATTTAAACAGTCCTTCTAATCATGCTGTTCATATTTTGACATCATGAGACCAAGACGACACCTAATAATTGATCAACAGTACCATGCCATTCTGAGACTTTAAGCAGGATGTTCTCAGAAAGAAGTAGGACCCGAGCTTAGCGTGTGACAGAGTGTCATCAGCAGGTTGCAACAGAGAAACTGGAAGAGTCACAGAAAGACATAGAAGTGGATGTCCTTTGGCCACATCCCACACTGATGACCGCTTCTTTGTAAACAATGCCCTGTGGAACCGGATGATGAATGCCACACAACTCCAGGCATATTTAAGAGAGACGAGAGGCACCCAAGTGTCACATCAGACCATTTGAAACAGTTTACATCAGTGTGGTCTTTGTGCTAGATGACCTGCAAGGGTACCTGACACAGGAGTCATGGTCTTGCAGTGCTGTTCTCTGATGAAAGTAAATTTATGCTCAGCAGAAATGATGGCCGCCAACGATGTTGGAGACGTCAAGGAGAGAGCTATGCATCAGCCACTGTTGTCACTAGACGAGCTTTTGGTGGTGGTGGTGTTAGAGTTGGCAGGTGTGTCTAGTGAATACAAATCTGCCCTATACTTTGTGAATGGTACAGTGACAAGCCCATACTACTTGAATAACATCATAAATCCAGTTATTGTGCCTCCCCATGAACAACACAGGCCTAATTTCAGCTTCATGGATGACAATGTGCCAGCTCATTGAGGTTGCATCATTAGGGAATGGCTGCTGGAGACTGGAGTACCTCAAATGGAGTGGCCTGCACTTTCTCCAGACCTGAAACCCATTGAAAACCTATAGGATCAGCTGAGTCACCGTGCAGAGGCTTGTAACTCTGTACCCCAGAACCTCAATGACCTGAGCGCTGCCCTTCAATAAAACCTGGATACCATGCCTCAACAGACGAAAAAGTTGACTGCACAAGACATCGTTGTCAAGCTGTAACTACTGATGCTCAAAGCCACATGACAAGTTATTGAGACACTGACATATTTTGTAGGGGTATAACCCACCACTGTTGTTGGCTTTTGTTTCAATAAATTGTTTGAGATGAGGAAATCACCATTGCATGCTTCTACTTAAATGCCCTACTTTTATGATATATCACTGTAGCGTGAACTGTTCAAGTTTCCATAAATTTCACCGGAAAGCCAAATATCCCTAACTTTTTGTGAGCAGTGTATATAGAATACAATATGTATCTAATGTAATGCAAAAACAAAAATAATTAAAAAATAAAGGCACAGGTTAGCAACGCAGCCAGTAATTGGCCAAGTGGGCATCTCCAGCTATTTCCTGTGTGTGAGAGCAGAAGGGATCCGAGCAGTGTTAAACGGCATAGGCAGTGTATCAATGAGGTTTATTTTTAACTTTACTTTTATTTTAACCCATTCTTCTTAAAAACAAATCTTCGCCCCCTGAAAACACTTTTAAAGAAATAAAAGAATACACATAACATGGCCGTCTATGTTCATTACACCTTAGGATTACTTACTGTGGATCTGCCTCAAATTTTAGGATGATACTTCCCATAGCTAGAATGATAAAAAAAAAAAAAAAAAAAAAAAATGAATACAATAACTATATATATTTATAGTCCAGTTCTGTTCTAGCCAACGCACACTATTCAGTGCTGGAGGATTAAAATGTTTGTGGGAAGCCTGCAGAACATGAAAAGATTACTTAAACTGCAATTAGGGAGCATTGTGGTTATAAAATAGAGATTGGCACACGGACAACGCTTGAGAAGAAATGCTTTATGTGGCATGCAGGAGAAAAATCAAACAGATTTGGCCTTTTTAATCCCAGGCCCTTCTGTCGCTGTCTTTTAAGCTCTTGAACACAATTGTAGTACACAACAACCAAAACAGACAGCATTGGGAGTCCACAGAAAAGACATCTTGAACCGGTTACAATACTTGCATTTGTCAAAGCCAACTTGAAGAGGAGTCAATTAACCTATCAGTATGCTTTTACTGTGTAGGATGAGATCCATGGGCAGTGTAAAAACATCAAATCTACTATAAAGGCAACACTGGCATGAACTAAAGATCACCATGCTGGAATGCCACCTATGTTTCCCAGTTCCCTCAAACAGCTGGCCATACACATTAGATACACAGACCAAAGCGGTCGGAAGGACCGGCTGACCATCTGTATGAAGGAGATGAGGACTGGGCTGTTGCATTACAGTTGCTGATCTTTTTGTTCTCTCGAGCATGTGTATAAGGAAGGAGGAGGTCAAGGGAGATAGTAGCCCATAACTTTTCTAATGTGTATGGCCATAATGAAAATTAAGTTCAATTGCTTCAGATTTGTGCATTTTTTTTTCAGTGGTTTTCAATGCTCTACCAAAAATGTGACAATTTACAGTAAAGGTCAAGCGAATAGTTATTTTCTTTTTTTTTTTAAATCACACACGTGAAACTTGTGCGAACACACAATGCGATGGAACGCACGTGACCAAACAGCACCCAAATGTAGTAGCAAAAGCCTTGCAATTTTTCCAATCAAGTTGCAATTCGCTGCTGCATGTAGGCTTGGTTGACACATTCTATAATTTGTGCAACGGACAGATAAATGTGGACAACGTAGAAAAGAATGGGTCTTCGTTAAAACAGTAAAAAAAAAAATTTAATTATATGGTCGTGTACATGAAGCCCTAGATGTAGTGGTGGTGCTTGATCACCTATTTTGTGTATAGTTTTACTGCTTTCCTTACAAAGGTGTACAGTTTGGAATACTGTTTAAGACATTAATCAGCACTGAATGTATGGCTAAAGAGAACACAACATAGGGGCGAGTATACATTAACAGCATCTTTGAGCTGTCCTTTGACATCACTTGGAAGGCCTCAAGCAAACCTCATTAGACGAGCCCTCAACCAGTCAAGTGGTCATTAGTGCTAATGTATCTGCAGAAAGTGAGCTGTAGGCGGTCCATTAGCCCATCTCTCCTAATCCAAACAGCTGAATGAATGAACAGGGGGAAGGAGTGATGGGATGAAAAGGCACAGGGACAGCTACTACTGATAGACTACAATTATTAGACTTACCTAAATCCTTAGTTTGCTTTTGAGTTTCGCTGCTGAATTTACTCAGAAAGGGATTCTCCTGAGTGAGAAGAATCTTGATATCATCTACAGATACAGTTACCACTCTTGACTTAATAAAAGGATAAATTGTATAAATTCCCTGAAAATGAAGGACAGATGAATAAATAATGCGGCCTCAACCTTCCCGCGTGTACTCGTTTCAGACTATACACTGCAGAAATAATGAAAAATAAGAACATTTATTCTATAAAGCTGCATGTATCCACAGAAAAAGATTTATATATGTAAATCTACTCCTGCACAAATTACCTCTTGTGCAAGCCTGTAAGCACAACCATACTGTTCCCCGTCACTATTCCGACACAGCACTTTAATGCCAGTGTTTATTACCTGCAATAGAAAGCAAATCTGATGGTAAGCTAATATAGTTATCTGCTACTGTCTGCATTGCCATTTTATGCTATTCAGTTTGTTAAAGGGATTTTGGGTATAGAGCTGTGGAGTTGGGTTGCTAGATCGCCACTAGCACATCCGCCCATTCCCCATAGCTCGCTGTGCTTTTATTGTGTCAAAAAAACGATTTTATAGATATGTAAATGAACCCAAACACCTATGTCATTTCCCATCAAAAAAATCACTTGCTGGTTAAATGAAAGTAACTAAGTCAAAATTTGCCAGGGCTATGAATAATTATGGGCAGCACTGTATATATAAAATAGCTATAGGGACTGGGTATTGCAGATGTGCTAGCAGCGATCTAGCAGCCCATGTCATCAGCTCTATACCCAAAATCCAGGTGACAGGTTCTCTTTAAAGGGGGTTGTTTCACCTGAGACATTGGTGGCATATAACCAGGATTTGTCAATGTCAAATAGGTGACGGTCTCAAAGTGAACGAGAGCGAACCACCCTCCATCTATTTCTATGGGAGTTGTAAAAATAGCAGAGTACTATTGACAACTCATTTAATAAAATTTTATCCGTATTGGATTTTTAGTCAGTCATTTTGAATACCATCATGGAATAGGTTGTATAAACTCTCTGTATAAAAGATCTCAGACCAAATGCTCTTTAAAATTAAAACCGTTCCTGGGTCTGCCCGCAAGGTCCGTTCCTGGGTCTGCCCGCAAGGTCCGTTCCTGGGTCTGCCCGCAAGGTCCGTTCCTGGGTCTGCCCGCAAGGTCCGTTCCTGGGTCTGCCCGCAAGGTCCGTTCCTGGGTCTGCCCGCAAGGTCCGTTTCAAGGATCCGTTCAGAATGCATCAGTTTGGCTCCGTTCCACCTCCATTCCGCTCTGGAGGACACCATCCGCCTGGCGATGCAGAGCCAAACAGATCCGTCCTGACTTACAATGTAAGTCAATGTAGACGGATCCATTTACATTGACACAAAATGATGCAATTGTAAACTGATTGTCAAAACAGTTTGACTTACACTTAGGCTCCATTTACACATCCGCAATTCCATTCCGCATTTTAGCGGAACGGAATTGCGGACCCATACATTTCTATGGGGCCGCGCGACGTGTGGTCCCGATACAGAATTGTGGACCCGCACTTCCGGGTCCGCAATTCCGATCCTAAAAAATAAATAAAATAAATATAGTACATGTCTTATTCTCTTACTGCCGGCAATGTGCGATCTGCAAAATGCGGAACGCACATTGCCGCTGTCCGTGTTTTGCGAATCCGCAAAACACACACGGATGTGTGAATGGACCCTTAGACTTAGATTTTTTTGGGGGGGACAGAATAATGCATACGGATCAGTTCTGAACGGATACCAGCGTTTGCATTTATAGGTGCTGATCCGTCTGTGCAGTAGCAAAGTAGCCTTAACTGGGACAATTGGCTAATGATGGCTTGTTTCACTGATGGTGACAGCTCTTTGGATCTCATCTTGAGAGTTGACAGCAACAGATTCCAAATGCAAATAGCACACTTGAAATGAACTCTGGACCTTTTATCTGCCCATTGTAATTGGGATAATGAGGGAATAACACACACCTGGCCATGGAACATCTGAGAAGTCAATTGTCCCATTACTTTTGGTCTCTTAACAAGTGGGAGGCACATATGCAAACTGTTGTAATTCCTACACCGTTCACCGGATTTGGATGTAAATACCCTCAAATTAAAGCAAGTCTTGTTCATTTTATGTCAAATCCATTGTGGTGGTGTATAGCGCCAAATTTTTTTGAATTGTGTCGATGTCCCAATATTTATGGACCCAACTGTATTTTTGTAGCAAGTTATAGCGATGGGTGTCCAACTGCTGATGGCCCCACAATTATAAGAACAGCAGCCATGTGCTCCCCATTTGAATGGAACCAATGGTTGAGCAACCGCACTACCGCCCCATTCAAAGTTGATGGGACTGCCGATAGTATGGTTGGATCCCCACCAACAGTTATTACCTCTCCAACAGATTGGGGCTAACATCCAGTTAGTGGAATATTCCTTTAAAGAAGCTGTAAATGTCCAATATTAGCTAATGGAGTTGTTATCTAATCACATACCATGATTTGCTCATGTGCTAGGAAAGCTCCATCACGCTATGGGCCAGATTTATCATTACACTTACATCTTACTCCACTTTCACATATGTCCAAAGTCACTTTTTGGCCAAGTCAGATTTATTAATGGTCTTTTAATACTGTGATAAATGTGGTTTGACAGTAGCAGTTTATCCTTTAGTAAGATCTACTCTTTAGTGCCCCCATCACAAAGAAAAGTAAACATCAACTAGTAGCCATTCAAACCAGTCTACGTAATGCAAGACAGGCCAGATCCTCAAAAGAGGGTGACGCTCTTTATAACTACTCTACTGTGGCCAAGAAATGTCAAATTCCCCAATACAACAGATGACCTGGGTTTTCTAAACTGGACAACTACTGAAGTCTTGTTCACTATTCCAGATACTGAAGGGGCCACAGACACATAAGTACCATAGTTTATTGATGAAGCATTGCTGGTAAAAACAGAAAATGAGAAGTACACCAAGACGCTTCTGCATTGGGAGGGGTTCAAAATGTGAAAAAATACCTTCATCTTTTCGCTATTATGAAGCAGCACATTTCTCAGTTCCTTGGAGACCATATACAGTTGTTTCTTCTTCCCTTCTTGGGTGCGAGTCAAGAGATTTTGCTGTGGGAAAGATGAATCTAGGGCATAGAATTTCCTGCCAAATTAAAAGGTCATTAGGCTTCCAACTTCAAATAGATTTGTTATTGCCATATATACCATTTCCTGTTAAGTCAGACATTTGTAAAGAAGCCCTAATAGAGTCACCTTAGTTTGTGTTAGCACATTAATACAGGGGAGAACTAACCAGTAACTATAGCTGGTCTACACTAGAACAGCTATTCCTCCTAACCCCCCATATATATGCATGCTTGGCTAGGCTGAATATGTGTTCTGCATGTGGAGAGGGGAGTAAGCAGCTGCCAGACACCTCTAGCAGAAGCTTATCTCCCCTGAAAACAAGTGGATCCGTCATCTTGTATTTTAATCTGCTATCGGGACAAAGGTGGGACATCCCCCTACACACTGGTTGGTAGGTCGGTTTGCGAAATTCGTGGGCTTGGCTGACATTAACCTAATGTGTATGGCCATCTTAACAATATCAGGAAATAAATGTGCAGCCAGATTTAACTTCAAATGATCGTGTAAGCCTTTTTTGCTTTCCAATACATTAAAAATGTCAATCCATTTCCCGCTCGGCGGGTACTGTATTTTTCGCCCCATAAGATGCATTTTTTTCCCCTGCGTCTTATGGGGCAAATACTAATGAGCGCTTCCATTATGGAAGCGTTTATTAGTACCAGAGGTAGCGGGAAGGCTCTGTACTCACCGCTTCCTGGTCCTCGGCTGTAGACTGCTGTGGCTGCGCACAGCGTGGGGGCGCTCTGACCTCACACTGGGCGCGCGCCGGTTCACAGCACAGCCGAAAGCAGGAGGAAAAAAAAAAAAGAGCGCGGGCGGTGAGGAGCGGTGGTGTTCAGGAGAAGGAGAGTTAAGTGGTTTATTTATTTTATTAAACATGAGACAATAGGGGCTCAACGGGGGCTGCCGAGGGCTGACACGAGGCAACGGGGGGGTCATTCACATTGGGGTCGGAGCTGAGGGCTTGTTAGGGGTCTTATTGTCCTCTAAAACATAGATGCGTCTTATGGGATGGTATACACTGCTGGGTACAGAATGCTCCATGCAATGTAAACCTGACCAATATGATTTTGAGGCTGTTTTGTATGTGTTAAAAGCCCTTCTGAAATGTATACCATTGATCTACAGAATGCTGTGAGGCACAACAAGCCCATATACCTCCTCGCTTTTTATATGATGCACAATTCTGTTGTGGAAAAAATAAAAATAAAATCACTTACTGTATAGGGGGAAAGATTGGATCATCCTCTGACAGAAAAACAAATGGATCTTCTTTAAATCCAAATAACTTCATTTTTTTGGATGGTGGAGGCCTGTACACAGGAGTAAAATGTTTGGAAAATATTTTTATTATTGCATTCTACTTATCTTGGAATAAAATCCTTCTGTCAATTGGTCTAAAAATGTTCAACCGATTTTTCTCTCCAGCCTTCAACGTCAGTATTTGCAGACTTCTCCTCAGGAAATCGGTCAGAGAGCTGCACTGATGGCTTGATCTGTATCCCTCATCTCTAGTTCTCTGACAGCTCAAACACTCATTTAAGCCAAATTCTTATCAATTTGATGAGTTCGGAGGCAAATCTGTGCGGTCAATCCGCATCAATTGGTGCAGATTTGCATGCGGATTTGCGTGCAGATTTTACTAAGTGAATGAAGAAAATCCGGTCAGAAAAAATAAAATAAATTGACATGCTGCGGATTTTAAAATCCGCACCGCCGGTCAAAATCCGTGCGGAAAAAATCTGCATCGTGTGTACTGAGCATTCCAAATTCTCATAGAATAAAATGTACATAACCTACAGTGCGGATTTTCCGCACGCAATCCTGATCGTGTGCATTTAGCCTAATAAGTTTAAAAAAGGAGTCTGCTTTACATGACACCTCTACACAAACTTTTTTAGGCCAGTCTCACACTGCGTGCAGCAGTTATTTGTCCAGCCGCCTCTACGCCACTCCCCATTATAGTGAATTGGGCCAGGCGGACTACCGCCAGCACACATGTGTACACTGTAGTACAGATTCGGCAGGCCTTAATAATAAACTGGCCTTAATAATAAACTGACCTTAATAATAAACTGACCTTAATAATAGGATTTTTGTGCTTAGGCTACTTTCACACTTGCGTCAGGATTCGGGCAGGCAGTTCCAGACGCAAACTGATGCATTTGTCAGATGGATCCGGATCCGTCTGACAAATGCATTGAAATACCGGATCTGTCTCTCCAGCGTCATCCGGAAAAACAGAGCCAGTATTTATTTTTTCAAAGATTTAAAGGTCCGTGCATGCGCAGACCGGAAGAATGGATCAGTCAATGTGGTAATTTTAATGCTGATCCGGCACTAATACATTGCAACAGAAATTCTGGCAAGTGTTCAGTATTTTGGGCCAGAGAGAAAAACACAGCATGCTGCAGTATTTTCTCCGGCCAAAATACGTAAGAGGGACTGAACTGATGCATCCTGAATGGAGTGCACTCCATTCAGAATGCATTAGGATAAAACTGATCAGTTTTTTTTCCCGTATTGAACCCCTAGGACGGAATTTAATACTGGAAAAGAAAAATGTTAGTGTTAAGTACCCTTACCTGTTAAATCCTTTTCTCGCCAAGTTCATTGGGGGACACAGGAGCCCATGGGTATAGCTGCTGCTACTAGGAGGAGAGACTAGGCCAAAAAAAGTTAGCTCCTCCTCTCAGCTAATCAGTTTGTACAAAAGCAGTAGGAGCATTCCAGGAGAAGCCAACAGAAAAAACGAGTAAGAAGATAACTGGAGATAGGTCCGAACCAAGAACAGGTAGGACCCATCAGGAAAAGCCAGCGATGTATGTACTGGGTGGGTGCTGTGTCCCCCAGTGAACTTAGCGAGAAAAGGATTTTACAAGTAAGAACTAAAATCCTATTTTCTCCCTCGTATCATTGGGGGACACAGGAGACCATGGGACGTTCTAAAGAGTACCATGGTGATGGAACAGAATCCAGAACAAATCTAAGGCCGGCTATAAGGTCCCGCTTTAAAACGCAGGGAAAGGATGCACAGGAAGCCCTGAATGGGACAGGAAGAGCATAAACCCGGAAGTCCAGCCAGAGAGCGAAGAACACGCAGTGGCTCAGACTGGGTAGAAAGAGGAAACCCCCAGTTAAAGGAAGCCCAAGGGCTCGAGAGACTTCAGAGCAGCACAGAATATCCACAAGAAGGATAAGCACGTCTGACGACTGAAGAAGGATCAATTGGATATCAAGGATCACAAAACTGCAGTAGAAGCCTGGACTGGAAAGCCAAGATGTCTTGCATGACAATAGGCCCCACAAAAACAAAAAAATAAAAATAAACACGAGTTTGGTCAACTCACGGAAATGGGTCTGTAGAATCCGTGTATGAATGAGAACTGGCAAACGAGCAACAAGGGGACCCAGACAAGATCTTATTAAATGTGTAAGCATATGGATGGGATATTTCTACACAGGAAAAAACTTTATAATTTGGAAGGAATCACTAGGAAGATGGCAGAGGACCAGTCCTCTAGCAATCTCCAAGGTAGATGAGGTGACATCTGTGGAACAATTTGCAAGAGAAAAACACAGTAGCCACCCGTTTGTAAAAGATCCAGCACGAGAAGAGAATAAAAATTATGGAATTCAATCAATAAGATATAAAGGACGGCAAAGGGAGATGAAAAAAAATTACAACGGGAGCCAGTTAGTTAGAGGTATAAATTGAAAGGCCATAGGCCACTGGGGAGAAGTCAGAGGAAAAAACATTGTCCTCGGGGCAATGATTCAATAGCATCTCAGCTGTGCAGCAGAGAGGAATGAGGCATAAGGGTGTGGCCAAAATAACCACTGTCACTGGACAAGACGAAGAATGTGAGTAATGCTGGATATAGAACCATAACATGACTGGCTTTAGACAGCCTGAGAAAACGGAGCGGGCTACGATCCATGAGAGAGAGAGCACATACACTCCCCAGGAATACACTCATGGAAGCAGAATCAAAAAGGTAAGGACCGCAGGATACTCCTCGTGAGACTTCTAACGAGAGAAGCTGCCTGATACTCCACAGAGAAAACTGCCTGAATCAGACATGCCCACCTGTAGGCCAAAGAACAAAATACCTTGGGGATGGGTAGAAGCAAAGCAGACGCCAGAAACATCGGAGGTGGGAAGCCTCGTCAGAGACCACATACTGTCAGTGTAGCAACTCTGCCTGAAGTGGAGAATGTGGTCATCAGTTTTAGAGATAATAGAAGTACTCCTCCAGTAAGGGAGTGTGATGACGATATCCAATGTCCCAACAGTACCAGAGAAACACTGGTACAAAGTGGAAAGGGTGTTGCGTTCAAGCAACGAAACCTCTATTAGAGGTGGCAAGAAGTGACAATAACCCGGCTCTGCCTAGTGGGGGGAGTAATGTAGCAGACTTACAGAATGAGCCATGAAGAAGTATGTTAACTATTGAAGGACATGTCAGAGTCATTACTCATGTCTTAAGAGAGGCAGTGCTGATGTCACAGCATCAACTGTTAGCGCCCATGTCCCACTTGTGACGGAAACAACGTGGTAGACAAGAGCCATAGAAGCGAGGAAGCTATGCCAACTGAAGAACACCGCAATAGTGCGCACCCGAAGTAAAGGGGCTCATCAGCTATAGCATTCATGCCATTGCAAATGCCTGGTTTTATGAAGGAAGTAATGCAGATGACCAGGTCCTCAGGAATGAATGGGCATGTCTGCTACGCCACCAAGCCAGCAGAAAGACCACACTTGTCGGAGCAACAGCATTCATTGGTAGCGTAAAATGAGCCGAAGGTCCACCTGAGAGTGAAATATAGATACAGTCACCACACCTAGGACCAGTGTGAAGGTTTCACCTGTAGAAGGAGGGACACAGTAGGAGCTACAGCCTACAAACCAGGGACGAAACACGTTGTGGAACAAAAGGCCAAGTGTAAGAAAACACAAAACCAATACCCAGCGAAAGATGTGGGGAAGGGAGCAACGTGGGAGCCACCACGGCTAGCGGGGTGGCAGTAAACCCCGAGCCTGAGAAGGGAACAATACAGTAGCAGATAAAAAGGTTAGGGCTAAGGCAAATTCTCCACCTGAGAATGGGGCCATATCTAGTGGTAGTGCAATACTCCACCTGAGGAGGCCATACAGTATAGGCCACAGTATCGGAATAATCAGAAGAACTTCTGGCCGGGAAAGGAGGATGGGACGAACAGCCATGAGATGGCCAAATGACGGATGAAGAAGCCTGGGATGGGTATACAGGACGCCCAATAGCAGGGTGCAGCAGTCGACCCGGGAGAGGATCTAACCGCTGGGAAATGCTATCGGACTGCCCTGGAGGTGAAGGGGGGGGGGGGGGGGGGGCCCACAAAGGAGAAAACCAAGGCCGGTAGGGAATGCAGGCTGAAAGGAGCACTTCAGTGGAATGGGGGAGGAAGAGCGGAATGGAGAGGTGGGGTGGAAATTACAGGGGGAGGTGGTGGGAGTTATAATTGCCCTGTGCTCACCATACTCACTCCATCTTACTCCTCTTCACCCCCACCCCCTTGGGGTTACCTCCTCAGCCATTAGCACTGAGGTAGTAGTGAGGCGGAGGGGGAGGGGGGCTGCAGAAATGCAGGTGACACCATGGCTGGTGGGATGCAGGGGAGCTGGGCTGCCCTGGTCCACTTTGCCTTCTTGGGGAAGGTTGGGCGATGAGGGGAACTGACATCGGCCTTCCTCCCCGGGTAAACAGAGAGGCAAAGCATCTGTTTCCCGAACCTAAAGGGGAAGAAAGTGAAAGTAAAAGAAAAGAAAACTGTAGCAGTTGCCCTGCAAAGCAGAGAGAGAGGTCTGCCTCCTACAGACACTAAGCTAAAACTGATTAGTTCAGTCACTGCAGGAGGGGAATAGCTGAAAGGAGGAGCTAACACTTTGTTGCCTCCTTGTAGCAGCAGCTATACCCATGGTCTCCTGTGTCCCCCAATGATTTAAATTTAAAACATTCAGTTCAGATACTTATTTTTCAAGTTTGAATCATTAAACATACATTCAGAAACTATTGCCCCAAATACCTTTCTTTACAGTAATATGCAACAAAAGAAAGGCACCAATGGAGATACCCGCATCTCTATTTCTATGGTCTTCAAGGGGGTGCTCAACCACATAACATTTTTTCAAACTGTTTACAAAATAAAGTAGCGCTCACCTTTCCAATCCTCTACGACCCTCAAGTCAACCGTTTGCTAGAGCCTGGTAAAAACAGGCAGTGGGCCAGTAAAGAGCTGGCATGGGATTATTTTGTACTCTTGTTATTTTAGACCACTGAAAAGTGCCTTACAAAAAAACTTTATGCGAGTGGACAACCTCTTAAATAGATTCAGGTGGTAAATAAAATAAATATAAATACTAAAGTTTAATGACCTACCCACACACACTGTCTTTTTTAACCGAATCACTCTCAGGTTTGGTGCCTTCATTCTCCACATCAGCTGTAACCATTGCTGGCTCAGATGTTGATTCTGTGACCTCTTCCGCAACATCAGTAACTACTGGTACATCTGGCACAGCAGCGGGAGCCCTCCGCAGTGCCTGCAAAAAAAGCAGATCGCGTTTCGGGTCAGGAGGAGGTTAAAGGGAGTCTGTCACCTCCATATGGCCATATCCAGTGCTTACATGGCTCTGTAGCACACCTATACAGGATTGTAATGGTACCTTTGTTCTTTTCTTTAGACTTGCACAAGCAGGAAAAACGAAGTTTAATTCAAATGCAAATGAGCAATCGCAAGTGCCCAGGCTGCTCTGCCTTTTCACTTTATTCCTCCCCAGTCTCTGCCTTTGCCTGCCCTCCAAGCCTCATCGATAGGTCTGGACTTGGAGGGCGGGCAAAGGCAGAGAGGTGGAGGTGACAGACTCCCTTTAAAACAGTTTGTATCACATGTTATCTGGAGTTGAGCAGTAAAACTCCCACGGCAGTCATTATTGGAATAGTATTTCAAGAACAGATAAAAAACTATTATTCAGTATTCCTTCAAAAAAGATACAAACCAACCAAACACCTACAGGAAAAGGAGTTCAAAAAGCCAAATATGCTGCTATCAATTTTAGTTTTTTAGTTTGTTTTTTTATACAGCTGGGTTCCACTTTCACATGGAAACTTGTTAAATTCAAAACTGTCTGAGGCGTCAGACCTCCTCAGTTCCGATATGGATGACCTACCCTAAGTATATTCACTTCAATGCCTAGAACCTGGAAAACCCCTTTAAAGAGCATCCCCTGATAGATGGCAGTGCCATATTTATAGGCACACACCGATTTCCTTCAATTCATAAATGTAATTCTATGCAGAGAAGGGAAAAAAAACTTGGCATTTGCCAAATTGATGGGGTGCTATGGATGGGTTCAGCATATACATCTTTTTTGGTGATCTTTACTGGGGCACATTCAAACATGGTTCACAATGCCAGAAAAGTGTCCAATTCGAAAGATTTCTTGAAAACGTTTCACTCGTTCTTCCAACGAGCTTTCTCAATTATGAGTGACCGTACAAGAATTCTCTGGGAATAAATATGTAACTGAATCAACATCTGATAATTATACCCAGCATGGGGTCAGAGGTCATTATACCCAGCATGGGGTCAAAGGTGTTGATTCCATTATCCTAATTGGAGTCAGTAGGTGATAACGACCTCCCAGAAAAAGGTGTCAAGACAGCATTGTATGTGGCAGACAATAGAGAAGCCAAGCTTGAATAGAGGCGGGGAGGTTAGACATCTATTGTCTTCCACATACAATGCCGTTTTGACACTTTTCTGGGAAGTCTTTATCACCTACTGACTCCAATTAGGATAATGGATCAACACCTTTGACCTCATGCTGGGTATAATGACCTCCATTTATCACTTTTACAAAACTGAATTTGAAAAACGCCAATGTCTCTGTATATTGGGGAAGTGTGTGTGTGTGTGTGTGTGTGGAGGGGGGGGGACACTGCTGAAGTGGGTTACTGCTGTGGCCATTGACTGGCTGAATGGGCAGTCCAAGCGGATGACAGCATATCACGCATGATAACAGGAAGTGGAGAGGAGCGGGGATCAAAGTAATGTACACTTCTACAATAGTATATTACAGTTCACCTTGGGCTGTCTTCTGTTCCAAGGCATAGCAGCCTTCTTTATTAATACAGCTACAAAAAATCCACCCGTGTTCTGATGATGTGGCAGTATTCTTAGACTGAAATAGAGAAAGTGAAGTCATGACGTGAGTTGCCAAAAAACATTTCCCTAATATTTTTGTAAATCTTTGTATGCAATCCTGTGGTTCTACTAAACCAATCATCATAGAGATACATGCATTTCTTTTAAAGGGGATGTTGGATAAAAAAATAAAAATAAAAAAATGTTATTATAAACCGATTCCTAAATCAAATCCTTAATTATGGCTCATTTAGTCTAGGGGGAAATCGGTTAAGAAATTAAAATGGCCACTGTCAGATTACTAGCATGGAATCAGTCCTAATCACACAGCAGGATGGCCTATGTCAGAATGCATAGCACAGAAGCCCTATGTAAGCTCCAGTCTCTGCCTGCATCAGCACTGTGAAGCACATTATGTGCCCATGGACCTCACCTCACCTCATACTCTCAGGTGGTCTACTTTCCTATACTTCACCCTGTGAGTACGAGGTGAGAGGAGCTCTGTTCTGAGGCCCATGGACACAGATAAGCGCTCATCTCAGCCTTGATCTGCCTCACAGTGCTGCTGCAGGTAGAAAACTCCTGCTCTGTAGTCTGACATAGGCCGTCCTGCTGTGTACAATTATTAGGACGGATTCTGTGCTCAGTAATCAGCAGCCATTTTAATTTTTCCACTGATTGCCCCCTAAACTATAAGCCATTATAAATAATTCACCCCTTCAGTACAGAGCCACTTTTCACCTTAAATCCCAGGCCGATTTTTGCAAATCAGACATGTGTCACTTTATGTGGGAATAACTTTGGAACACATTTACTTATCCAAGCCATTCTGAGACTGTTTTCTCGTGACACATTGTACTTCATGACAGTGGTAAATTTGAGTCAATATATTTCACCTTTATTTATAAAATAATCCAAAATGTACCCAAAATTTGGAAAGTCACAATTTTCTAAATTTGGATTTTTCTACTTTTAAAACAGAAAGTGATACCTCATGAAAAGGAGATTTTTGTATAACTTACCAGTTAAATCTCTTTCTCGCTCTTCCTTGGGGGACACAGACCTTGGGTATAGCTCAGCTCCCTAGGAGGCGTGACACTAAGTAAAACTGTTAAGCCCCTCCTCCATCAGCTATACCCTCAGCCTGGAGATAGAGGCTACCAGTTGCGTGTCCAAGTAGTGAAAGGATAACAACCAATAACGGAAACAACCAGCCAGCAACCCAACGGGGCGCCAGACCATAACCCTGTAACCAAACACAGAAGGGTGGGTGCTGTGTCCCCCAAGGAAGAGCGAGAAAGAGATTTAACTGGTAAGTTATACAAAAATCTCCTTTTCTCGCCCATTTTCCTTGGGGGACACAGACCTTGGGACGTTCAAGAGCAGTCCAAGAAGGGAGGGACCACAAACCCGAGGCGGAACACCACCAGAGCATCAGGAAACCGCTGCCTGCAAAACCAGGCGGCCCAACGCAGCATCCGCTGATGCATGCGTATGCACCCTATAGAACTTTGTGAAAGTGTGCAGAGAGGACCAAGTGGCTGCTTTGCACAACTGTTCAGCCGAGGCCCGATGCCTCTGCGCCCAGGAAGCTCCGACTGCTCTGGTGGAATGAGCAGTGACGCCAAAAGGCGGAGGCCTGCCCTTGGCTCGATAAGCCTCAGACACCGCCAGTTTAATGAAACGGGCAATAGCCACCTTGGAGACCGCCAACCCTTTGCGCGAACCCTCCGGAACCACAAACAGGGAGTCCGTGCGCCGAAAGGACCCGGTGACCTCCAAGTAAATCCTCAACGCCCTGACCACATCCAGACGGTGCAGTTCCCGTTCTCTGGGGTGGGAAGGAGAGGGACAGAGCGACGGAAGGACGATGTCCTCATTGATGTGAAAGGCGGAGACCACCTTTGGCAGGAAAGTCGGGACAGGCCGAAGCACAACCTTATCCTGGTGGAAGATCAGGAAAGGTTCGGAGCAAGAAAGAGCCGCTAACTCCGACGCCCGTCGGAGAGACGTGACGGCCACAAGAAAGATGACCTTGCAGGACAGAAGGCGAAGGGAGACCTCCCGTAAAGGCTCGAAGGGGGCTGATTGGAGCGCCGAGAGCACCACATTCAGGTCCCAGGAAGGAACTGGAGGGCGGTACGGCGGAACAGAGTGAGCCACCCCTTGTAAAAAGGTCTTAATTGGCCCTAGAGGGGCCAGGGGACGCTGGAGAAGAATAGACAGCGCCGAAATCTGACCCTTCAGAGAACTGAGGCACAGCCCCAGGTCCAGACCCGACTGGAGGAAGGACAGGATTGTGGGAAGAGAAAACCGGAGAGGTGGGATGCTCCGGGACTCACAGAACCCCAGATAGGACCTCCAAACCCGATAGTAGATCCTAGAGGATACGGGCTTACGAGCCCGGATCATGGTGCGGACTACGTCCGCGGAGAAACCCCGTCGCGTTAAGACGGCGGTCTCAATAGCCACGCCGTCAAACGTAGCGAGCCTAAATGCTCGTGGAAGATCGGTCCCTGAGAGAGAAGGTCTTCCCTGGAGGGCAGTGGCCACGGTGCGTCTGCCAACAGCAACATTAGGTCGGCGTACCAAGACCGGCGGGGCCAATCCGGGGCGATTAGAATCGCGGGGACGCCCTCTGCCGCGATCCTCCGAAGAACCCGTGGCAGGAGGGGAAAAGGAGGAAAGACGTAC
The DNA here is from genome assembly GCF_014858855.1 of Bufo gargarizans. Taxonomy (NCBI): domain Eukaryota; kingdom Metazoa; phylum Chordata; class Amphibia; order Anura; family Bufonidae; genus Bufo; species Bufo gargarizans. The sequence continues at coordinate 282,962,909 of NC_058084.1, read as the reverse complement.
AGAAGGGAGAATTCGCGCCACGGAAGGACGAGCGCGTCGGCGCCGTATGCCTTCGGGTCCCGTGCCCTGGCCAGGTATAGGGGGACCTTGTGGTTGAATTTGGAGGCCATGAGGTCCACGTCGGGGCGACCCCAGCGAAGACAAAGGGCTTCGAACACCTCTGGGTGCAGGGACCATTCTCCTGGGTCGATGGTGGACCGGCTGAGGAAATCCGCCGCCCAGTTGTCCACCCCCGGGATGTAAATCGCAGATAAGGCCGGCACGTGCGTCTCCGCCCAGAGGAGAATGAGGGTCACCTCTTGCATCGCTGCGAGTGCCTCCCTGATGGTTTATGTATGCCACAGCCGTGGCATTGTCCGATTGGATCCGAACAGGGTGGCCCCTCAGCAGATGGGTCCAGTGTCTGAGGGACAGAAGAATCGCCCTCAGTTCCAGAATATTGATTGGAAGTCTGGACTCCGATAGAGACCAAACGCCCTGGACGGACCGGGGAGGGAAAACCCCCCCCCACCCCCGTAAGCTGGCATCTGTGGTAATCACCAGCCAGTTCAGTGGAAGGAAGGACTTCCCCCTTAGAGGGATATGCAACCACCAGCCGAGGGAAGCTCGAGCCAGGGGAGGCAGAAGAAAGGTCCTGTCCAGACTCCTCAGTGATTTGTCCCAGGCCGACAGAATTGCCCTCTGAAAGGTGCGGGATCGGAATTGTGCGAACGGCACCGCTTCGAAACAGGCAACCATCTTTCCCAACAACCGCATGCTGGATCTGAGGGAAGGGCGGTGATGACGGAGGAGACTGCGAACCGACCCGCGAAGGGCCAGACGCTTGTCCGACGGAAGGCGGACCTCCGCCAACTCTGTATCCAGGAGCATCCCCAGGAAGATCAGCCGTCTGGAGGGGGTAAGGGAAGATTTGGGGTGGTTGATAATCCAACCGAACCGCGTCAGGGTCTCCAGAGTGAGTTCCACACTGCGGGATGTCTGAGAGAAGGAGGGTGCCTTGACCAGGATGTCGTCCAAGTATGGGAGAAGAAAAACACTTCTTGAACGTAGAAGGGCCAAGACAGGGGCCAGGACCTTGGTGAACACTCGAGGAGCAGTCGCCAGACCAAAGGGAAGGGCGACGAATTGGAAGTGATCATCCCCCACCGCAAAGCGCAGGAAGCGGTGATGACATGGAGCAACCGGAACGTGGAGGTATGCATCCTGAATGTCGATTGAGGCCATGAAATCCCCTCTTTCCAGGGAGGCCACTGCGGACCTGAGAGACTCCATCCGGAATCTCTGCAGTCGGAGAAAACGGTTCAGGCGTTTTAGGTCCAAGATCGGACGCACTGAGCCTTCCTTCTTGGGAACCACAAAGAGGTTCGAGTAGAACCCCCTGAACCTTTCCGTCGGAGGCACGGGGGCGACGACACCCTTGTCCATTAGAGAGTGAATGGCCGCGAAGAAGGCGGCCACTCGTACGGGATCTCGCGGAGGACGGGATCGGAAGAAACGGTCTGGCGGAATGGACGCAAATTCGATTTTGTATCCGCAAGATACAATCTCGAGCGCCCATGCGTCTGAGATGTGGGCCCGCCATACGTTCCTGAATAGGAGAAGGCGGCCCCCACCCGGGTGGGTGGGGGCGCACCTTCAGGCAGAGGGCTGCTGGCCTGTGGGAGCCCGTGCAGGCTGGGACTTGCGCCAGGTAGGTTGCGTCCGAAAAAACGGCTTCTTGCGTCTATCCTGGGCTGGGCCAGAGGAAGAAGAACTGGCCGCGGGTCTAGACCCGGTGGGCTTGCGAAAGGACCGAAAACGGGACGAACCAGCGCGACCACGGGGGGCGCCCATTGGCCTGGACTGGGGGAGGTGAGTACTCTTCCCACCCGTGGCCTCTGATATAAGTTCGTCCAGACGGGTTCCGAACAGGCGGGAACCCGTGAATGGTAGGCCGGCCAAAGAGCGTTTGGAAGCGGCGTCCGCCGCCCAAACCTTCAGCCAGAGTTCCCTCCTGACAGAAACTGCCAGGGCAGAGGAACGGGCAATGAGGGCACCCGCATCAAGGGAGGCCTCACAGACGAATTTTCCGGCCTGAACAATTAGTTGGGCTAAGGAACGGAGGTCCTGAACAGGGACGTCCGACCCTAACTCCCGTTCCAGTTGCAAACCCCATTCAGAGACCGCTTTGCCAACCCAGGCGGAGGCAAAGACCGGTCTAAGGGCCGAACCAGAGGCAGTAAATATGGCCTTGGAGAGGGATTCCGTACGACGGTCCTCAACAGACTGGAGGGAAGATCCGTCCTGTACAGGAATAGTAGTGCTTTTGGACAGGCGAGCCACGGGAGGATCAACCTTAGGCGGGGATGTCCACGTGGTCACAGAATCCGCTGGAAAGGGATAACAAATGTCCAGCTTTTTGGGTGTAATAAAGCGGACGTTAGGCCGAGTCCAAGCCTTGGATACCACAGAAGAAAAATCAGCGTGTATGGGAAAAACCTTGGAGGCCTGTTTGGGGCGGAGAAAGGACACGCCGGCCTGTTCAGAGCTGGGGGGGTCATCGTGTAGCTGAAAGGTATCACGGATGCTAGTGACAAGATGCCCCACCGCGGACGCCAATTTGGACGGAAGCTCTGAGTCCATGTCCACGTCCGAATCCGCCAGTTCTCCCTCAGAAAGCGTATCCCTTTGAGAGGATAGACTTGACTGAGCTCGCACGCATGGCGGAGAGAGCGAAGCATCTGGAGAAGATGTGCGCTCAACCCTTGAACGTTTCTGAGTATGCCGGGCCCTGGAAGATTCGCTGGGAGGCAGGGAACCAGTGGGGGCGGCAGAAACGGTAGTCCCAGCGGGTGCGACAGGGATTGTGGCAGCCTGCGGGAGAGGCGGTCTATCCACGAGACGGCCCACTACGTGTGTAAGGCTTTCCACCGCCTGAGACAGAGACCTAGCCCAGTCAGGGGGTTCAGAGGCACCGGGGGGCGCAGCGGGAAGCGGGCCCTGCACCGGGGCCTGACATGCAAGGCAATGCGGCTCAGATTGCCCACGCGGAAAAAGTTCCTTACAGGCGGTACAGGCATGGTACCAGGGTTTGGGGGCACCTGTGGGATCTGACATGCTGAAGTGTGGTTGTACTCTAATATAGAGACCACAAAGGGTTATAGCAGCTATGACCAGGAGGGTTAGGAGAGGGTTAACTGTCCTACCAGTGCCTCAGAAGAACGTCAGGAGATGGCCCAGATCAGCAGCAGCAGAGAAGCAGTGAACAGCAGTGAGCAGCAGAGAGCGCCCACAGAAGCCGAGCGATGTACACAGGAGGTTAGAGTCCCCCACCGTGTCCCAGCTTCCTGTCAGGAGTGAGGAAGCGCGGGAAACCTCAGCAGAAAGCGCGGGGAACAAGCTCCGCCCCCTCCAGCGCTTGAAATGTCTCCTGTGAAGGAGAACGTAGCTCCGCCCCCAAAATGACACGCGGAAGCCCCGCCCCCTGCCGGGACCGCTAAGCCCCGCCCCCCGTTCTCGGCGGGAAGGGGGAGAGAGAGAAGAGAAAAATGGAGTCAGCCCCGAATGAGGGGGAGGGGGGGGAGAAAGATAGCAGCGTGGGGGGGAAAAGCGTGGGGGTGCTGAGGATGCTGCTGTGCTGCATTGTCCTGCAGATGAGCGCTCAGAATGAGCGACCACGGGTGCCCCCCTTACCCAGAGGGGTAGATGCTGCAGATAGGGACGGGGTATGGGCTGGAATAGCCATCTCACCGTGCGACGTCTTCACCCTCAGTCCTTTCCAGCAGGGTCGCCCCTTCAGCCACTGGCACCGCAGTGGCAGGAAGCTGGAAGAGGGGCTTGGCGTGCGGGCGACCCCCTAGCTGGCGGGATGTAGGGGAGCCATTGCTGCCCAGATCCTTCTATTGCTTCTGTGGGGGAGGCAGCAGTGCAGATAAGTTGGCACTGGCGCAGCTCAACCCCGGGAGAGCAGAGAGGTCAATGCGTCTCTGGTATCCCTAGGAAAAAATAAAATAACAAAATTAGAAGAAAAAGTAAAAATAACAAGGAGAAAACAGCCCTGCAGTAGCAGGGAGTGTCTTGCCTCCTTGGACACTAAGCTAAAACTGGTAGCCTCTATCTCCAGGCTGAGGGTATAGCTGATGGAGGAGGGGCTTAACAGTTTTACTTCGTGTCACGCCTCCTAGGGAGCTGAGCTATACCCAAGGTCTGTGTCCCCCAAGGAAAATGGGCGAGAAATATTTATTACTTAACATTCCCCATATGTCTGCTTTATGTTTGCATCATTTTGTAAATGTCATTTTGTTAGGACGTTAGAAGGTTTAGAAGCAATTTTTCAAATTTTCAACAAGATTTCCCAAACCCTTTTTTTAAAGCACCAATTCAGTTATAAAGTGATTTTTAGGGGTTTACGTAATGGAAACCACCAATAAATTACCACATTTTAGAAACTACACCCCTTAAATTACTCAAAACTGATGTTACAAACATTAACCCTTGAGGTTCCACAAGAACTAAAAGGAAAATGGAGGTGACATTTAAAAATAGATAGTAGATTTTTTATGTTAACAGCAAGTGTTAACAGCAAAATAAAACTCTATATATTACTCTGATTCTGGAGTTTACAGAAAAACCATAGGTGGCGGTAAACTGCCCTATGGGCACGTGGCAGTGGTCAGAAGGAGAAGAGCGCCACATGGATTTTGGAGGCAGATTTTGGTAGAATGGTTTTTAGGCACCATTTTGCATTTGAAGAGACCCCGACATTGGTAATCCTCAAAAAGTGACCCCATTTTGGAAACTACACTCCTTAAAGAATATGTTAAGGGGGGGGGGGGGTACTGAGCACTTTGCCCCCTAAGCGTTTTATGGAATTTCGAAACACTTGGCTGTGAAAATAAAAATAATTTCTTCCAATAAAATGTTGCTTTAGCCCCAAATTCTTCATCTTTACAAGGGGTAGCTGGAGAAAAAGCACCCCATAATTTGTTGCCCATTTTCTCCTGAATACGGCAACACCCCATATGTGGTGGTAAACTGTTGTGGGGGCACATGGCTTTTGCAGCGCAGATTTTAATGGATTGGTTTACGGGTGCCATTGGTTTTTATTTTTTGAGTGATTGTCTTATATGGGGGCTAATTTTTTGCGGGATGAGGTGACGTTTCTGTAACAGTGGCTGCTGTGCGCCGCTGTTCCCCTGCTTACCACGGCGGTCCTGGGCACCGTGCTCAGCGGTGATCTATGGCCAGAGCTTCCCATTCACCACTGCAGCTCTGGGCTCTGTTTGTGTAGGTTCTGTAGTTCTGAGGATCTGCTCCACAGTTTCATCTCAGCCCTAACCACAGCATGCTTGCTGCTGTTTTTTTTGTTTTGCAGAACTTCCTAGGTTTTATGGGTTCGGTCATGTGACCTCGCTGACCAATCCTAGCCCTCATGCGCATATATAAGTGGCTCAGCCCCATTCTCAGATGCGTCAGTGTCAAGATCCTTTTGCTCTGCTTAGGTTCCCGATAACCACTTGTGTTCGCGACTCGTACCTGTGTTCCTGGATTCTGTTACTCGTCTGATCTCTGCCAGCTTGCCTTGTCTTTCCCGTTGCTGACACGGATTGCCTGACCTGACCTTTTGCCTGTCTGACTACGCCTGTGCCTCATCCTTCTGTCCTGCCCCGTTTCTCCTGGTAACAACTCCACCTGCCTGACTACACCTGTACTTCTGGTAACTTTCTCAGGTACCTTCTGGTACAACTGAACCAGCTGCCTGGTGTATCTATTCTCCTCAAGAGGTAGCGACCTGGTGTTCCCCCTCGGGAAAGTCTATCCCCATAACTTGGGGTTTGAGGTAGGACACGAGGCACAGTGGGGTCACACCTGCTGGTTCGTGACAGTTTCCATTGATACCATTTTGGCGTACATAAGACTTTTTGATAGCTTGGTATTCTACTTTTTGTGAGGCAGTGGGAAAAAAAAATTATATATATATATATATATATATATATATATATATATATATATATATATATATATATATATATATATATATATATTTTACACCATTCACCGGAGGGGTCATCTCAGGCTACTTTCACACTGCCGTTTCTGGGTCCGCCTGTGAGATCCGTTTCAAGGCTTTCACAAGCGGCCCAATACGGATCAGTTCAGCCCTAATGCATTCTGAATGGATAAGGATCCGTTCAGAATGCATCAGTTTGCCTCCGTTCAGCCTCCATTCCGCTCTGGAGACTTGCAGCGTTTTGGTGCCCGCCTGGCGATGCGGAGCCAAAACGGATCCTTCCATTGACACAATATGGTGCAATTGTAAACGGATCCGTCCCCCATTGACTTTCAATGTAAGTCAGGACGGATCCATTTGACTTACACTTAGACTTTTTTTTTTTTACATAGTAATGCAGCCGGATCCGTTCTGAACGGATACCAGCGTTTGCATCATAGGTGCGGATCCGTCTGTGCAGATACCAGACGGATCCGCACCTAAATGCAGGTGCGAAAGTAGCCTTATGTGATATTTTTATAGAGCAGGTTGTTACAGATGCGGTGTTAGGTTGTTAAGCTTTACACAGTGAAAGCCTTTTTGAACAGAATAAAATCTTGTTTTCGTGTTACTATTTTCTGAGAGCCATTGTTTTTTTTATTTTTTGTGCCCGTTTGTCTTAGGTAGGGTCTAATTTTTTGCGGGATGAGATGACGGTTTGATTGGTACAATTTTGGGCTAAATAGGCCTTTTTGATCGCTTGGTATTATACTTTTTGATACGCAAGATGACCAGAAAATGGCTGTTTTGGCACGGTTTTTATTTTTTTATGGCGTTCATCTGATTGTGTGGTTGTGATTTTTTTATAGAGTCGGTTGATACAGACGCAGCGATACCTAATATGTCAACTTTTTTCAGTTTCCCTTTTTTGGGGAGGGGGGGTTGGTGGGACGACTTATTTTTATTTATTTTTTTACTGGAAACTGAATTTTTTGGGGTAAAACTTTTTTTTATTACTTCTTTTTTCACTTTATTTTTTGTCCTACTCTGGGACTTCAACTTTTGGGTGTCTGATCCCCTTTACAATGCATTACAATACTTCTGTATTGTAATGCATTGGCTGTAGGTGTATTACCAGTGAAATACACTTACAGCCTTCCTGCCTGTGAGATCCAGGGGTCGGAAAGCAGCCACGATGCCCAAGTAAGACCTCGGGCTACCATCCAAGCCATCGGGTCTCAGTTACAGCAGCACAGGGACCCGATGGACACCAGGCAGGGTACCGCACATGCCTCAGTCAGCTGTGTTTTCACCGATGCCGTCGCATACAGCAGGAGTCCGGCTATCAGTGACTGCCGGACCCCTGCAGCTGATTGGGCGGGCACACCTCCTGTGCCCGCCAGATCAGAGAGCCGTAACTGCACGGCGCTGGGATTTGAGACACTGTTACCAGCGCCGTAAGCTGGTATCCTGCGGGTTAAAGGCATTTAGGAATCAATTTATGTTTTTTTTTACTTTTTTTGTGTCCTGAAGAACCCCTATAATAGTTTTGTGTGTAAATAATAGTTTTGTGTATAAAAAAAAAAACAGGAGGCATCAGTCAATCTAGAAGTGCTGCACCATCCCTGCTGCAGCTGTGACATTGTTTTGGCTGAAATGGCGACATCCAAGCTACAGCCTGGCATAAAGGACTGAGGGGCAATTCACACATCCGCAAATGTTCCGCAATATCGGGAATGGGGGAGGACCCATTCATTCTCTATGGGGCCGGAAGAGGTGCGGAGAGCACACTCAGCAAAAAAAAAAAAAAAAAAAAAAAATAGAACATTTTCTATTCTTGTCTGCAATTGTGGACAAGAATAGGCAGTTCTATGAGGGGTGCCGGCTGGGTGTATTGCAGATCCGCAATACACCACGAACGTGTGAATGGAATTATCTAATCATAGAAACACTTCTCCTCCTCCTCCCCCCCCCCCCCCCCCCCCCCCTCATGCCACAATGCCTGGGCCCCCAATTATAAACAATACTTACCCGGCCCCCAAGTCACGTGGATCAAAACATCCAGCAACAGGGAGCAGCCAACAGCAGACCGCTACAGTGACCAGCCTCCCCAGCATCTCCCGTGATCCTAGGGAGGCTGGTTACCTGGCAGTTATTGGCTTGTCTCCCCATCATCTGATGTTTTGACCCGCACGACTGGGAGATGCAGTGTAGGGATCTGGAGCGACATGGGTGGCAGGGACCGGGTAAGTATCGTTTATGCGTGGGGCCCAGGCATTTTGATGGGGTATTTCTACTATTGGATGACCCCTTTAAGCCGTTCTATTATTTCAGCAGCTTTTCTGCACTTTCACATAAAAACTTTCAACTCTGACAACCTCTTTAAGCCAAGGGCAATCAATAAATCAAACCCACAAACTATTTCTAGGTAAAACAATTCACAGCATTTTCAACTGGTCAGCACACAACAACATGTACCCAAAATTATTCCTAAATTTCACGCAAAAATACACATTTGACAGCTTGACAATACTACAATTCCCAGATTGCTCTATTCACTTCTATGGGGGTTGGCAAATGTGCATGCTGGGAGTTGTAGTTTTACTACAGCTAGAGTGCCGAAGGTGTCCGATTCCTGCATTAGAGCAATAAAAGCTGCCTACCAACGGTGCAAGTTCATGTCTTTCATCTTTGTTTCATCCAGAGGAAACATCGTTGGTCGAATTTGGGTATGTCTACTCGTGGGCACATCTTCCCACTTGTCAAACCACTGACCTTCTTTTGTCATTACCTGTTAAGAGAAAGGATAGCTTTAGGTGTTGCACGAAAGGTGGCAAAATGTCTTCTGGCTATTATTCACTCAGATTCCCTAATGGGCTGGCTCTGGGAGCAGAGCTCAGTAAGCAGAGGCAGAATAAGCTCAGATGGCTTCCTACCAACAGACTCCCGACATCAGTTTCCCAGTTTACATCCAGAATTGGCACCTCTATTGTATAAGTGCTGATAGCAAGCAGCGCCATCAAAACTGCTTTTTCTACAGTACAAGAAAACGGTTGGTTCATGATGCCAACCGGCACAGTTTTAGGCGAGAACAGGGGGCCAGAGGAGAGGAATAGTAGTACAGAGTGTAGTCCTATCCATGGCTGAGAACCATTTGTAGCACAACGGTTGTACTCCATAGGAATGCAGAATATCACATATACATGAGATGGAAACACTTGCCCTCCAGTGGGTTATCCCAGGCATCCATTTTAAGCCAGGAAGCTCTGAAGATACATCAGCAAGCTCAAGAGATCCTAGAGGAAGAGGAACAAATTCAGGTTTAGGCAAAATGTTTACAACATTAAAAGGGGTTGTTCAACCATTTATGGGGAGCACAAATGTGAATCTCTAATGAGCCTGGTACATTAAAAAAATAAAGACTTCTTCACACGATAACAGTATTTAGAGGACTTGTCCATATCCAGCAAAAACGCCAGCTCTCGGGCTCATTGACTGATATTTTTTCCATTTTAGTTCCAGGCAAAAGATCAGTGGAGGGTCAAATATAAAAGGATCCCAAGTGCTGCAGTTTTAGGAGGACGTGACTGGGCTTTAAGCCAAAAACCAGGAGTGGATCTTAAAGTCAGTTAACAATATAAGGGAGGCATTTAAACTTGATTTTCATCCTATAGTATCACCACATAATACACCTATGGTCACAAGTCGACCTGTGGTTTCCCTACTATACCTAATGAGAACACTGTGGAGAACTACACATCCACTGAGATCCATTATCATAGCTAATGGCGGAAGCTGCTCTCGGTACATTGTGTGGTGGTTATACAAGACAGAGAGCTTGGCCTTGCCTTCACTTTTCTCCAGCAGGGAGACTATAACAGCTTCATCTTCAATGGGATTCAGAGAGCACGTTGAATACACCATCCTCCCCCCTTCTGCCAGCTGTTCAACGCCACGGGTAGCGATCCTAATCTGCAACCTAGAAAAAGCAAAATGAAGGTTAACATCAACTTAAGCAGATTTCAAAAGATTTTTACACAAAAGCACTGCAGGCTGCGAGTCATATCTGAATGAACTAATACATTCACATGAGAAAATAAAATCAATGGGAAATAATGCTACAAAATTCAAAACGTTATTTCTAGTTTGGTTAAGTATTGCATTAATATCTGGGCTCTAACTACCTTTTTGCCACAGACAGTACCCATAACCTTTTCCTTTTACTACTCAACCGTTTAAATGCCTGTATGATACTGAATGCTAAGCAGAAGATATAGGAATGTCCCACGAGTGCCATTACCGGTAGGCAGCCTCCTCTATATTCTTTTACAGTACTCCTAATAGTGAGAACAGCTTCTCCAGGTACACCAATGACATATCTAGTCTATATATCTATGATAAACTAGAAGGTATACTAATCAAGTACTGGGGTTGCCTCAGGAAGACGACCCTTGTCCATATGCCCTAGTAGGGCCTAAGGACATTACAGAGGGGCATAGCTTGCTCTGGACCCCACCCCCCCCCCCTCCCTCCCTATCCTCATACTGATGGACTCTGGCAGTCTGTCTAACATATGGCATATACATGTACATCAAAGCCGAAACTAGCACACGGACCTCTTCTGATTTTCAAGGACAATATGCCTCTGACTAAACAACTGAAGGCAGACAGAAATGGGCGACTTTAATGCCAGGGTCACACCTGACTGATGAGCTGCGGATTTGTGTGCAGCAACTCCACAGCTTTGTACAGTACCAGAAAAGTGAAAGGGAATTTCTGAATGTTCATCTCCATGCAGAAAAGCAGCAGTATTGTGAATTTAAAATCTGCTGCATAGCGGATTTCACCCTTCTCAGTGGAGAGGGTGGAATCTGCTGGCTTTTCCGTAGAAAATACCACATGATACGTGTGCTTTTGTTGAGGTTTTTGCTGTGAAAAAGCAGCAAAAATCAGGATTTTCCAACTGGGTTTTCAGTCAAGTGTGACCCCGGCCATAATGGGGTTGTCCCCTAAAAAAAACCCTCCTGAGCTGGGATAGGAAGAGCATGGACCATGCCCCCTTAGCTGCAGCAGAAAAGACACTTCCTTTGAGCTGCCTTCTTGATATCAATCTAGCAGAGCATTGAATGGGGAGATCTCTGGATCTATGTGAGGTACAGGGTCGGTTCTAGCTTTGTTAGAAAGAGGTTGGCATGTACTATATGATGTCTGATATTTTTTTTTAAATAAATCAAGACTATAATTTAATACATCTCAGGGAGACCTACAAGTAGCTATGTTTTACTTGTAGGGGGTAAAATGTGGTGACAGAATCCCTTTAACCCCTTAGGGACCCATGACGTATCGGTACGGCATGTTTCCCGAATCCTTAAGGACCCATGACGTACCGGTACGTCATGGCTTCAATTCGCGATTCCGGCGCCACGGGGGTTAATCGGAACGGGATGCCGGCTGAAATCATTCAGCCGGCATCCCGTAACAACGCAGGGGGGGGGTCATTTGACCCCCCCGTATAGACGATCGCAGAAAACCGCAGGTCCATTCAGACCTGCGGTTTTCTGCGTTTCCGGTCCATTCGGGTGTGCTGTGACCCGATGAACCGGAAAAAGACTGCGATCGGTGGCGTAATTTTACACCACCAATCGCAGTCCGAGGATTTGAGGAGGCGGTGCTGGCCCTGGTGCTGAACACTGCTGTCCAGGGTGCTGATTGGTGCAGGGGAGAGAGGCGCGAGATTCAAACTTCCTGCGCTCCTCTCTCCCCTCCTCTTCCTGTCCAGCACCCTGACCGTGCAGCATCGTCCAGCACCAGCTCCTGTGTCCCCCTAATCGGCATCCATCACCCTCCTGCACCCATCGCCACTCAGGTAGGTTAGGGTCAGTGAGGGAGAGGCACCATTAGGAAGGGAAAGAAGGGAAAAGTTAGTTAGGAAAAAAAAAAAAAAAAAAAACTTTTACACAAAACTTTTTTGATCCATCTATCAGACCCCAGAGGCCCCCCTGCCACTTGCCCCCCCCCTACCAGCCCCCCACCACCACCAGCCCCCCCCACCCCCCCCCCCCCCCCCCCCCTCACCACTAGCCCCCTTACCACCACTTTTTTTTTTTTTTTCTGCGTTCGCTGACTGGTCGGCACTTTAGCGTCCGTCCACTGTTAGCGCATCGCCTGCCCCACCGCTGATCAGCGTTGTACCGCTGATCAGCAACTTTGAACTTTTTTTTTTTTTTTCCTAACACTTGCCCCTTTATTTTCCTTTTTTTAGTACGCGAACACCCGTTGCCCCCACACACACGCACATATAATAAAGGTTTCCACACACGCACACCTACACGCACACACACCCATGGCCCGCCGGGTGTTCTCGGCCGAGGAGGCATACGCCCAGATTGCCTCCGACTCCGAGAGCCCCAGTGAGGATGAGGATGACCCCACATTCCTTCTGTCATCCACATCCTCCTCATCATCATCGGATGACGATGAGCCACCAAGGCGGCGGAGACGCCGCCAGGCGGAGCCAGGGGCCACACATGCTAGGGATCCTGTGGCCCACCCTAGTACGAGCCGCCCTGGGGTTCGTACTGGTTTCCCGGCCCACCAAATAAGTTCACCGGAGCCCCCTGCCGATGAACTTAGCTGGTGTCCCCCAGTGGACTTTGAGCCTGAGATTCCGGATTTCGCTGGCAATCCTGGAATCCAGATTCCCACAGTGGGGTTTACTGAAATAGACTTTTTTAGTTTTTTTTTCAGTAACCCACTGGTGAATTTGATGGTGGAGCAGACGAATCTGTACGCCCAACAGTTCGTCGCTCAAAACCCAGGCTCATTTTTGGCTAGACCCGGTGGCTGGACGCCGGTCAGTGCAGCCGAAATGAGGACTTTTGGGGCCTCGTGCTGTATATGGGGACGTCCTATACCAGACCCCACTGTACAGTATGGTCATGACACGTCCCCGGTTTGAGGCCATCCGGAAATGTCTGCATTATTCCGATAATGCAGCATGTCCACCCCGAGGTGATCCTGCCTATGACCGGCTGTATAAGATACGGCCGGTCATCGATCACTTTGGGGCCACATTTCAGCAGGCCTACGTACCTGGAAGGGAGGTCGCGGTTGATGAGTCTCTCGTTGCGTTCAAGGGGAGACTCAGTTTCCGCCAATACATTCCCACAAAGCGGGCGAGGTATGGCGTGAAGCTATACAAAATTTGTGAGAGTACCTCAGGGTACACTTACAAATTTCGTGTGTACGAGGGGCGAGATTCCCGTATTCAACCCCCAGAATGTCCCCCCACTCTGGGTGTTAGCGGGAAACTCGTGTGGGACCTTATGCACCCACTGCTGGATAAGGGTTACCACTTGTACGTGGATAACTTTTATACCAGCATTCCCTTGTTCAGGTCCCTTGCCGCCAGATCCACGTTCGCTTGTGGGACCGTGCGGAAAAATCAGCGCGGCCTCCCTGCCCACCCCCTCCAGGTACCTATCCCCAGGGGTGAGACCCGTGCCCTTACCAGTGGAAACCTGTTGCTGGTCAGGTATAAGGACAAGAGGGATGTCCTTATGCTGTCCACAATCCACGGTAACAGCACCACCCCAGTCCCTGTGCGAGGTACCGCGGCAACGGTCCTTAAGCCCGATTGTATCGTCGACTACAATCGGTATATGGGAGGAGTTGATCTCTCTGATCAAGTCCTCACGCCATATAATGCCATGCGCAAAACCCGGGCATGGTACAAAAAAGTTACGGTCTACATGGTGCAGGTTGCCATGTACAACTCTTTGGTACTATCCTGAAGCGCTGGCAGCACAGGGACATTCCTCCAATTCTATGAGGCAGTCCTCAAAGACCTGATCTTTTCGGACCGGGAAAGAGCAGGCCGGAGTACCTCGGGAACTGGAGGCGCCCGGATCGTCCCTGGCCAACACTTTCCAGGTGTGGTCCCCCATACTGGAAAGAAGGGACGAACCCAAAAAAGATGCAGAGTGTGTCACAAGAGGGGGATACGGAAGGACACCACCACTCAATGTGACACGTGCCCCGATCATCCGGGCCTCTGCGTTATCGATTGCTTCAGGGAGTATCACACTTCCATGGAGTACTAAATTTTTATAATCCCCAACAGTCCACTAGAGAACATAAAACACTATGGCTCTTAGACTTTGGAGACACAAACAATTTTTTTTCCCCAAAAAAATATTAGTTTTAGAGCAGGCATCCTCAAACTGCGGCCCTCCAGATGTTGTAAAACTATAACTCCCAGCATGCCCAGACAACCTACAGCCATCAGCAGGGCATGGTGGGAATTGTAGTTTTACAACATCTGGAGGGCCGCAGTTTTTAGGATGCCTGCTTAGTGTCTCCAAAGTCTGAGAGCCATACATATTGGGTATCGTCGCGTGCGTAAAAGTCGTCGCTATAAAAATAACATTTGACCAAACGCCTCGAATGAACGGTGTTAAAAATATAAAACAAAAACGGTGCCAAAACACCCATTTTTGGGCAAAATTTCAATTTGAATCCCTTTTGCCGGTAATAAAGCAAACTCAATATTTATGGCCCTGATTCTGTAGTTTGCAGAAACACCCCATATGTGGTCGTAAATGGCTATATAGCCGCACGGCAGGGCATAGAACGAAGGGAACTCCATACGGTTTCTGGAAGGCAGATTTTGATGGACAGTTTTTTTTTTGACACCATGTCCCATTAGAAGCCCCCCCTGATGTAGCCTAGACTAGAAACTCCAAAAAAGTGACCCCATCTAAGAAACTACACCCCTCAAGGTATTCAAAAGTTACTTTACAAACTATGTTAACCCTTTAGGTGTTCCACAAAACTAAATCGCGAATGTAGAAAATTTTTTAGAATTTAATTTTTTTGTTACATTGCCTCAAAAAAGAGTAATATAGAGCAACCAAAAATCATATTTACCCCTAAAATAGTCCCAAAACAACAACCACCTTATCCTGTAGTTTCCTAGATGGGGTCACTTTTATGGAGTTTCTACTCTAGGGGTGCAACAGGGGGCTTGAAAGGGTACATGGTGTAAATAAACCAGTCCAGCAAAATCTGCCTTCCAAAAACCATATGACGTTCCCCTCCTTCTATGTCCTGCCGTTTGGCCAAACAGTAGTTTACGACCACATTTGGGGTGTTTCTGCAAACTACAGAATCAGGGCAACCCATTTTGAGTTTTGTTTGGCAGTTAACCCTTGTTTTACTCCTGGAAAAAATTGATTATATTGGAAAATCTTCCAAAAAATAGAAATTTCTAAATTGTTTCTCCATCTGCCATTAACTCTTGTGGAACACCTAAAGGGTTAACAAAGTTTGTAAACCCAGTTTTGAATACCTTGAGGGGTGTACTTTCTTAGATGGAGTCACTTTTTTGAAATTTCTATTCTAGGGGTGCAACAGGGGGCTTCAAATGGGACATGGTATAAACAAAACCAGTCCTGCAAAATCTGCCTTCCAAAACCCATATGGTGTTCCCCTCCTTCTATGTCCTCCCGTTTGGCCAAACAGTAGTTTACGACCACATATGGGGTGTTTCTGCAAACTACAGAATCAGGGCAACCCATTTTGAGTTTTGTTTGGCAGTTAACCCTTGTTTTACTCCTGGAAAAAATTGATTATATTGGAAAATTTTCCCAAAAATAGAAATTTCTAAATTGTTTCTCCATCTGCCATTAACTCTTGTGGAAGACCTAAAGGGTTAATAAAGTTTGAAAAAACAGTTTTGAATACCTTGAGGGGTGTAGTTTCTAGAATGGGGTCATTTTTGGGAGGTTTCTATTATCTAAGCCTCACAATATGACTGCAAACCTGAACTGGTCCATAAAAAGTGGGATTTTGAAGATTTCTGAAAAATTTCAAAATTTGCTTCTAAACTTCTAAGCCTTGTAACATCCCCAAAAAATAAAATATCATTCCCAAAATGCTACACACATGAAGTAGACATATGGGGAATGTAAAGGCATCACAATTTTTGGGGGTATTACTATGTATTACAGAAGTAGAGAAACTGAAACTTTGAAATTTGCTAATTTTTCAAAAAAAATTGTAAAAATTTTATTTTTTGGTGCAAAAACATTAACTTTTTTGACCCAATTTTAGCAGTGTCATGAAGTACAATATGTGACGAAAAAACAATCTCAGAACGGCCTGGGTAAGTCAAAGCGTTTTAAAGTTATGAGCACTTAAAGGGACACTGGTCAGATTTGCAAAAAATGGCCAAGTCCTTAAGGTGAAATAGGGCTGAGTCCTTAAGGGGTTAAAGAGTAACAAAACTTTTATTATAATTTTTTATATGTTGTCCCTAATCCCCTAAAAAAATATTTTCTAATATACTTTATTAATTTTCTATTTTTACTACACTTTTACATCCCTAAAGCACACCTTTCAGTGTGCGCTTAAAACTCAGTTCTCCCTACACTGCTGACAGCTCAGTGCTGTACGGAGTACTCATTTTATGAATGGGCAGCAGCAGCGCAGGAAGTACAGGCAGGAGCACATATTGCTGCTCCTGCCTGTGCTCCCCGGACAATTACTAACTCTTTAATAATAAACGGCCGGCTCTTTGTCAATTCTATATCCACATTTATTGAACCCTTCTAAAATTATATAAACTATACATAAAGCAAAATAATCTTTATAGAAACACAATAAAATAAAAAAACTTAAAAACTTAGCATAGAATAGTATACAGTCACGGTCCCTCTATCAGCAGGTAATGTGGAGCTCACGCACTAGTCTAAATCTAATACGTTCCACAGCAGTATTAAAAAGGGGTTGGCCAAATATCTTGTCGATATAAACTCTCACTGTAATGTTCTTAAAGAGGACCTTTGATCGGTTCAAACATTGTAAGACAATTATCAGGCAGTGTAGAGCAGCGCCCCGGGATCGCACAGCCAGGGAGAAAAAATAAACTCCCAGGCTGTGAGCTCTGCGCTGCGATTGGACAGCGCTACAGCCAGGGAGAAGGAACGCCCAGGGAGAAACAGGGCAGACTCCGCCTAGTATAACCAATTCAGCGAAAACACAGAGGAACATAGCAGGAGAACGGAGCGGCCTCCCAGAATAATAGTAAGTGCAGTGAGATCCCGGGGTGCCACTCTACACAGCTTAATTATCTTACAATGTTTGGACCGATCAAAGGTCCTCTAAGTAGTTTACCATAAAATTGATATGGCCATTAGATGTATCCAAATGTAGCAGTCAGAGTTTTGAAAGTCAACCAAAGTCACATATGTATTAATTACCATTCAACATAGCAGCATGTTCGGTAAGCATTTAACATCACAATCTGCTTGATCACAGCGCATAATAATTATATTATTCAGCAAATACATTGATCAAATTGTGACTGCAAAACCACTTCACTATCATCGCATGTCTTATATGGAACCAATTTAATAAGTGGCAACTATAAGACTGACTGCTACATTTGGATACATCTAATGGCCATATCAATTTTATGGTAAACTACTTAAGAACATTACAGCGAGAGTTTATACCAAGATATTTGGCCAACCCCTTTTAATACTGCTGTGGAACATATTAGATTTTAGAGTACCGTGTGAGCTCCGCACTACCTGCTGATAGAGGGACCTTGAGTGTATACTATTCTATGCTCATTTTTTTTAGTTTTTTTATTGCGTTTCTATAAAGATTATTTTGCTTTATGTATTTATTTTATATAATTTTAGAAGGGTACAATAAATGTGGATATCGAATTGACAAAGAGACGGCCGTTTATTATCAATCGTATCAAGCAGCTAGGTGGTATAGCAGCCCATGCAGTATTCCAGTGAGCTCCCTTAATTACATTGTTAATTACTAACTCTTGACATAGTACATGGGTACCCTGTACCCATGTACTATGCCAGGATTAGCCGAGAGGAAAGGGCTCCTGCTTCTGCCTGCTCCGCTAAGAGAACAGTCATGCAAAGAATGGTGCGCTTTAGGGTTCTAAGTGTAGTAAAAATAGGAACTTATTAAAGTATATTTGAAAAGTTTAAGAGATTAGGGACAACATATTAAAAATAATTATAAAAGTTTAGTTACTCTTTAAAGGAGTTGTCCAGGATCAGAAAAACATGGCTGCTTTCTTCCACAAACAGCACCACCCCTGTCCACAGGTTGTGTGCAGTATTGCAGCTCTGCGTCATTGACTCCAATGGAAGTAAAATGCAATACCAGATACAACCCACAGACAGGTGGAGCTGTTCTTTGAAGAAAGCAGCCATGTTTCTCTAATCCTGGACAGCGAGAGAGAACACTTACCCATGCAGCTGCAAACTGTTTAACGTCGTCCATTTCCTCCAAACATCAATGTTCTTCCTCAGAGTCCCATCGCCGCTGTAACAAGACAAGTGCATTTGGGTCAGAACTGCAGGAAAACTACTCAAATAGGAACACAGAATATTAGACAAAGAAACTGAATATTTTTATAGACCTAATTAAACCACTAGACACCGCTCGCAGAATGTCCCAAGCGTATAGTTCACAATGTGGCGGTCTTGTGTATAAATAAGATTGAGAACATACATTATAGAGCTGGCACAGCAGAGGAATGAGCAAAAAAATAGTAGCTGCACGAAAATGGGCTGATAGCGAGCGTAATGGCAAGAAAGCAAATTAATTACGGGGGATTCTTGTCCTTCACATAGGAAATGTCACAGAGTCAAATATGTCATTACCAGAAAGAAAGGAATACCACCTATGGCTGCAAGGATGTAAGAAGAACAAGACTGTTCAACCTCAAATCACATAATATATACACACACACACACACACACACTGTAGGCAAAAAAATTTCATAAAATGGGTAGATATGTAGTGTAAAGCTGTCGGTTATACTCATGTATAGAATGCCCCTCCCCCTCCCCAAAAAAAATTACAAAAAAAACAGCATAAAGTGAAATATACCACAGCGCGATGAATTAGACTAGTTTCACACTGTGGTAGAGAACAGCCTGCCGGAGCTCTCAGGATACGGCATTGCCGTGTGTTACCAGAACGCCAACCACCCTCATTGGAGTATAATGGGGATCCGGCTACTACTCAGCAAATATACTGGGATTGGGCCGAACAAAAACTGCTGCACAAACTGGGGGGGGGGGGGGATTTATCATGAGGCTAATATTTGAAGTCAGTTTTGCTCAAGTCTGTGTTGGCGTACTGTGATTTTGTGTGTTGTATTTTTCAAAAAGCCTCAATGGAGTGAAACTCATTAACATAGCTTAACCACATCCACTTGGCCACTCACATTTCATAATTGCAGTGAATGCACGAGTGTTTGTGAGGCTTTTAAGCCAGAATTCTGAAGTGAAGGCATGATAGATCAGGGCCAAAGACAAGTTTGGGGCCAGGCGAGCATTACAAAGGAACGGCACAGGATTAGGAAAGCAAATTTAATGTTTTTTTTTATTTTAGAATTATCTGCAATAGTTTTTTTACAACTGCCACATTTGGGTAAAACAGATTTAAAAACTGACACCACGGGTCATTTTCTGCACAGATAATTGTTTTTGCTTCATTTGGTTAAAAGGAGATGTGTCACCCAAAAACTTTTCTGCCAGTTAAAACCATATCCTTTTTTCTAATCTATTTTTGTTTTCAGATTACAGATTTTATTTCCTGAACATGATTATTGGGGCTGACATCTTGCCTGAAATGTTCTTAACAGCATTGAGAAATGACTTACGGCAGCCACATGGTCCATAGACACAATGGACAGGAGGGGAGCTCAATAACTTCTATAGGAGAGTTTTCTTAGGCATGCTCTGTGACCTGTGCAGGTCATTGTACAGTGAAAGAATAGATACACTTGTGACAATCACCTATTGTGAATAGTGGATCCTGTAATATCTGTCACTCTCATTCTGCCGGTAAGGATATCACCTCTGTGTAAAGATAAGCAGATAACTGCAGTAAAGTGATGTGTACAGACCAAGAGGTGGCACCTATCATTAGGCTTAGTAGCCAATATGAGAAGTACGGAATTGTATGGTTTTTGTTTAAATAGAGATACTGACATGGAAAATTAAAAAACAAAAATTATTTAAAAGTATTAAATTGAATTTTCCATTGCCAAATAGAAGTATACAATACAAACAGTTATTGTTGTATTCAACGACAAAAGGAACATCGTATAGGCAAAATTTCTGAAGAGCTGACAAAAATTAAAATAACCCAAAACTGAAAAGATTACTCTCCCCCCACTCCCTTATTCAAACCACATCTCAGCCTATCCTCACCCCAACCACCCCCCTCCCAGTGGAACATGTATGGCAAAAATCCTGTCTTAATCGACCAGATTTTCAACTCGCTTTCAATTTCCCCAACCCATCCTTCAGATCTTCTACCAAAATACCAAGGTCGCCAGTTTAAAAGGGGACATTATCTTTGGATATTCCAACTCGGTGACATATGCTAAAAGGAATCTCTTCCAAACAGAATATCATTTTTTTACCCCAAATCTCTTAAAGCTATTGAGCACTTCCAGCCACGCCTAATGAAATACATGTCTAAATTGGGTATCATTTCACTAGTCAGGACTTCAGCTCTAAGCCACCACCATAATAAACTGTGCTTGGCTATCAATAACCTATAGCCCGCCTACGATAGAACCTTTGTAGGGGACCCCCCATCTTCTAGGGTCTCTGACTATCAGTATGTATTATTGCAAGGGATGGAATGATATTTCCCCTAAAAGTGCTAATTTGTCGAAGAATGTGACCCATCTGCAACCAGAACCCCTCCAAATTGGGACACCTCCATAGGCCGTGAAACAAATCTGTCTTTGGCAATTGACATTTGGGACATGCTGTCAATCTTTCTAAATCCTCTCTCTGTCAAGGCAGATTAAAGCCATAAATTGTATGGTGCCATATTTTAATATGGGTTTCTCGACACTTCTTGTTAAAGGGAGTCTTTCACCTAAAATGACCATTATACACCACAAACATCATGATATCCATTACAGTCCCCATATTATAATCTTACCTTTCATATTGCTGTCCGTCGCCTATTCTCTCTTAAAAACGCTTTTATTCCATATGCTAATTAGGTTCTGAAGGTGCCCAGGGGCGGCGTTTATGCGGCCGGTGCCCAGGCTCCACGGTGCTGTTCAAATCAAACCCCTCCCCTTTCACCCCTCTGGCCCGCCCTCGGTTCTTCAGATACCATCCTCCAGTCAATGACAAATCCGGCGCCTGCACACTCCATTACCCACTAGGGCAGAGGCAGCAGAGCGTTTAATGCGCATGCGCCGGTCCATACATCCTGATCTAGCCGGCGGAAGTAAACTGCCAAAATATCTGGATGTACGGACCGGCACATGCGCATTAAACGCTCTGCTGCCTCTGCCCTAGTGGGTAATGGAGTGCGCAGGCGCCGGATTTGTCATTGACTGGAGGATGGTATCTGAAGAACCGAGGGCGGGCCAGAGGGGTGAAAGGGGAGGGGTTTGATTTGAACAGCGCCGTGGAGCCTGGGCACCGGCCGCATAAACGCCGCTCCTGGGCACCTTCAGAACTTAATTAGCATATGGAATAAAAGCGTTTTTAAGAGAATAGGCGACTGACAGCAATATGAAAGGTAAGATTATAATATGGGGAATGTAATGGATATCAGGATGTTTGTGGTGTATAATGGTAATTTTAGGTGAAAGACTCTCTTTAACTATCGCCTTATACAAAGTCAATGGACCTTAAATAGAAATGTTTGGAAATCTCCTCTGTTTCAAATATCTCTCCCCATTTATTGAAAAATTTCTTGCGATCCTTAGACCTCCATCTGTCTCTTAACAGTTGATAAAACAGTGTTATTGTAGGTCTAGCCTTAAAGGGGTTTTTCTCCTGGCTGGGCCACTCGCTGTCCTGAACGCTCACGATGGCTATGTACTATACTGGCCAGGAATAAGTCGCCATGGCACATGCGCAGCGCGCGGCCGGGAGAAGACTTCAAGATGATGCCTGCTCCAGCCAGAATCCAGGAAGTGAATGGCGCGCTGGCAACAGGTTAAGTATGAAAATGCAAAGTGGGATAACCCTTTAATACTAAGGAAAGAATCAAAGTCATTTTGTTTCCACTCCTGAGAGAGATCCCCAACAAGACTCCTACTATAATTCCCAATCTGCAGAAAAGGGAGATAATTAGGTCCCCGCAACCCCCATATTTTCTCTAGCTCCTGCAGCGTGGCCCAACGGCTCTCAACTTTAAATAAATCCCCCATTCTTGTTATCCCTTTTAATACCCATTGCTAAAAGAGCTTACTGTAACTTCCCGTCTCAAAGCCAGGATTATGTGTCAACGGAAGGTGCTTGGAAAACTGATAAGATAAATGAAACTGTTTCCTCAAAATCTTCCATGTTAATATTGTATCTCTCAGAACAAGTAACCTTTTAATTGAGATCAGGGGCCTGGGTAAGCTAGTATGCATCAACGCTACCAAAACCCAAGGCGTAGCCAGCTGTCTTTCTAAGGCTAGATTTGAGTAGTATGACTTCTTGTTGATCCAATCCAAAATATGTCTGCTTATACATGTCAAGTTATATCCTCGTACGTTTGGGAAATTCAATCCCCCATGCTCTTTCCTCAATTTTAGCTTTTCTAACGAGATTCTTGGCCTCTTCCCATTCCATAAAAAACAGAGAAACCTGCTCTCCAGCAACTTAATGTCCGCATGTCGAAGTAGTAACGGGATAGTCTGTAACAGATATAGGAGCCTAGACATGCCCATCATTTTAATTAAATGACATCTCCCCGCCAAAGATAACGGGAGATTCTTCCATCTGTTCAGGTAATTTAACTGATATATAGAAGGAGCCTGTTTCCCTATTTTAATACCCAAGTATGTAATATGAGAATCAGCTTGTGTAAGAGTCGAGACGGCCACCGTAGGGGCCTCCTTTTTTCCGGGAATAATGTCAAAAGCTTGCATTTGGACGTATTCACCCTATACCCCGAGTAAGAGCCGAAGACCCTTAACGCCTCAAAGATTTTCTCAATGTGTCTCTGGTTTAGCCAAAAAAATAATTTTATTGTCAGCGAACAAAGCTGTCTTCAGCTGCTTGTTTCATATCGTTATCCCTTCAAATAAATCCGATTGATTCAGACTCCTTGCCAGGGGTTCCAGTGCCAAGTGAAAAAGAAGGTGTGACAAAGGGCACCCCTGACGTGTACCCTTCTGAAGATGAAAGGGCTTGGAAAGCAAACCTGAGTTTACACCCTCAATCTAGGATTGCTATACAACTTGAACAGGAACACCCGGAAAGGTCCACAGAAACCCATCTTATCCATGCCCACCTGACATTATCAAATGCTTTCTCGGTGTCTAATTTGAGCATGGATGAGTTCTTCCCCTCTCTCGACTCGTGATGGACCCTATCTAGGACCGCCAGCAATTTCATTTTTTGTTCTTTGTATGTTTCTAACTAGGCAAATGTAAGGGCTTTACAATTCACTTAATTTATCTCCAGTTGCTGCTTTCTCAGATTTCACTGAGGGTCACATGACCTGTGATGTCAGCTTCTCTCCCTGCTCAGACCATTTTTTGTGCACAAGCCTGAGAGATCAGATATGAGTCTGTACGCTAGATGACTCTGTGCTGGCAGAGATTGTTGTTATTGCAGGTAAACAAAGGTCCAGAAGAGAACCAGGGAAATGAGAAAAAAAAATTTTGCCGAAAACTTGCTTAGCTTACTTATATATTGCTGACCATCAGATTTACAGTGCTATGTATTTTTTTTCATAACTCAGACAACCCTTTTAAAACATAAAAACATGATTTAAATAATAGGTTATTTTCTGATGACACATTCCCTTTAAATCTCATCCAGTTTGTTACTATTGTAATTCTGGTGTAGAGTTTCCAACCCAAAATCCAGACAGAAAATCCATAGAAATTTCGTTATACGTGAAAATACCCCAAAAAGCTGAAGAGGTTAAATGGCCAGTTGTGGAAACCCTGATTACTGCGCTGCATAACTCTTCACTGAAGACTAGGCAATGGTTTTACCCGTTCCACTTTTTGGCACTGGCAACTGAAATGCCATGTATAAATCAACTGTAAGATTTCAGATGCATTCCTGAATCAGCAAATCGCTTTGCCCACTGTCTGATGTTTCTATGGTCCCTTGATAGAACAGCGTTAAAGAAAAAAAACAATAAAAGATACCGAAATACCTGCACGGCACATCACACAGTATCCGGTCATAGAATAAAACTTCCCGGACACCGTTGTTTTCAACCAGGAGTCGAGGAATGCTGGAGGCATCGTGATTCACAACCATGACACAAGGACTATTGAGTCGTTTAGCTTGATGAACTAACAGGTAACACCGCTTGTTGTCCACATCATTGGCAATCACAAATCCCTCTAAATAAAGCAGACAGACAAGACTTTAAAATTGTGAGTACTTTTTTTTCACCTTCCCGACAGAGCCTATTTTTGCAAATCTTTATGTAGTAATAACTTTAGAACGCTTTTACTTATCCAAGCCATTCTGAGATTGTTTTTATTCGTGACAATGTACTTTATGACAAAGTTACGGTAAATTTGAGTCGATAAAAAAAAAAAATGCAAAAAAAAAAAAAAAGTGTACAAAAAATTTGGAAAAACTTGCTTTCAAGACGGATAGTGATACCTCAGAATACTTTTACCATATGTCTACTTTACGTTTGGTAGTACTTAGTACCTTTTTGAATGCTCGCTATTACTTTTTGTAAGGCAAGGGGTCAAAAAGGTGACCAAAAATGGCTTTTTTATGGTGTTTATCTGATGGGGTAGAGCACATTATATTTTTATACAGCTGGTCGTTTTGAACACATCGATACCTAATCTTACACAATTTTTATATATTTTTTTCAAACTATGCTGTTTTTGTGTTGGCATTTTCTGATACGCGATACGCAGCAATTAACCACTCAGGTGCCACAGATCACATGCCCTGTTATTGAGGCCGGGTGCTGGGTCTGTGATACCACTGCAGACAATTGTATAAAGGAGTTAAAGAGGACCTTTCATGGGTCCAAAGAATATGAACTTAGTAGTAGGCTGCATAGAGCGGCGCCCAGGTATCTAAGTGCACTTACTATTATCCCTGGGCGTCGCTCCGTTCGCTTGCTGTGGCCACCCGGTATTTTCAACATTCAGAGCAAGGAGGAGGAGACGCCAGTGTCTCTCCATCTCCATGACAGCAGTGCTGTCCAATCAGAGCTATGCAGCCTGCTACTAAGTTCATATTCTTTGGACCCACGAAAGGTCCTCTTTAATTACATTAATTGGTGATGCAGTGCGCCCTCCCAAAGCCTCATGGAATGGATGGAATTAAAAAAACATGAATATTTTTTTTCCATTAGGTCATTAAATATTTTTAGATTACGAGCATTTTCACAGGCGGTGATACCTATTATTTTGGCAGTGGAAAGAGGTCAGTATGAGCACTCTGACGAGTCTGCAGCTAAAGAATTAAAGGGGTTCTGCAGGAATATAATAATGACTCCCAGCAACTCATCCTAGAATATGACTAGGCTGGTTTGCTACCACTTCCATTGCTGTTTAGGGGGTGAGGGGTGGGGCTTTATTACACTTCACACTGCTGTGATGTGCTGTCCGGCTGCTCAGCCTGATGGCATATATCTCCTGTATAATGGCTCCATTACAACCTGTTGTAAAGCAGGAACTCTGCTCTACAAAAGAAATAGATGCTAAAAAATGAGACCATCTGTCATGGCTTAGAAGCCACACAAGTATAGGGAGAGTGTTCCTGCTCTACAATAGGTAGTAATGAATCCATTGAACATGGAATATACTTTCAGGCTGAGCAGCCTGACAGAACATCTCAGCAGTGTGAAGAGAATGCAGCGCTCCGAGCAGTGTGGAATCTCCTAGCTACATGCCACACATTTTCAGATGGGAAAATTCCTTTAATGTTGTCGCTGATCAGTGCATTATCTTAAAGGGAACCTGTCACCGGGATTTTGTGTTTAGAGCTGAGGACATGGGTTGCTAGATGGCCGCTAGCACATCCGCAATACCCAGTCCCCATAGCTCTGTGTGCTTTTATTGTGTAAAAAACGAGATTTTTGTATAACTTACCAGTAAAATCTCTTTCTCGCTCTTTCCTTGGGGGACACAGAAGACCTTGGGTATAGCTCATCTCCATAGGAGGCGTGACACTAAGTGAAAACTGTTAAGCCCCTCCTCCACAGCTATACCCTCAGCCTGGAGAGAGAGACTGCCAGTTGCGTGTCCAAGCAGTGAGAAAAGGCAAAGTCCAACAAGGAACCAACAAGCCAACTACCCAACGGGTAACAAAAACTTGGAAAACGTACAGAGAAAAAACAATGAATGGGTGGGTGCTGTGTCCCCCAAGGAAAGAGCGAGAAAGAGATTTTACTGGTAAGTTATACAAAAATCTCGTTTTCTCGCCCAGTTTCCTTGGGGGACACAGAAGACCTTGGGACGTTCAAAAGCAGTCCAAAAGGGGGAGGGACCACAGCACCAAGGTGAAGCACCCGAAAGGCATCAATGAACCGCCGCCTGTAAACCCAGGCGGGGTAAGGCAGCATCTGCCAAAGTCAGAGTATGCACCCTGTAGAACTCAGTAAGGCGTGCAAGGCAGACCTGTGGCCGCCGTGCCCAAATGCACGGCCGAAGCCCAATGCCTCCGGCCCAGGAGGCACCGACCGCTCTGGTGAAAGGAACGGTGACACCAAAGACAGAATCCTGCCCTTGGTGCGGTAACCTCAGCAATAGCCAATCTGATCAAGCGGAGGAAAACCACCCTGGAGTCTGTCAACCCTATGCACAGCCCTCCTGGAAACCCAAGAGGCCAAACGTCTGCAAGAGTCGGAGATCTCCAAGTAAAAAACGGCAAGGCCCAAACAACGTCCAAATAGGTGAGGTGTTGAAGCGAAAGGCAAACACCACCTTCAGAAGGAAGGAAGGAAGAAACGGGATGCAGAACAGCCCTGTCCTGGAAAAGACAAAGCTCGTAACAAAAAAAGGGGCCATTCCGGCACCCGTCAGAGACACGACTGATACGGAACACAACCGTACAGGACAGAAGGGGTAGAGAGAACTCCTGTAACGGCTCCAAGGACAAGATTGGAGCGCCGAGAGTACAGTACAGAGGAACCAAAGAGCCACTCCGAGGAAGAAGGTCTGGACAGGCCCCGAGGGCCGGGGAACGCTGGAAGAGGAAGGACAGCGCCGACACTTGACACTTCAAGCAAAGGAGTCCCAGTCCCAGGTCCAGGCCGGACTGGAGAAAGACAGAACCATGGGGGGGGAGAAGGGCAGAGTGGGGAATGCCCAGCTACCCACCGACACCCAGACAAAAAACCCTAAGTCCAACGACAGATCCTGGACGAAACACAGCCAGGAGCGAACAGTAGCGAGCCCGCTGGAGTCACCTGGGCAAGCGGATAAAAACCCAATGTGACCAGGCGCAGACCAGTAACACGGGCAGAAGGGTAGGCAAAACTGGTCCCGTCGGCCTCCGAGCAACGTTGTCCCGTATCCACCCGGAGTGGGGGAGCAGAAGGACAGACGGAAGGGAACCGAAGGGTCCGCCCAGCATCCGCCAGATGCCAGGACAAGACAGGCTAAAGTCCATGCTTATGTAGCCACCACAGGAAGACTATCTACAGTCCTGGTGTGGGAGATCGAAGGACAATCTGGACCGAAGGGCAGTCCCCCCAAGTTACCAAGAAGGTAAGTCTACAGCAGGACCATAGCCTAGAATGGAAAACGCAATCTGCACCCAGCGGGAGGACAGAACGCGGTAGACCCAGCAAGAGGCACACAGCTAATACAGCCAGTGTGAACAAGGGAGACAGTACGAGACCAAAGGAACACCGGAACCATCCACATGAACAACCATGCTCCCCCCAGAGGGGAGGACAGTGAAGGAACAGCCTCTGAAGCCTGGCCGGGCAGAAGCCACATCGGCGTGATCTGTACCGAACGGGGAGCCAAACAGAGCCGGCGAGACAAGGTAGTCGAGACAGAGGCCGGCATCACACCCCCCAACCGAAAGGAGGAGTGGGCATCAGGGAAGTCATAGGACAGCCCAAAAGCAGAACCCTGCTACACTGTGAGACGCCAGGTTCACCGCCTCGCAGAAGGCAAATACCCTGAAGAACCCAAGGTGGAAGTCCTCCGGACCTGGGTAATAGAGCATCCAAGAGAAGTTGGGTGATCTACCCGAGAAGAGTGGCCCGAACCTGGTAGCAGATCAGACCGAAGCGTAGAGGGCGCCAAGAGGAAGGACTCATACCACACTGCATCCGAAGAGGAGGAAATGGTAATAGGCGAAGGAACCATAGTCCCGCCAGAGCCAACGAAGAATCCGAGGGGCGCTGCAGACAACAGCACGCATCTAGGAACCACGAACACTTCCCGGGAGGAAGGGCCAACGAAATGAATGAGTACCACCCAGCTCGGTGCAGTAGAGAGCACAGAGCCCTCCGGGTCTGGTGGACAGAACGATCTCTGTAGAGACGAGTGCAAGGCTTGCGGCAAGTAACCCAAGAGAACAAAGGGATGTCGCAGGAAGGAGGGGAAGCATACGTACGAGCAGCCCCGTAAGCAGTGAGAAGGCCAACCCACCTACGGGAGGAGAAGGCATAAACGGCCCAAACAACGCACAAGAACGGCCGCTCCCTGCAAAAAAGTCACTCAAAGAAGAGGGCCAGCCACAGAGTGCCCCAGCATCTATGGAAGTGCAAAGTGCAACCTGAAAGGGAGTTATGCATAAGCCTAGCATGGCACGCGATGGAACGTAAGCAGTCCGCCCCGAAAGAGGGGAAATGTACCTGGCAAACTGCAGTCGGCAAGAGTGCAAAGGCCCACCCCAAAAGGGGGTGACGCCTAAGGCTGTACCTACTCCAGAGACATAGGACATACCATACAATCCTGCAGGAGCGCAGGAGGTCCACCTAGTGAAAGGGGGACATGCACAGGGTTATCCTAGCATTAAGAGAGCGTGCAATAATTCCCCCAACACCGAACTTTGTGAGAGTGCAACCACTCCGCCAATGAAGGGGACATGTACAAGTCCAGCACAGCACGTACAAGGACAGCCGTGAATCTCATGAGCGTGCAAAGGTCCGCCCATGGAATGAGGGGTGGTCACACACAAGGCCAGCACCGAATCCAATGGGAGTGCAAGCGTTCCACCCATGTACGGCGCTGGTGCGATGTGTAAACATGACGCCCGCTTGCACGTGCAGCGGGCGTCATGCACATGGCCAGCATCTCATCCAGGGAGAGTGAGAGCACCCTGCCATGTACGGGAGTCATGCACATAGCCAGCAACGTACTGGCGAGAGACAAACACAGTCAGTGAGAATGTGTGTATGTCGCCTGAGGAAGGGAGGCATGCCCATGGCCGGCAGCGAATGCGAATCCAGTGAGAGTGCGTACACCGCCCACGGAAGAGGGGCCATGCACATGGCTGACAGCGGATCCAGCGAGAGTGCAAGCACCCCGCCATGGAAGGGGTTCATGCACATGGCCAGCAACGCACCGGCGAGAGAACAACCACAGACAGAGGGAGTGTATGCATGCCGCCTGAGGGAAGGAGGCGTGCCCAAGGCCGGCAGCGAATCCAATGAGAGTGCAGCATACCACCTATGGAAGGGGGTCATGCCTATGGCCAGCCGCGAATCCAGTGAAAGTGCAGCGTTCCGCCTATGGAAGCGTGTCGTGCACCTGGCCAGCACCGCATCCGGTGAGAGTGCAGATTTCCGCCTAATAAAAGGGGGACATGCACATGATCGGCAACAAATCCAGTGAGAGTATAGCGTTCCGCCAATGGAAGGGGGTCACGCACATGGTCGACCGCGAATCCAGCGAGAGTGCTGCGTTCCGCCAATGGAAGGGGGACGTGCACATGGCCAGTACCGTATCCGGTGAGGGTGCAGTATTCCGCCTATGGAAGTTGGTCACGCACACGGCCGGCAGCGAATCCAGTGAGAGTGCTGCGTTCCGCCTATGGAAGGGGGACGTGCACATGGCCAGCACCGTATCCGGTGAGAGTGCAGTATTCCGCCTATGGAAGGGGGTCACGCACACGGCTGGCAGCGAATCCAGTGAGAGTGCAGCGTTCCGCCTATGGAAGGGGGACGTGCACATGGCCAGCACCGTATCCGGTGAGAGTGCAGTATTCCGCCTATGGAAGGGGGTCACGCACACGGCTGGCAGCGAATCCAGTGAGAGTGCAGCGTTCCGCCTATGGAAGGGGGTCGTGCACATGGCCAGCACCGTATCCGGTGAACCTGCAGCAATCCGCCTAAGAAGGTCATACACAGGGCCAGCCCGCAGCCAGGGAGAGTGCAGTATCCCGCCTGGGAGGGGGGGGGGGGTCATGCCCATGGCAGGCACCATACCTGGAGAGGGTGACGAATGCTGCCTACAGAACTGACCGCATGCACTTGGCCCGCGCTGCATCCCGGGAGAGGGCAAGAAACCGCCTAAAAGGGGAAATGCACCTGGCAGCGACGCAGGCTGGGAGCGCGAAACCATGCTGCCTATGGAAGGGGGGCATGCAGACAGGCAGCACTACTGCGATGAGGCTGCAGCGTCCTGCGCAGCCCACAAGAATCTGTTAGACATCTGTTTATTCATTATTATTTCATATTTTTTTTTTTTTTTTTTTATTTAAAACAGCCTCTCTGAGCCTAAAGGGGAACCACCATATAGGGGCACAGATTCTCTTGATGCAAGAGAAAAAAGGGGTGGCCAACCATACAGGCCCATTGGGAGCCGGCCTGCACCCAAAGGGTTAACAGGGAGCCGGCCTGGGGGCCGGCGCTGCGATCCACTGGGGGCGGAGGAAGCCCCAGGCGGGAAGAATTCGCGCCTGGAGAAGTACCCGCCCCCTCCAACAAAGGCCAGAATTTCGCGGCCTAGTAGGCCGTAAAGCCGGGGCCTAAATTTGTGCGGCGCCCGGCCGACCGGGGCCGCATAGTATTATATACCGCCGGGACTGAGGCGGAGCGGCGCATTAAACCGGCCGCGGGAGCCCACCCCGCAGGCCGGAAGAGTCGGGCCCAAATGGAGTGCCGGAATTGCGGCCCCGCAGGCCCGATGGCGGCCCAGCAGGTCATTGCGGCGCCCGGCCGCACCGGAATGTCCATGCCGGCCGGAGGCGAGGTCTGTCAGGAGCGGGCCCCAGGCCCTGAGCAACGCTCCGGTAAGGAGATGGGGGGACCCCGAGATCGGGTGCCCGCGTAGTATCATATACCGGCGGGACATCAAAAGATAAAGGGGGACAGCAGCTGCATGTCCTATGGGGCCAGGAGGGGGAGGGGGGGAGCAGGGAGCAGATTGCCGCCCTGCGGCACCCCAGGGGCCAGCCTAGATCCAGCAGTGGAAGGGTTAAGGTTTGTCCAGGGATTCGAACTCATGACCTCTGCCATCAGAGGCAAGGCATTCACCATCACAGCTATGAAAGCTGTTCAGAGAGGCACAGTATGGGCCATGGGGGGGGGGGGGTTAGGCCCGCAGGAGACCGGGTGGTGGTGGTGGTGGAAAGGGGGGGGTCGTAGGGCTGGAGAAGCCAATCTCTCACCATAGCCGTCTTCACCCTCGGTCCATTCCAGCAGGGTCGCCCCTTCAGCTACTGGCACCGTAGTGGCAGGACGCTGGAAGAGGGGCTTGGCGTGCGGGCGACCCTTGCGCTGGCGGGATACAGGGGAGCTGGGCTGCCCTGGTCCACCTTGCCTTCTGTGGGGGAGGCAGCAGTGCGGTGACCGGCACTGGCGCAGCTCGACCCCGGGAGAAACAGAGAGGTCTAGTGCGACTCTGTTGTCCCTGATGATCTGGAACAAAAAGAAAAGAAAAAAGTAAAAATCAAAATTTAAACAAGGAGAATCAGCCCTGCAGTAGCAGGGAGTGTCTTGCCTCCTTGGACACTAAGCAAAAACTGGCAGTCTCTCTCTCCAGGCTGAGGGTATAGCTGTGGAGGAGGGGCTTAACAGTTTTCACTTAGTGTCACGCCTCCTATGGAGATGAGCTATACCCAAGGTCTTCTGTGTCCCCCAAGGAAACTGGGCGAGAAAAACCCGATTTGATACATATACAAATTAACCTGTAACCCGAGATGAGTCCTGTACGTGAGATGAGTCAGGGACAGGACTCATCTCAGGTTAATTTGCATATGTATCAAATCATTTTATTTACACAATAAAAGCACACAGAGCTATGGGGACTGGATAATGCGGATGTGCTAGCGGCCATCTAGCAACCCATGTCCTCAGCTCTATGCACAAAATCCCGGTGACAGGTTCCCTTTAACAGAATGGGCACAATCTTAACTACACATTAAATGGCATTCATTTATAACAAAATAAACTCAGCATACAAATCGGTACAGATATAAAGATAACTTTCGGGTAAAGCAAGACTGAGCAAGCTAGGCATACCAGGAAATGGAATATCCATGTCGGCATGCAACATTTCAATAAGCTGCTTTGTTTTAGATCCTGGGGCTGCACACATATCCAGGATCTAGGCATGAAAAACAATTATTAGTACCAATATGAAGAACTACATTACAGAAAGGTAATGACTTACAAAACAATTGCATTTCCAATAGGAATAAGGTGAAAATTGTAAAAGTTGTGTTTCAGTACTCACTCACTAGATTACTGGATTGCATCTCACCTTGTGATGTGGCTGGACATTAAGAAGAACAGGGGGAATCATGCTGACTGCTTCTTGACGACTTATGTTGCCCTAAAGACGAAAGCAGTAGTTTGAAAATTATAATTTGAGACAAAATAATAAATCTGTATTGCACACTAACTGGTCCTAGTACTTCTAGATATAACAAAGATAGTTTTTAATACATATTGTACAACACACACTGTGTGTGAAGGGGAAAAAAATGAGAATTTTTCTAATTAGATTTAAAGGAAATCTGTCACCACACAGCTGTAACTAAAACTAGCTGCATGTTTAGATGTGCTCTTTGACTCGGCCTTATCCATACCCCCTATTCTGAGAAATAAGGCTTTTCATTTTATGCAATAAGCCCCTTGGTGCAACAAGAGCTTTGCAGTTGCACCAAAAGCTCTGCTCATTTTCCTTGATGGCCACGCCCACAACGCTTTGACTCACAGGTTTAGACAGTGTAAATGTAGTCGCGTCTGGCCCCATCATTTAAAAAGGAGGGACTGGCAGAGGAAACCGGAGGTGCAGGGTACACAGTCGTTTGGGCCGTCCTCTGTGCACTTAACTTCTTATTAGCATATGGATAAAAGTACTTTTTCTCCTTCTCCAAAATGAAGCAGAGGATTGTTAAGTAAAGTATCATCACATTCAGCTGAGCTGGTCCTACAAGGCACGGTGCCTGGTTTAACAGTGAATTTCCTGGTGATCAAAGGAGTTGTGTAGTGGTATAATACTAATGACCTATCCTCACTATGGGTCATCAATACCAGATTGGCGGGGGTGCTGGGAGTCGAAAGGGAATGGGAAGAGCAGTTGGGATGTGCACTTAAACATTAAAGAAGACAATGTGCTCGGTTGAGTGCTGCAATCCCTACAAACAGCTGTTGGGCAGGGTGGCGGGAATCAGACCAGTACAATCTGATATTGATGACAACACTGAGGATAGGTCATCAATATTATAAAACTGCAAAAACTATTTAACGGTTTTCTCAAGGTATCTTACCGACTCAGTCTCACTGATAAGAAACTGATGAAACTTCTCCAATTCAGGGGACTTGCGAATTATCTTTCTACTCAAGTTTGTGTGCCAGGCAAGCTCATCAGGGTACCTATAAGGGCGGGCAAAAAACAAAAAAAAATAAAATAAAACACAGCTTTAACAATCATCAACTTCATGCCTCTCAGTCTGATGCAAGTGGGGATCAAACACAGAAATATACTGGTGTACCAATAAGGCCTCATACACACAAACTTATTTTCTTTGTGTCCATTCTGTATTTTTTGCAGACCTTATGCAGAAACATTCATTTCAATAGGGTCGTAAAATACTTTTCTCGTTGGATGCATTGGGGGACACAGCACCATGGGTATATGCCCTGCTGACACTAGGAGGCCGACACTAGAAATAAAAATGTTGGCTCCACCCAGATGGGCTATAACCTCTGCTCAGACACTAAACTAACCAGTAGGTCCGAAAGCAGTGGGAGCATCAAAAAACCAGACGAACAGTGAAGCGAACAGGTCCTAAACCAGAAAGCGGACCATTATCAAAGGGTCCCAGGAAATCCAGAAAACCTGAACTAAGAAAAAAAAATAACAACAACAAGGGAGGGATCTGTGTTCCACATAGCATCCAACGAGAAAATGATTTTATTGGGGGACAGCACCATGAGAAGCCCCAAAGCAGTCCCCAAGGGTGGGAAGAAACAGACAAAGAACCTAGCGCACAGCCGCTTGCAGAACCTTGCGACCCAAACTGGCATCAACAGAGGCCAAGGAATTAATATAGTAGAATCTGGAGAAGGTGTGAACTGAGGCCCAGGTGACTGACTTGCAGACCTGGGAAGCAGAGGCTAGATGCAGGACCGCCCATGATGCCCCGACCGCCCTAGTGGAGTGAGAGGTCAACCGGAAAGGGGTCACATAGGCTTCCTTGACAGCCGACCTAATCCAGCGGGAGACTGTAGCTTTGGAGGCTTGTAAACCTTACGTGAGCCCTCGGACGACAAAGAGTTAGATCGACGTTAACTGGAGATACAGCCGAAGCGCCCGAGCCACCACCGGATTGTGAAGATACCGCTCTCTGGGATGAGAGGGGTTCGGACAATCTTCATTAATGTGGAAGGAAGGAACCAACTTGGGAAGAAAAGAGGGAACTGGGTGCAGGAGAACATTGTCCTGGTGAAAAACCAAAAAAGGGGACCAACACGGAGACTCTGCGAATGGAAGTAATCGCAACTAAAAACACAACTTTAAAGGAGACATAAGAAAGGAAGACCTCCTTCAAGGGTTCGAAGGGAGAGGACTGAAAGGCATCTAGGACCAAATTCAAATCCCAGGGTTCCACCAGAGAATGGAAGGGAGGGACGCGATGAGCCACCCCCTGAAGGAAAGTCTTAACCTGGGAACGAGAAGCCAAGGGCCTTTGGAAAAGGACAGACAAGCAGAGACCTGACCTTTGAGGGAGGCCAGACGGAGACCCTTCTCAAAGCCGGCCTGAAGAATGGCAAGAATCCTAGGGACGGAAAAAAGGAGATGGTGAACCTCGCCAGATTCACACCAAGCAAAATAAGCCTTCCAGGTACGATGGTTACTCCTGGCTGACTGGGTTTGCGTGCATGAAGCATAGTCTGGATGACTAACTCAGAGACTGCAAAACCTCAGGACCGCGACCTCAACATCCACACCATTAAATGAAACAGAGGTAAACTCTGGTGGAATATCGGACCTTGAGAAAGGAGGTCGGGAAGCAGAGGTAGCCGGCATGGGGCGTCGGCAAGGAAGACTAGGTCTGCGTACCACGCCCTGCGGGGCCAGTCCGGAGCCACCAATATCGCCAGAACCCGATCCATTTTGAGGCGTTTGTGTACCAGAGGAAGAAGCAGAAGGCAAAAAGATACAGGAGACTGAACTGGAATCACAGGAGCACCAAGGCGTCTACCGCCAGAGCCTGAGGATCCCAAGACATGGTGACGTAAAGCGGGAGCTTGTGATTCAGACGGGAGGCGAAGAGATCCACATCTGGGATTCACCAACGCTGACAGAGCTGTTGAAACACCTCTGGATGGAGAGACCACTTGCCCGGGGTCGGGACGCTGGTGACTGGAAGTCGTCTACCCAATTGTCGACTGGAGAGAGCGGGAATGTGTCCCTCTGCCCAGCGCAGGATGCGAGAGGCTTCCTTCAGGACTAGCGCGCTTCTGGTGCCTCCTGGTGGTTCAAATAAACCACCGCAGTGGAGTTGTCCATCTGAATCCGGACAGGATGACCGTGGAAGAGGAGAGTCCAACGGGACAGGGCTAGGTCACAAGGTGAGTGGGGCTCCTGGGGAGAAGCGACGCTCAGGGAGGGAAAAAACAGGGCAAACAGAGCACCAGGGGCCCGAGGAGAGGGCAGGGAAAATGCAGCCTAGTTCCTGGCAGAAGCCGGAGACTAAAGTAGAAGAGGGATCGGGAGATGGGGCACCAGAGGCTTGAGAGGCAGGGGGTGGCCAGGGATGATACTACACATATGCCCATGGGTGGCATTTGGTATTGCAGAGGAGTACAAGTGGGTAAGGTAAAGCTGCAATGCCACAAACATATCTAACATGTCTTAGGGTACTTTCACACTAGCGTCGCTGGATTCCAGCAGGCAGCTTCGTCGCCGGAAATGCCTGCCGGATCTGGCAATCTGTATGCAAACTGATACGGATCTGTCTCATAAATGTATTGCAATATCGGATCCGTCTCTCCGGTTGTCATCCGGAACACTTTGGGCCAGATCTGGCATTAATGCATTTCAATGTAAAATAATGCCGGATCCGGAATGTGTTCCGGTATTTTGGACGGAGAAAATACTGCAGCATGCTGCGGTATTTTATAAGTCTAAAAACCGTACAGTGAATGAACTGAAGACATCCTGAACGGAATGCTCTCCATTCAGAATGCATGGGGATAAAACTAGGACGGAACTCAATACCGGAAAAGAAAAATGCTAGTGTGAAAGTACCCTTAGAAAAGCTGTAGACTTCATCGGGGACGGCACCAGTGATCAAACCACAACTGATCACACAATGGCTGCATATCCCCAGGTCGGAAAACATTTATTTGTATATCTTAAATTAAAAATCTCACTGTAAAACGGTCTTACCAGTTAAGTGGCTGGGGAGCTTCTATCTTCTGGCCGTCAACCTCAATATTCTGCAGCTCTTTGAAGTATTTCTCCTTCAGGCAATGTAGGATTTCTTTAGCATGACTATAAAAAGGTGAAGATCCATAGGTCAAACATTAACAAAAAATATGTCACAAGGAGTGAGAGAAAAGAACACAACCGGCACTGCAACATGCACCCATGCAGTCACTGGAGCACATAAAACACTTGGATCCCGAACCTTCACGGTGGTGCTCTGTCGGTGATATAGTAGTTATGATTAGGGCTGCACGATAAATCGAAAAAGTAATCGAATCGCGATAATCGGCAAATGCGATATGGCGATTTGGCCGACCGGAAAATGCCACGATTATTTAAGGGGCCCTGGGCACATAACTGCCTTTTGCGTGTAAAGTGTTTTACTAGTGTGTGTGGGTGAAACAATCTCTCCCCTAACAGGTCCGGCCTCTGTACTCTCTGAATGCAATGCTCTGCAGCGAGCGGCAGCGAGGTGGCCGGCCGGCGCGTGACTGACGTCACTTAGTAACGCTCCTCCCACTTCAGGAAGCAGGAGCGTTACTAAGTGACGTCAGTCACGCGCCGGCCGGCCACCTCGCTGCCGCTCACTGCAGTGCATTGCATTCATAGTGAGTACAGAGGCCGGACCTGTTAGGAAAGAGAGTGTTTCACCCCCCCCCCCCACACACACACACACACACTAGTAAAACACTTTACACACAAAGGGCAGTTATGTGCCCAGTTTAGGACACATGAGGGGGACCAGCATAAGATGCTATATGTCTTAAGCTGGCCCCCCTCATGGCCCTATGTGCCCTCCACAGGTCCCCCATAACAGCGCCCTCCACAGGTCCCCCATAACAGCGCCCTCCACAGGTCCCCCATAACAGCGCCCTCCACAGGTCCCCCATAACAGCGCCCTCCACAGGTCCCCCATAACAGCGCCCTCCACAGGTCCCCCATAACAGCGCCCTCCACAGGTCCCCCATAACAGCGCCCTCCACAGGTCCCCCATAACAGCGCCCTCCACAGGTCCCCCATAACAGCGCCCTCCACAGGTCCCCCATAACAGCGCCCTCCACAGGTCCCCCATAACAGCGCCCTCCACAGGTCCCCCATAACAGCGCCCTCCACAGGTCCCCCATAACAGCGCCCTCCACAGGTCCCCCATAACAGCGCCCTCCACAGGTCCCCCATAACAGCGCCCTCCACAGGTCCCCCATAACAGCGCCCTCCACAGGTCCCCCATAACAGCGCCCTCCACAGGTCCCCCATAACAGCGCCCTCCACAGGTCCCCCATAACAGCGCCCTCCACAGGTCCCCCATAACAGCGCCCTCCACAGGTCCCCCATAACAGCGCCCTCCACAGGTCCCCCATAACAGAGCCCTCCACAGGTCCCCCATAACAGAGCCCTCCACAGGTCCCCCATAACAGAGCCCTCCACAGGTCCCCCATAACAGAGCCCTCCACAGGTCCCCCATAACAGAGCCCTCCACAGGTCCCCCATAACAGAGCCCTCCACAGATCCCCCATATAACAGCGTCCTCCACAGATCCCCCATATAACAGCGTCCTCCACAGATCCCCCATATAACAGCGTCCTCCACTGATCCCCCATATAACAGCGTCCTCCACTGATCCCCCATATAACAGCGTCCTCCACTGATCCCCCATATAACAGCGTCCTCCACTGATCCCCCACAACACAGCGTCCTCCACAGATCCCCCATATAACAGCACCCTTCACAGATCCCCCATATAAAACAGCACCCTCCACAGATCCCCCACAACACAGCGTCATCCACAGATCCCCCATAACTGTCATACCCAGCCGCGTCAGCGGCTCATATGGGAAAATCCAAGCAAATAGACCTCTAGCACAATTCCTTTAAAATATTGCATCGCATATCGTTATCGCAATTTTTAGGGCCCTAATCGCAATCGCACAAAATTCCCATATCGTGCAGCCCTAGTTATGATGATACCGCAGTGCTTTTTTCTTCTGCTATCATTAACAAAAAATATAACCGCTTATGTAAACTCTGTATTCCATAACGAACAATCATAACAGAATAGGGTTCTAAGGGGAAAAATTATGACAAGTGTATTATTTGTTCAAGCCCAACCTCATCCTCTCCATTTGAATTTGTATTTCATAGAAGAATGCCCCAACGGCAAAATAATCACAGGCTGTGCCCCTGCTGGGGCCCCAGTGATCAGCAGGAGTCAGTGAACTTGGCAGCAAATGCTCAATTTCCCTGCAGCGCCACACAGGGGAAATTTAGCATTACGGTACATAGCTTCTACTGAAATAAAGACTTGTGCATGAACACGTTTGGTCCTCTACAGCAGTGGTTCTGAACCTGGTACCTCCTACTGGCATGAAGCCCGAACCAAGTACCCCCAAGGAATCGAACAGCGATCAATGTTAATAAAACAACGCTATTCTCATGCTGCTGTCAGGCTTTGTTGAAAGCCTTTCAGCCTGAAATCTTCCTGTCCAAGTGACATATTACTTTTTAAATTACATTCTGCACTACCAAAAACATACAGGAGGATACAGCACCACATACCTCAAAGGGGTTAAGCCATGAATGATGTAAAAAAGACGGGCACAGTGACATTCAGTGCTCCGCTAGATTATCTTCAGCCATGTAGCTCAGGGGTGTGTCCTTTTTGCTGCAGCTCTCTCCCTGTAACGGTCACAGCTTCTAACAGAATGCATGGCTGGTGGCAGCTGAAGATTTCAACTGAGCACATTCAACCAGCTATAGTAAAGTTTTTAATTACATGCAATCACAAAAGTATTCAGGAACAAAGATTCAGGAACTGGTTTCAAAATGTAGAATATGTCTGGTGACACAACCCCTTTCAAAGGCCCCTATGGACTGCAGATTATCTTTCGCAAGTAAAGGTGCTGCCAATTAACCAATGAGCAAGCAAGAACGCTCATTCATTGGGTAAGCGAACAGTTTGTGCGGCGGACTCCTAAATCACCACAGATTGCGGTATCTAAACCGATTCTGCTGCCTGCAAACCATTATTCTGTATGGGGAGGAGTGAAGGCATTAGCGATCATTCCTCCTCATACTGTGGAGGAAATTGCTGCATGTAAATACAATGGTCTCCTAAACCGACGTGCAGGCAGTGAAGGGGTCTTTACATCCAGTGAGGTCTCTTCTGATATACATGTTCTTTCCTCATCTTCTCCATTCAGACCAGAAAGCTATGTCTCATCTTAAGTTCCTACTTTTCCATCATCCTACCCACCTTCTGAACACGCTTGCTGTGCTCCCCAATAGAAGCAGAAGACAGAGCCTCTGAAAATACTAGCACCACATACAGTGCCTACTTCAATAATTATCGCCACAGTGCGCTCAAATATAACTGCCCCAAAAAGTGCCAGAAAGTGTACGCCCCAAATAATGGCAACCTTAGCCGTAAGAGTGCCCCAGTAGTAATGTTTCCCATTGGGCCCCACGTTATGATTTGTCCATAGTGCCCATAGCGTTAATGTTCCCCATGGTCCCCCAGCAGCAATAAAGCCCACCACAATGCACCCCAGTAGTAATAATTTCTCCTGGCATGCCCCCAGTAATGGTAGAGCCCACCATAACGCAGCATTCAACTGTACCCCCTCATCCTGCAATGTGTACCCCTTGAGGTTCACGCACCACAGGTTGAGAACCACTGCTCTACAGCAAGAGACGCTCTTTGCATCTGTTCTCTGCTCCGACTACACGGTTATAACCAAATGCGGTGGACGAGATCTGGCAGTATTCCATAGACTGGCTACCCAGTGTTCATTGGTAATGGGACGTCCCTACTCTGCCACATACATCTCTGTGCACTGTGACCAATGTGCCGCGGGCACAGGAGGGAAGTTCAAAGATTCGTTTAACAAGCCTGTGCCCCTCATTGAACCGTATGGCACAGGCAGGATGGTGTGAACACTGCCTGGGCCTGTCAATCAACATAAGCAGGGCTCGGCAGGAGGAGGGAGAGCGGAGCCCCCATTGCTCCCAGAGGCTCATTTGCATAAAATGAAAGGCCGCGCAGGAAAAGAGACTAACCCTGTTAACTTCAGCTGACATTAGCACGTGTCTAGCGTCAGCTGGTTTATTACCCCTGTTTCTGATGAGAGAAGCCCTCTAAGTAAAGTTTTCCATGAAGGTGTTAACCTCCTATTTTGCTATGATTTCTAGTATGACGATGCAGTCTCCTTCAATCGGAAAGTTTTCTGACCACCGACATACAGATACCCTGCACCAATAATCAGAATGGAGCAATTCTGAAACGGCTGAAGTGGCCTTGCGAACAGAGTAATAATGGCGGCACATTATTATTTATTATCAAAGCGCTGTTCATATGAAAAGGGGTATACATACATACATAAGACAAAACAACTGCAATAAGCCAGCGAAAGACTAACGCTGGCATATAAAAGACCAGTGTAAGGGTGGGTTCACATGAGGTTTTTCCCATCCTTTTTAACGTATACGTTAAACAGCTGCATCATACTGATGCCATACAGTGCCATCCGTTCACCACAGAGTTCCATTGTTAAAAAATAAAATAAAAATTATATATATATATAAAACTTTTTTTTTTTTTTTACTGGACTGTGCAGGATACAAGAACGTGGTTATGCTACTTTCACACTGGCAAGTCAATGGGGACGGATCCATTTTTACTGACAATAGAAAACTGATCCGTCCTCCATTGACTTTCAATGGTGTTCAAGATGGATCAGTCTTGGCTATGTTAAAGATAATACAAACGGATCCGTATTGTCTGAATGGATGTGTTTGTGCAGATCCATGATGGATCCGTACCAAACGAGAGTGTGAAAGTAGCATAAGCTGCATTTTTTTAAATCTTTTTTTGGAATGTATACGTCAAACGGAGGCATAAAACGTGATGTGAACCCTCCCTTAGTAAACAGCCCTCAATGTGTCCAGGACTGTCAGAAGAAGCTGCTTCTAGTGCGATTCTTATCGGCAGGGATAATTCTACCTTTATACACGTGTCTCGAGGTGGTGGGACTAAGCTAATGAGTCCATGTCACCACCGTCACTGGACACTAGGATATGCTCACATGATGTTGTGGATCTAGGTTTAGCTCCCAACGCACACCGTCAATGTGTCCATAAAGTTACATTAGTCAGGAGGAGGCCAAAAGAGCCCTTTTGGCGTCATATACATCAGTGCACTGCATTAAAAACCGAATGGATTAGCGCGGTAGACAGGAGCTTTTTTTCTTCTTAAAAGCAAATCCAACGGAGTAAATATCTATGTACTTCCAGGACCCCTGACAATCAGCTATTTGAGAATGCGCTGTTGCCGCCTTCTCTCAGTGCCGTACATCGTATAGCGGCTGTACTTGGTATGGCAGCTCTGCCTCGGTGACTTCTATAGGGATGATCTGCGCCTAGGCCACGTGGCACATGAACGTGTCATCATTGGCCTAGGAAAAGCAGAGAAAACCACAGCGCTACTGCAAGCTCTCAACGTGTCAGTCCTACTTTGTGGGTCCCAGGAGTCCGACCCACACCGATCAGATACCGACTACCTATCCTGAGGATAAATTAGATGAACCGTCCAAATGAGGAGGTGCTTCGGTGGAGTGGATATGATCCAAACAAATGAAAAAAGAACCACCGCACACTCACAGGTTATATGCAAAAGAGGTAACTATCCTGAGGATAGTTCATCCCTTAGAAACTGCCTTTAGGCCGAATGCACACGGCCGGTGTATTACTGTATTGCGGCGGCAGCAAGGAGCACACTGCGTCGTAGCAACCAGTGACGCCGTGCGCTCCTGCTCTCAGCAGAAATCCAGGCCGTGTGCATTCGGCCTTAATCGCATGAAAATGGTGAAATCTAGTTCTCACGGCTCTGACAGCAAACACCCGACAGGAAATAGCAGTCCACAGACTTCTGCCAAACACCAGCTCCCCCTCTGCCAATCATACGTTGAAAACAGTGGTCAATGGTTCGTGTATGGCCTCTCCAGATGGTGATCATTGCCACATAGAATTAGACCTTGTGTGTCTCCATGTGGTGTGATGCAGTGTAAAGCAGCACGTACCTTTTGTATCCAGTGATTCTTATTGTAGCTGGAAGAGGCTCCCGCATGGCAGCCATAAACTGCTCCCACTCCCCGTCTGGTACAATCTTCAGCTCCTGGTAGTAATGCTCAAAGAGCTTGTTTTCTTTGATGATTTCGGCATAGCCACTTTCCCAGGCCTTAGAGACAAACAAAACCTACTTTAGGGACTACATTTGGACAACACATGGACTGTACATAAATGGGTACGTCCACACGTGGGGGTTATGCCTTGTCTGGGCCAGGAGTCACGGGAGTGGAGGATTTGATCATATTCCTTGAAGGAATGCAAATGAGCTCTTAAAGCGAAACTGCCGTTCTATTTTTATTTGCGTAAGGCCTCATGCACACGACCGTGGTGTGTTTTGCGGTCCGAAAATAGTGGATCCGCAAAAGACGGATGGCGTCCATGCGCGTCCTGCAATTTGCACCTTAGGCTACTTTCACACTTGCGGCAGTGTGATCCGGCGGGCAGTTCCGTCGTCGGAACTGGCCGCCGGATCCGTCTCACAAATGCATTGCAAGGACAGATCCGTCTCTCCGCTTGTCATGCGGACCGACGGATCCGTCTTGTACATTTTTCTCATTTTTACCGATCTGCGCATGCGCATGCCGGATCATTCCTATGGGAAAAAATGCCGGATCCGGTGTTCAGGCAAGTCTTCAGTTTTTTTCGCCGGAGAGAAAACCGTAGCATGCTACGGTTTTCTCTTTTGCCTGATCAGTCAAAACGACTGAACTGAAGACATCCTGATGCAAACTGAACGGATTACTCTCCATTCAGAATGCATGGGGATAAAACTGATCAGTTCTTTTCCGGTATAGAGCCCCGACCGACGGAACTCTATGCCGGAAAAGAAAAACGCTAGTGTGAAAGTACCCTTAACAGCGCTCCTCTGTCTTCTGTTTAGATAACACAGTCAGTGTTGAGCAAGTCTCCACAGTTATGTAAACAGAGGAGCGATGCTAAGGCTCAAAATGGGCCACTTTACAGCTATTTTTCTAATGGAAATGTACGATTTCAGTAAACTATATTACATAAATGGTTAACACCACTGCCCCTACACATTACACAAATAAAAATAGAACGGCAGTTACACTTTAAGCCCTGCCTCTAATGCCATCAAGATGTAAGGCAGCTATCCTACAATTCAATGTGCGACCCTTTAAACAGGCCTTGAGACATGACTGATATTAAAAAAGGCAGCATCTCATCTGCAGACAGCTGTTTCAGGGTGATTGCCCCTCATCAGTGCAGAGCAGAGAGTACGGGCTTAGGCTACTTTCACACTTGCAGCAGAGTGATCCGGCAAGCAGTTCCATCACCGGAACTGCCTGCCGAATCTGGCAATCTGCATGCAAACGGACAGCATTTGTAGACGGATCCGTCTTACATATGCATTGCAAGAACAGATCCGTGTCTCCGGATGTCATCTGAAGAAACGGATCTGTTATATATTTTTTTCCACATTACCGGTCTGCACATGGAACGGATCCAGCATTGCTATATTTTTTATGCCAGATCCAGCAGCAATACATTTCAATGTAAATTAATGCCGGCATTCCGGCAACTGATCTGGAATTTTGGACGGAGATAATACCGCAGCATGCTGCAGTATTTCCACCGCCCAATACACCGTTCAGCGACTGAACTGATGACATCCTGAACGGATTACTCTCCATTCAGAATGCATGGGGATAAAACTGATCAGTTCTTTTCCGGTATTGAGCCCCTGTGACGGAACTCTATGCCGGAAAAGAAAAACGCTAGTGTGAAAGTACCCTTAGGCTCCAGTCACACGTCTGTAATAATGGGTCCACATCCGTTCCGCAAATTGCGGAACAGGTGCAGACCCATTAATTCTCTATGGTGACGGAATGGATGTGGACAGCACACAGTGTGCTGTCCACATCTTTATTTCCGGAACGCACCGCCTATCTTCCGGTCTGCGGCTCAGGCTTCCGGTCTGCGACAATTGTGGACACGAATAGGCATTTC
Source organism: Bufo gargarizans (assembly GCF_014858855.1). Lineage (NCBI taxonomy): Eukaryota > Metazoa > Chordata > Amphibia > Anura > Bufonidae > Bufo > Bufo gargarizans. Next base: position 282,917,991 of record NC_058084.1, on the reverse strand, counting down.
TATGGGGGTGCCGGCCGGATGTATTGTGGATCCGCAATGCACTACTGGCGTGTGAATGGACCCCTAACTGGGTGAGAGGCCTAAATCAGAATTTGGGGGGTACTATCTCTCCTTGTGCAGAGTGTCTTAGTGACATGAGGAGACTTAAAGGAAACCTGTCACCATGATTTTGCGCATAGAGCTGGGGACATGGGCTGCTAGATGGCCACTAGCACATCTGCAGTACCCAGGTCCCATAGCTCTCTGCGCTTTTATTGTGTTAAAAAACAGTTTTGATTGATATGCAAATTACCTGATACAAGTCCTGTATCCGGAGATGAGTCAAGCGGAAAGGAGCCCAGCACCGCCCCGCGTCCTCCGAATCTCCTCCTTGCTGGGTGACGTCACAGAGCTGGAGCGCCGAAATCTCGCGATGCGCGAGCTAGCGCATGCGTAGTTCGTTCCCTGTGCTGATGCCAGTACAGAGAATGAACATGATGCCGACACTGCGCATGCGCTAGCTAACACATCGTGAGATTTCAGCGCTGCAGCTCTGTGACATCAGCCAGCAAGGAGGAGATTCGGAGGACGCGGGGCGGTGCTGGGCTCCTTTCCGCTTGACTCATCTCCGGCTACAGGACTCATATCAGGTCATTTGCACAATAAAAGCGCAGAGAGCTATGGGACCTGGGTACTGCAGATGTGCTAGTGGCCATCTAGCAGCCCATGTCCCCAGCTCTATGCGCAAAATCATGGTGACAGGATTCCTTTAAAGGCCATTCTTGCTTCTCTGGAATTCTGGGAAGACAGAGATGCAAAGGAGCTCTGCCTTAGATGACACCAGATGTAAGGCCGCTATCCTATAAGTCAGTGTTCCACCCTATAGATAGGACCTGGATAACAGTTCACACTGCAATGTGACAGCCATCCAAGGGTCAGACTGCTGAGGAGTCCACCATATGGCTGTACAGGCAAGTAAGGCGGCATCTGATTGGTCAGAACACTACATAAAGTGACCCCCCCCCCATGCCAATGTCTTCTCCACAGAAGGGGATGTGGTTGGCACACAGCTTGGGCAGCCCAGTAAGGACCAGGCTTCCACTTGGAGCTCTGGTAAGGGAGAAGGCTGCTGAGGCACAGCTCGGCACAGGAGCCTGTAATGGCCGGCCCACCGCACAGCCCTCACCGCCTGTTCTCTGGCCTTGCGCCTCTCCTCCTCTTCCTCGGGCGTCCTCTGCACCGCAGGGCGCTGATCCCTCTTACGGTTGCGCCGGTTTCTGCGCCCCATCGCCCAGCACAGAACTCGACACCCGCGACGTGTGAATATCTCTGCGGCAATGAAGTCCCTAGGGAAGAGATGAACAGTATAACAGTGTCTGCTCTAACACAGCACTACTGGATACCACGTGTAGATAGAGCATTCCCACACCTGGCGGCACTGCTGACGTCTCTACGGGTGCCGAGAGAGCAAAACGGGAAGAAGCCGCTGCCAATAAGAAACGGCGGATAGTGACGTCATAAGTAATGGCCATAGAGCCTTCGCCGGGCATCTCTCATAAGGACTCGCCCTTACCAGTGATGGCAAATTCCGTTATACAGCAGCTATTTCCCGTCACTGGGAGGACGTTTCTTTTGCTTTGCCCCCTAGTGGTCAGGTCGTGAACAGACTGTTTCTACAGCAGCCGTCTATGTGCCGTTCTCTGTAGGGACCATGTGAAGGGGCAGATGGGCCCCCACCTGTCTATGCACCCGACCATATGTAGTCTGCGGTCAGCAAACTACAGGCCTATTGTCAAAATGCCTGTTCTAGTACAAGGACATTTTCTATGGTTTTTGTGGCCCCATAGAAATGAGTGAGTGTGTGCAATCGGACGTGGACTGAAAATACGGTCACGTGAATAAAGCCTAAGGCCTCGTGAACACAACCGTACTTCTGGTCCGTGTCCATTTTGTATGGATTTTTTCTTAGTACAAAAGATAACAGCACAAGGATTACATCTGGGTGCTGTTCATATCAGTGGGCTGTAAATGATAGAACCTGTACAATTCTTGGCTGTTTTGCGAAAAATTGTGGGAGGCACACGGACCGCGTCTTGTGCAGGAGGCCATAGACATGGTAACAGATGCTTACTACAGAGATACGATAATATATGTACAGTGTATGGGCTCATTCACACGGCCGTGGTTTGGTTCCGCAACACGGACAAGAAAAGGACATGTTCTATCTTTTTTGGACCGGAAATACAGATCTGGACTGCACATGGAGTGCTGTCTGTATCTTTTTTGGCTCTATTGTAATGAATGGATCCACAGCCGATCTGCAAAACTACGGTCGTGCATGAGGCCTTAGTGCGGAAATGCAGAAAAGTCTGTGGAAATTCTGGGGCACAGCTATCAAACTGGTGTAAAGTAGAACTGGCTTAGTTGCCCATAGCAACCAATCAGATTCCACCTTGAATTTTCCAAAGGAGCTGTCCAAAATGACAAGAGCAATCTGATTGGTTGCTATGGACAACTAAGCCAGTTCTACTTTACACCAGTTTGATAAATGACCCCTCTTTTTGTAAATCAGCAGACATGTGCATGTAGCCTTATAATAGCGAGTGCTGACACAGTGGTCCTACATCTAAGGACTGGATATAAGTTTTTGGAAATTGCAAAGCATCTGAGCCCATACTGTGTAACTGTCAAGCTTTATACCTCCGGTAGTAAAACCGCTATGCTTGAACGGCATGAAACCACCGCCTGTTAGTGCCTCCTGTGTGGACAGGTGAACTGTTAGCATTTAACTCTAGTGCCTTCAGTCTAGTGATTACTGCGCCATTCCTCTAAGGTCTCATTCACACGACCGTGTTTTGGTTCCGCATCAGAGACACATTTTTTGCAGCTCGGGTGCAGACCCATTCATTTCAGTGGGGCCGCAAAAGATGGGGATAGCACTCTGTGAGCTGTCCACAACCGTTGCTTCGTTCTGTGGCCCCGCAGAAAATATAAATCATGTCCTATTATTGTCCGTTTTGTGGACAAGAACAGGCATTTCTATAAAGGGCCGTCCGTTCCGCAAATTGCGGAAGGCACACGGGCGTCATCCGTGTTTTGCGGATCCGCAAAACACGGCACAGTCGTGTGAATAAGCCCTATGTGTGACCTGTGAGTAGTGTTGCCACCTTTCCCAACTAAAAATACCGGCCAAGTTAAGCCACACCCCAAAGGGGGTGTGATTGTGGGGGGCTATGTCATAATGCCCCCATTAGTGCCCCCCAATAATATAAATGCCCCATTAGTGCTCCCAAAATTAATAGTACCCCCCAGAAATAGTAGTCCCCTTAGAACTACTAATGCCCCCATTAGTGCCCCCCCCCCCCCAAATTAATAATGCCCCCTTCTCTGCTTGTGCAAAAAAATCCTCATCTCATCCATTTGATCGCACCGCTGTGATCACTCACTGCTGACTGAAATGCATATGGTGAGTTGTTGTTTTTTAACATGGGGAGAGGACAGGACTTAATGGATGTAATAATGAGCGTGCCACAATGGAAGCGTTCATTAGTAGCAGTCCATATAGGAAAATACCAGCAGGGGCACTAAGTTACCGGCCGGGTAGTAACCCAACCTGTGAGTATGTAGATATATGTAGTGTGTATGTAGATAAATGTAGCTGTGTGTATCGATATATGTATAGTGTGTGTGAGGATGTGGATTAATGTTGGACGATATCAAAAATATTCCCACAATAATGATATTAAGAAATGTATCGCGATAATGCTATATTTCGCGATATATGCCCATTTAGAATAAAAAGGTACTGGTGTTTCCTTCTTCCCCCATACAGTAATATCTCTTAGTGGGGGCACTAATGGGGGCATTATTTTTACTAGGGGGCACTAAAGGGGGCATTATTCATTCTGGGGCGCTCTAATGGGGCCATTACTCTTACTGGGGGGCATTAATTCTGGGGGGCACTAATGGGGGTATTACTATTATTGGGGGGTCACTAATGGGGACATTAGTATTACTGGGGGCACTAATGAGGGCATTACTATTACTGGGGCCACTGATGGGGTTAATGTTAATTCTGGGGGGTGCTAATGGGGGCATTATTAAAGCTGGGGGCACTAATGGGGGCATTATTAATTCTGGGCGGCACTAATGGGGCATTAATATTACTGGGGGCGTTAATAGAGGCATTAATATTACTGGGAGCCACAGTATGACAGCAACTTAACACCCCGTGTGAATCCAGGGCCACACAACCACATCCCTTTTGGGGTGTGGCTTAACTTGGCCGGTATTTTTGTTGGGAAAGGTGGCAACCCTAATACTAACATACTGTAATTAAATCTATATACTCACACACACTGTACACATTAGGGCTGCAGTAAACGATTATTTTAGTAATCGAGTATTCTATCGATTATTTTTTACGATTAATCGAGTACTCTAATAAGAAAAAAATAACAGACTGTTTTCCTTTATAAAAACTCATCAGACCCCCTGCCATCAGTCCCCAACACCCTTTGTTCCCCACTGTGCGATAAGCCCAAGTGCATCAGCTCCATTATCCCCCAGTGCCATCAGCTCCACTATCCCCCAGTGCCATCAGCTCTCCCCACCCAGTGCCATCAGCTCTGCCCCCACACAGTGCCATCAGCTCTGCCCCCACACAGTGCCATCAGCTCTGCCCCCACACAGTGCCATCAGCTCTGCCCCCACACAGTGCCATCAGTTCTGCCCCCACACAGTGCCATCAGCTCTGCCCCCACACAGTGCCATCAGCTCTGCCCCCACACAGTGCTATCAGCTCTGCCCCCACACAGTGCCATCTGCTCTGCCCTCACACAGTGCCATCAGCTCTGCCCCCACACAGTGCTATCAGCTCTGCCCCCACACAGTGCCATCTGCTCTGCCCTCACACAGTGCCATCAGCTCTGCCCCGACACAGTGCCATCAGCTCTGCCCCACACAGTGCCATCAGCTCTGCCCCCAGCTCTGCCATCAGCTCTGCCCCCAGCTCTGCCATCAGCTCTGCCCCCAGCTCTGCCCCCAGCTCTACCATCAGCTCTGCCATCAGCTCTGCTCCCACGCTCCTCCTGACACCCGGATTGCACAGCGTCACTGGTTTCTATGACGCTGTGCACGCCGAGCGCCTGGCCTTAGTTGCGCCCCACCCCCTCGGTTTCACCAACTTACCTTTCCAGCAGGGGTGCTGCAGAGACTCCATCGTTCTGCGCTGCTCTGCTCCTGACGTCACACAGTGCGTCAGGTCATGGCGTGCGTACGTCAGGAGGTCAGAGCAGCGCAGGACCATGGACGTACTGTGGAGTGTCCGGAGGCCGCCTGCTGGAAAGGTGAGTATTGCAGGCCAGCGGGAGACCACGGAGAGGGGGGAATAGCAAGCGCTTCACTCCCGCTCCGTGGTCACATGACACAAACGAATCTTCGATGCAAAAAATTTGCATCGAGGATTTTTTTGTGTCGAATTACTCAATTTAATCGAGTAATCGTTTCAGCCCTAGTACACATACAGTATCTCACTCAGCAGAGCACGATCCCCTCCCTTTGGAAACTGGGCCGCAGGGCAGTATTCTAACATGATAACGACCCCAAACACACCTCCAAGACCACCACTGCCTTGCTAAAGAAACTGAGGTTAAGGGCTCATGCACACGACTGTATGTATTTTGCAGTCAGCAAAAAACATCCGCAAAAAACATGGATGACATCCGTGCGCATTCTGTATTTTACGGAACAGCTGGCCCTTCATAGAACTGTACTATCCTTGTCCGTAATGCAGACAATAATAAGACATAGGGAACGACCGATATTGATTTTTTTAGAGCCAATAACTAGAAATGGCCTTGCGGTTCGCCCTGCAGTTGTTTCACAGCGAACTTTGCTCATTCGCTGTTCGCCGAACAGGCGATCATATGGCGATGTCAGCCGGGGCCATATTCTTTGCATTGTGCAAAACTTTGACACAGCCATCAGGTGGCACAGGACAGCCAATTGAGACATTTCAGCACATGGACATACCCCCTTACCTTATAAATAAACCTGATCTGGCCACCATTTTATATTCTGTCTTTTGCCAGAGTAGGGAGAGATTGCTGTGTAGAGCAGTGACAGATTGTTAGGGACACCAATCGCTAGCTAATAGGGCCACAAAAGTCCTTTTAAGGACTGGTATAGGTGTACTATCTATAGGTGTGATACACAGAGGGGTGTATTATACTTATAATATACTTTCTAACATCAAAAGTATATTATAGTGCATTTGTATTGTGCAGCAGTTGTGTGCGGTTCTGCTGAGAAACTGCAGCTAGATAGATGGGCAAACGCTATTGGAACAACTAATTGAAACTGGTGTGATATACCAGTTGCCCCCCCAAAAAAATCTGATTCAGGCAGGGGTGTCATATACCTATAATATAATTTCTATATAGTGCATTTGTATTGTGCAGCGGTTGTGTGCGGTTCTGCTGAGATACCGCAGCTATACAGAGGGACAAACGACATTGGAACAACTAATTTCAACTGGTGTGATATACCAGTTGCCCCCAAAAAATCTCATTGAGGCAGGGGTGCGATATACCTATAATATAATTTCTATATAGTGCATTTGTATTGTGCAGCATTTGTGTGCGGTTCTGCTGAGAAACTGCAGCTAGATAGATGGGCAAACGCTATTGGAACAACTAATTGAAACTGGTGTGATATACCAGTTGCCCCCCCTAAAAAATCTGATTCAGGCAGGGGTGTCATATACCTATAATATAATTTCTATATAGTGCATTTGTATTGTGCAGCGGTTGTGTGCGGTTCTGCTGAGATACCGCAGCTATACAGAGGGACAAACGACATTGGAACAACTAATTTCAACTGGTGTGATATACCAGTTGCCCCCAAAAAATCTCATTGAGGCAGGGGTGCGATATACCTATAATATAATTTCTATATAGTGCATTTGTATTGTGCAGCATTTGTGTGCGGTTCTGCTGAAATACAGAAGCTATACCGAGGGACAAACGCCATTGGAACAACTAATTGCAACTGGTTGTCACGGCTGTGTCATGGTCTGGTGTAGTGGACCATGACACTTTTGCCGTGCATGCTTGTTGCTGGTGGCAACATGTTGTTTTGCATGTTTTGACACTTCCCCTTTAAGTTGTGTGTCCCTTCCCATCCTGGTGTGTTCGGGGTTAAGATTTGTCTTCCTTGCTGTGAATTGGGTGTGGTCTCTAGGCTCTATTTATCCTTGTGTTTTGAGCCTGAGTTCTAGTTTTGTCTCCATCCTTGGTGTGTGTTGGAGTGTGGATGTTCCTCGATTCCATGTCACCCCCTTGTTTCTATCTTCTATCCCCTACCCTTACCTGTTGGGTTTGGTGTGGGTTTATGTTATGGGTGTGTGGTGATGTCTTGTTTGGTGTTATGCCTGGCATGGGTTGCTAGACATCCCTTTGTCTGTCTATGCCTCAGGAAGGGGGCCCCATTGGTTTCCCGGAGGGGTGAACCTAAGCAGCAGCCTTGCCTGGAGCCAGCTTGCATTTAGTGTTTGCAGGAGGTTCCAGGTTGTTTGGTTGTCGTTGTTCCATCTTTGCTGCGGAAGGTAAGTGTTTGTTGTTTTACCTGGTGCTTACCTGCCGTTCAGTTGCAGCTCTATCTATCTTTTTCCTTCTGATACAAGGCCACTGGAGACTCCGGTTCGTTTGTGTCCTTGAGGTACCGGTTGTCTCCTATTCCTGACCCCTATGCAAGGGACCGTTAGGGCCAGCAGTATCTAGGTTCCAGTGTATGAGCCCTCCCACCTTTTAGGGGGCGCTTATACGGTCAGGAGATCAGGGTAAGGATTAGGACAACTGTAGGAGGTGACCTCTGCCTTTTCCCTGTGCCCAGGCTTAGTATTAGCTCTCTTAATATGGTGGGGAGTTTCCCCCACTCCTCACCGTGACAGTATGTCCCACTGGGCCCTTTTCCTCTGGTGCCTTTGGAAGAGGGCACAGTATGTGTCGCCTGCCGTTTTCTGGCACACATGCTTATTCTCCGAAAGGGAGGGTGAAAGGGGAACCCTGTTAACAGTGCGGTTCTCTGTAACAGAGGTTGCAGTAGGTGTGAACCGTCACTTGTGTTTGGTCTCCCCTCGTCCATGTCTCAGTGGTTCTGTCGCTTGTGTTGTGGTGGCTAGCTGCATTCCTTGTTGAACTGGCTTTGGTGTATGCTGGTTGGGGATGCATGCTGGCAGCGACTTGGTGCGAACTGTGTTAGAGTGTGGACGCAGTGATCAGTACGGTCTCTCCTGGCTGTTTGTCTGGCGCCCTGGTTGCTGTGTGTTGCTCCAGGGGCTGGCAGCAGTTCTGGGGAGACTCGCTTGATCTGACACTGATTCAGCAATGCTATGCTTGCTGTTGCTTGTGGCAACGTTTTGCTGTTTCAGCATGCGGGGGCAGTGCCACAGCCTTTGTGGTGTGTTCCGTGACATGGTTGCCTTGCATGCTGTTGCCTGCGGCAACGTGTAGCTTTTTATGCTGGTGTGTACACCTCCCTTTTCAGTTGTTTCCTCCTGTCTGGTGCAGGAGGGGTTAACCACCTTGTTGGGCGTGGTGACTAGGTGCTTCATCTTACCTGTGGCTAGAGGCCAGGAGTCAGTGGTACTCCAGCCATGGTGTGTGTTGGTGTTATGCTCCTGGTCTTCATGTTCCATCTCCTGGAGTGAGGGCCTCCTAGTGGGACATCGAGGTCTCCAGCGATGTCTTCTCTCCCTTACATGTGTTGTATGTTTGGTGTGGGGTTATGATTTGGTGTGTTGTAATGTCTAGCCTGGTGTTCCTTGTCTGGTATGTTTGGTATCTTTCAGCATGGTTGCTAGACTTCCTAGCCTGTATGCAGTGCTACCTGGGGCTGCCATGCACCTTGAGGCATGGGAACCTGGCGGAGTCTGGTGTGCTAGATACCTGTGAGTTGCTGGTACAGTGTCCTGTTTGGTGTTAGGGCTCCAGTACGTATTCACGGGTTCCAGACGTGGTGGCAGCGGCAGGTAAGTGTGTCGTCTTGTTTTCTTACCTGCCAATTCTGTTGCTGCATATTGTCTTTTCCTTTCCCTGCTTCTAGGCCTTTTGAGACTCCTGTTCTTCTGTGTCCTGGAAGAACAGGGTGCCTCTCCTCAGCTCCTTTGTGAGGGATTCTCAGGGCGACTCAGGGCCTTAAGTATCCAGGGTATGAGCCGTCCTGCCATCCAGGTCCGCTCATACGGTGAGGAGTTAGGGCTAGGTATAGGGATGCATTAGGAGGTGACCTTCTCCTTTATCCTTGTGTTCAGGCCTAGTTGCTTTCCTTATACCCTTTGACACCGCACGGTGGGGGGTTTCCCCACTCCCCGCCGTGACACTGGTGTGAGATAAGTTGTCCCCCCCCAAAAAATCTGATTGAGGCAGGGGTGTGATATACCTAAAATATAATTTCTATATAATGCATTTGTATTGTGCAGCATTTGTGTGCGGTTCTGCTGAGATACCGCAGCTATACAGTGGGACAAATGCCATTGGAACAACTAATTGCAACTGGTGTGAAATACCAGTTGCCCCCCAAAAAACGGATTAAGGGGTTTGATATACCTGCTTCCAGCAAATAATCATTAAGGGGTTCTATATACCTGCTTCCACAAATACTGCTTTTCTATAGGGACTTTGGCACAGTGTCACTTTGAAAATGACAGGCAGAGGAAGAGGCAGGCCATTCTGCAGGGGTGGTAGGGGTTGGGCAGGTTCACCAGGTTAGAGCCTAAGTGGGAAGTTGGAGACGGTGCGTGCGATTATGTCAAAGGACGCACCAGAGTTGGGTGAGTGGCTCACTCAGCCTTCCGCTTCGGCACCCTCCTCTGTATCTGCTCCCTCCTAACTCTCTGCTGTGTGCACCCGTAAAGACACAATCACCACCACCATAGCCCCTCCACTCGAGTCAGAGGAATTATTTTCCGTCAATTCCCAGACCTTACCGATGTGCAGACATTCTTGGCATCGGAAGAGAAGGTAGCAACGGCTGCCACCCAGCGGTCTGATAACAGTACCCAGATCAGCCCAAGGAGGGTGGTCCCCACTGTTGCTGCCTACTCCGATATCTAGAAGAAGAGTACGCTAGACCTTGGGTAGAGCGTGTGGACCACAGAGGACGCACGAAACAACCGGTCAAAGACAATATTTTGGTTTCAGCAGTATTCCATTTATTCGTAAGACAACGCGTTTCGGGGTGCTAGGGTCCCCTTTATCAAGTCTGAGCCGGAAGGCTGGAGGGGTGTCACGGCTCATCTACAGAGGCACGTGTAGAACGCTGACCTCTTCGGTAACCGCGCTCCTCCACAACTTCTCCTTCTCAGAAGGAGAACTGTATTAGCACTTGTTCAAGTGACATCTGTATAATATACATGTGAATGCTGTACAATCATGTTATTATGGTGACTAATTTTCTTTGTGTTCCTTTTTAGGCCCATTAGAATACTTCAGTGTGCCTGCGCCGATTAAAGACAGGTACGGCGCAGGCGAGATATTTTGAATTCAAACAGGGCCAGCAGAGAACGATCCCGTTCCCTGGCCCTGTCAATCACACAGCGGAGGGGGCGTCATTATGAGAGGAGGATGCGGCTGCTACCAGCAAGTAGCCGCCCTACTTGCTGGTAGCAAGGTAATTTACATATTAGGCTACTTTCACACTTGTGTTCAAAGCGGATCCGTCTCAGACGGTGGCTCCGTTCAGTACGGATCCGTCTGCATTATATTGTTAAAATATTTCTAAGTGTGAAAATAGCCTCAGACGAATCCGTCCAGACTTTCAATGTAAAGTCAATGGGGGACGGATCCGTTTGAAGATTGAGTCATAGTGTGTCATCTTCAAACGGATCTGTCCCCATTGACTTACATTGTAAGTCTGGACAGATCTGCACGCCTCCGCACGGCCAGGCGGACACCCGAACGCTGCAAGCAGCGTTCGGATGTCCGCCTGTTGAGCGGAGGCTGAACGCTGCCAGACTGATGCATTCTGAGCGGATCCGCGTCCACTCAGAATGCATTCGTGCTGGACGGAAGCGTTCGGGTCCGCTTGTGATCCCCTTCAAACGGAGCTCACAAGCGGACACCCGAACGCTAGTGTGAAAGTAGCCTTATAAAAATAGCTTTTTAACAAAATCTACAGAACCAAAATGAATATTTAGCTTATGTATAGGGAGCTCGCAGTGTAGGGACTATTAAGCCCAAAAAAAAAAACTGTTTAGTGGGCTGACAGAAGCCCTTTAAACTCTAAGATGTCTAGGTATGCTTTGCCTAAGATAGACCACTGGCCTCGAATAGTATTCAGATTTTTTTGGGTGCATGGGTGGTACGTATGAACAAAGGGAATCCTTAGTACCTGGGGCCGAGTTTTGATTTTTGGGGTAACATTATATTGAGTAATGCACCTAGGATAACCCCTCTCGTGGAATCTGCCATCTCTCTTGCACGTACCTCACTTGTAGGGCTACACTGCACAATTCTATTGATCCGTTGGTATTGTGATCCTGGTAGTACTTTTATTGTGTTGGGAGAATGACAGCTGGTGAAATGTAATAAATTGTTCCGATCTGTAGGTTTACGATAGAGGTCCGTTGTCAGTTTACCTGTTGTGTCTCATGTTATTTTGGCATCCAGAAAGTTAATGGTACACTGATCGTAATGGATAGTAAATTGAAGTTCTGGATAGATGGAGTTTAAAAAAGCATGGAACTGTAGGAGGGAGTCCAAGGGGCCCCGCCAAACGCAGAAAATGTCATCGATGTATCGTTTCCAAACGGTTACATGCTCGGTAAACAGTTGATTAGTATATACATAAGAATTCTCAAAATCATTCATATAGCAGTCAGCATAAGGTGGGGCCACATTGGACCCCATCGCAGTCCCTCGCCTCTGTAAAAAGAATGTGTCCTAAAACAAAAAATAGTTATGTCAGTACCAGTTTAAGAAGGTCCAGATAGAAATTAAGTGCTGTGGTCTGTGTATTTAGCAGCAGTGAGTAAGCTTTCCACTGCATGGATCCCTTTGTCGTGGTGAATGGACGTATACAGGCTGGTTATGTCCCAGGTGGCCAGAAAAGACTCAGCAGGTAATGGTTCGAGGTTTCGGATGATATCTAGAAAGGATTGTGTGTCCAGCAGGAACGATCTAGTGTTTCTGACAAGTGGTGTAAGGGCTTTTTCTATAACAAAATGACAAGGGTGACAGTACAGAGTCAGTGGATGCAACAATAGGTCTACCGGGGGGGTTTGTTAAATTCTTGTGTACTTTTGGTAAAACGTATATCACAGGAGTTATGGGATGTTGTTTGGTGAGATAGGTAACAGTAGAATCATCTATGAGGCCTGAAGACCTGTACTTTTGTAAGATTAATTTGATTTCAGAAGTGATTTTGAAAATGGGGTTGTGGTCTAACTTTTGGTAGACATCTCCGTTATTCAATTGGCGAACAATTTCCGCCACATATTTCTCCTTATCCATGATTACCATGGCACCCCCTTTGTCAGCTGGTTTATCACCAATCTCTTGTCTTTTTTAAGGGAGTTAAGCGCCTGACGGTCTGTGAGACTGAGGTTATGTGTGAGTTTGTAGTTTCCTTGTTTGAGATTTTTTCTGAAACTGACTATCTCTTTGTACTCGACTAATAAATGTCTCGACTGGTGGTTTGTTTTTGGGGGGGATATATGTACTTTTATTTCGTAGGCCCAGCGTCTTAACCGAGATCGGTGTGATGTCCTCTTGTGACATCGGTGTTTGCTCTTTTTGTCCCCCAAAATGTGCTTTTAGTTGTACATTAGGGAAAAAAAATTGTAGGTCCATATCAAGTTGGAACGTGTCAAATGTGTAGGAGGGACAGAACGATAGACCTTTCTGATGTACAGACAATTGTGCTGGACTAAGGGTGACAGATGAAATGTTAAACACAAGGGATCGCGTGTAGGGCGTCGTTGTGCATGTGCATCGTCACTGGATACAGAGTGATATGAGTCCATTGATGAGGATTGTTTATCTGTAGATTGTCTGTACGAGGAATCGGGCCATCTGTATACGCGATTCAGGCGGTAGTCCTCAGTGTCTCCGAAATTTTTGCCTTTTCGTGGCTTCGATCGTCTTGCGACGGTCAGTCAGGATTGTTGAGATTCTTTGCTGTAGTTGCGTGTATTCATCAGGCAACACTATTTCTTTTAGTTGATTCTCTGTTGCTTGTATGAGTTTCTTAGTATCCGTTATTGCTGTATGCAGGAATGATAGGGTTAAAGTAATAATGTCAAAGGAACATTTATTCAGGATCTGCTCAAACTTGATGCAAAACACGGATTATCCTTAAAGGTTGGTCGTGTGCGGATTCTCAATCCTCTTGGGATCCTTTTGGTCTTTAAATATTCCTTAAGGGTGATGCTGTGCAATTCGTAATTCAGTAGACGGCGTGTTTCTCTCTCCAGGTCTCGAGTCTTAAACTCAGAGGCAGTGGCGTAACTAGAACTGACCGGGCCCCACACCAAATTATTGAATGGGCCCCCCCCCCCCCCCATGGGCAACTTCTTCAGTATAAATATACACAGACATTCAGTATATAGTCTTAGGCCTGTTTCTCATTTCACATATGCATTTTATGCATTGAAATTTCCACCAAATGCCTCCACTGGTGAGATAACTAGGTTCTGTTACATATAGATATACAGTATAATAGATAGGCGATAGATGATAATCACACACACCTTTCACATACATACACTTGCCTTTTATGCAGGCTAGATGGATTTGTCAGGCTGTGGAGGATCCAGAAGAGTTTCTAACCCCAGAGCACATGGCTGGGTGTCTCCTCCTCAGAGAGCAGTGCAGCCCCCCCTACTCTGTCCCGACACTGACAGCAGAGCAAAGAGCACTACTGCCCTGCCGTAATATGACAGTAAGTGAAGAGGAGCAAAACTGGGGAGGGGGGTCTTAAGGAAGCTCCAGGGAGATTTTTTAAGGTAGCAGCATAAGCTGCTGCTGACAAGAGCTGCTGTTATCTTCAGTGCGGCCCTCCACTATACGCTGCCTGTGAGGCCAGAAGTTTATATCATAGTACATGCAACCCTGCCCTGCTAACACCCCTGCTACTGCTCCCGGGCCCCTTCTAAGCTCAGGGCCCCGAAGCAGCTGCTTCCCTGATAGTTACGCCCCTGCTCAGAGGCAGGGGTCTGGAGGAAGTCGCTTGGTTCGGTGACTTGTGATAATATTGCCGTAACTTCATCTTGATTAAATGACAGTGTCACTGGTCATGATTAATACAGGTGCTTGTACCAAATTGTGGAAAGTTCAATATTTAGATCTGTATTCAGCGCACTCTGCATGGAGGCTGACTGTAGGGTTCCACCCCAATAGATATAATGAGATCAACAGCAGCCTTAATTATCGATGCTTGGGTACATTTATTGATGGTACATTTTCATATGCGACAGTATTGATAACGTTTCGGCAAAAATGTCTTCGTCAGATACTACAGAGAGAGACAATTTGAAATCAAATTAAACATAAAGGACAAATACAAAAAACCTGACCAGTGATCATACAAAAAATTACATCAGGGTCATTATCGCATATGCATCACATGAAGCGGAAATATCAAAGACATCAATCACTAATTTCGGTATAGGTGATCCGTAAATCGGGTCCTGCATAATGCGCAGAGCAGAAGTATCCAGACTGGAGGGGTGAGGTGATCTCAAATTTCTCCAGATGAACAAGTGTGACAAGCTGAATTTAATCTATTCACCAGGATAAGGAATGTAGGGGCTGTACAAAGTCACTAAGACCATAGTAATAAACACATGTTGCTCAAGTACTGATGTTGTGTACTGATGTTGTGCCTGGAAGCCAAAAGCCACACCGGTCCTGCAATGCTTTCAGCTCTGCGGTTGTAAGGAAATTGGACCCTTTGCTATGGTACCCCTGGTACCGGACTTCGGTGGTCAGCTTGGGTTAAGTCTTATCAGGTGCCAGGTAAATGAACTTGACAGATACAACACAAACACGTGTCTGTTCAAATTCACTCTAGTTTATTAGCAGCATGTAAGCGCTTGATATGAGGGGTTGAGCTTCCTTGACATCCAATCATTGTTAGCATTTGCTTAACCTATAGCATGGATACACATAAGCTTTGCAGTGACATAATAGATGTCTTATAGTGGAATGTCCCCAGCCCCCCTCAGCTTAAGTACAGACTGTGAGTACTTATAAGAAACAGATAAAAACAGACAGGATGTTCAGACATGGTGTTTGTTCATATAAAAATGGAGTCACATATATCCCTTCAATCCCCTCTTAGAACCTTATATATCTTATACTATATGGTTCTTTCTCTTTTCTCCCTTTGTTTGTAAGCCTCCAGGTATTCTATATATCATTTAGGAGTGTAATCCTCAGGCTTTGTTGAGGTTGTGTTTGCCTCTTCCGTGTTTGCAGGAGTGTAAAGGAACGTTGAGTGTACCCCTCTTTCAGCCACCTTTTGACATATGGATAGAAGTGAGGGCACACACTGTAGACAACAGCAACCATGGCGAGTGCCACTCCTAAGACATACCTTATTTGATCAAAATCAGGTATCCAGCCAAAGAGCCAATCCCACCATCCTTGGTCAACATCTTGTTTTATGTGTTTAATCATTTCTTCTAGTTGGCCTATTTTATCTTTTATTCCTCAGGAGTGATCTGATAAATAGAAACACATCCCTGCAAATGCTGAGCACCCTACACCATGTTGCAGCAACAGATAATCAATGGTTGCCCTAATCTGTAAGATAGCCTTTTTATGATTGTATGTCCAGTAGTATGTCTTGCAGGATTGCACTAGTGACATTTATCTGTTTTACCATAAAACAGGCAAGTTTCAATATTGTCTTGTGGTTATATACGGCTAACCCCGGCACCCCTACCATAGATATCCCTAAACTTATGTATTCTGCTCTAGAGAGGAGAGTCACATTATAGTCACAATTTTCTGGTAGCTGTAAAGAAGATTCTCTTGCATGTTGTGTTTGTGTTGCTGGGACTAGTGGTATCATTGTTAATGTCAGCCTAGCTATTGTGCAGGGTCCGTCTGTAATATTGGCCAGTGTGTAACTAGTATTCCCACATGCTAATACCCAGCCTGTCGGTAGAGGTACATGTTTGTCTAAAGATGGTACTATCTTTGTGATGTTACATTACATATTTTTTCCTGATATTATCCTGTTGCAGCTTACTTTTTCATTGCAGGTAAAATTTTAACATATTTCTGCTGCTGTAACAAGACCTGTAATTATTCTTATCATGTTATCTTGCAAAGTCTTATATGTAGACCAATTATAACAAGCATAATAAGGATTTACATGTCCATATTTAACATGATCCTGCAAATAATTGTCATTCCATTGGGAACATGAGAGCCCTGTCCATACAGCCATTGGGGTGGGGACTTCTACCAGACAGGTCTCCAGAATATTGGATGTGAATAAAGTGGTTCATAGACAGAAATCAGTTAAGTTCAGGGTTTTGGCTAGGTACAGCCACAAGTTCTCCTTCTTTTTCCATGAATTGTCTTCCCCCCTGCATCCTGTTTTCAGGTGTCTGTTTGTCCCACAGCCATGGGACAGTGAGTAGGAAACACAAAATTATCAAGGCACTGCATCTCAGCCATCTCGAGGAATTTCCCGACTGTCATCTCGTTGGGGGTTAAGGCTGTCTGCCTCCATTAGTACCCCTTCTGTGTCTTCTTCGAGGTTAAGGCTGTCTGCCTCTGTTAGTACCTCTTTTCTTCACCAACTTAATCCTTGTGGCGTGGATCCACGTGGGTGACTGTTCGGTGAGGACTGCTGTTCCAGTGATCGCGACTACCTCAGTGGGTGGTCCGTAGATGAAGCTTCCTGGTTCCTTTCTCTTCTTTAAGATCTTGACAATCACCTGGTCGCCTACCCGGAATGGATGGGTTGGCTCCTGTGAAAGAGAAGGAGACTTACAAGCGACTTTTTCTTCAGTTCTACTGAGGACCTTGATCAGATTAGTAACATACTGATCTCTGATCAAGTCCAAGTCCCCTTCCTGCACTACCAGGGGGCGTTTTGCCCATGGTGTGGGGAAAGGCCTGCCCATTAGGATTTCGAATGGTGACATCCCTAACTTATTAGGCGTCATTCTTATTTCTGCAAGTATTATGGGTAGGATTTGTTTCCATTTTTCAAATGTACCGGCAGTGGCTTTCCTGAGTTTGTCTTTCACTGTCCTGTTCATTCTTTCCACAATGCCTTAGCTTTGTGGGTGGAACAGAATATGAAATTTCCATTCCACCTGTAACAGTCTGGCTATCTCCTTGAGTTTGGAGGTGAAGGCTGGCCCCTGGTCTGACTCAATTACCAGAGGACAGCCCCACCTTGGGATTATTTGCTGAGTCAGTATTTTGGCTGTAGTTTTAGCATCTTCTGCCTTTGTAGGGAAGACTTCTGGCCACCTTGAGAACATGTCCACTATCACTAGTGCATACTCTTGTTTCCCTTTTGTTTTAGGTATATGCGTGTAATCCACCTGCAAGTGGGTGAATGGTGTAGTGGGATAGTCAAGGTGTTGGTGATGTATTTTGAGTGATGTATCAAGCACTGTGATACATCTATCTATATAGTCCGTGACTAACTTTTTACTATCAGTGATGTAAAAAACTTTGGCTCAACAACATGTGAGTAGTTTGTATGCTGTTGTGTCCTACCCCATGAAAGTGTACAATGAAGATGGATGCACTATGCTGAGGTATGGCTTCCCCTCTTTGCAGACCAATCCAGACTGTGGATTTTTCTGCAAAATTGGATAGCAGCAATCCTTTTCAGTAGCAATCCTTTTCAGTAGCAATCCTTTTCAGTAGCAATCCTTTTCAGTAGCAATCCTTTTCAGTAGCAATCCTTTTCAGTAGCAATCCTTTTCAGTAGCAATCCTTTTCAGTAGCAATCCTTTTCAGTAGCAATCCTTTTCAGTAGCAATCCTTTTCAGTAGCAATCCTTTTCAGTAGCAATCCTTTTCAGTAGCAATCCTTTTCAGTAGCAATCCTTTTCAGTAGCAATCCTTTTCAGTAGCAATCCTTTTCAGTAGCAATCCTTTTCAGTAGCAATCCTTTTCAGTAGCAATCCTTTTCAGTAGCAATCCTTTTCAGTAGCAATCCTTTTCAGTAGCAATCCTTTTGTAGGTCAGTCAGCATGTGTGTCAAATCAGGTGAGGGTGGTTGTAGGACTGCCATTTCCCAGTTGTCATGATTCGTTCTGTTTGGGTTTCTCTTGGCTGTGTCTTTAGTTACACTATCTGCAAGTGCATTTCCTCTTCAAATTCTGTCTTTCCCATTTGTGTGTGTGCCCTGCAATGTATTATAGCTAGATCTGAAGGCAATCTGATTGCGGCCAAGAGGTCCGTGACTAGCTGTGCATGTAAGATTCTCTTACCATCTGCTGCAGTGAATCCTCTCCTCTGCCAAATCATTCAATGATCCCATACTACACCATGAGCATATCTACTGTCTGTGTAAATAATGACAGGTTTGTTGGTATGTAGTATGCAAGCCCTTGTGAGTGCAATGAGTTCAGCTGCTTGTGCAGACTGGATGGGAATTGGGCTTATTTCCAGGACTGTCTGGCAGCATGACAATAGCATATGCTGCACAGAATATGGTGTCGGTGGGACAAGAACATGATCCATCAACAAAGACTTCTGGTGCATCAAGTAGGGGAACAGTCGATAAGTCAGCCCTGGGTGACGTATCATGATTGAGCACCTGTAGGCAATTGTGTGTCAGGAAGGATGTCTTCTGTTCCTTTTAGTCCTAGTTATGCATTTAGAACAGGCACTGGTCCTGTAACATTGGATGCATATTTAATTTGGAGTAAAGGGTTACTGAGCAACAGGATCTCATATCCAGATAATCTTTTCGCTGACATGTGTTGTGTATGTACACCTCTGAGCAAGCCTAAAACATCTGTAGTGTGCAAAAAGGTTAGATGTCCCAGGGTGAAAGTGGTTGCTAATTCCACCATCATTGCACAGGCTGCAAGGGAACTCTGACATGCCGGCATCCCCTGAACAGAGGTGGGCAAAACCTTTGAGAAAAATGCACAAGGACGCAACTTGCCTCCGTGTTCTTGTGTCAGTACCCCTGCCATGGTTTTACAATTTTGGCATGCAAACATGTGGAAGGGCATATTATAGTCAGAGAGGCCCAGCCCTGGGCTCAACATGAGTGAACATTTCAGATAATCAAATGCATTGTACATCTCAGAAGACTATTTTATCAGATCTGGATTTTTCTTCCAGAGTGGCTTGCCTCAAAACATTGTCATAATAGGAGCAATCAGGAATCCATTGTCTACAATAGTTTATCATACCAAGGAAAGATAACATTTCTTTCTTGGTGTGCGGGATGACCAGGCCCGCAATAGACTGGACTTTCTGTGCAGATTCTCCTTTCACTTTTTGTGAGGACAAAGCCCAAGTATTCAACCTGCTGGTCTCCTCTGACATACTACACAGTAACAAATCATCGACATATTGCAGCAGCACAGAACCTTGGGGGGGGGGGGGGTACCATGGTTTTAATGTGGCTTGGAGGACTATGCTGCACACTACAGGTGAATCAACGTATCCCTGGGGCATTCTGCACCAGGTCAGCTGACGTCCGTCAAAAGAAAAGGCAAAAAGTAGTCTGGTTGCCTTATCAACTGGGATAGAGAAGAAAGCATTCTTCAGATCTATCACACTGAAATAGACAGTGTCTGCAGGAATTGCAGAAAGAAGTGTGTTGACATTTGGGACAATTGGAGCTATAGGCACAATGATATTGTTTATTGCTCTTAAATCCTGTACAATGCGGGTAGTATCATCTACCTTTGTCACTGGATTTATGGGTGTGCTGTAGGGTGAAATCGCCTCTTCCAGGATTCCCTTTTGTAGGAATTATTTTATCATTGGCCTAAGTCCATCAAGTTTCTCTTTGGACAGCGGGTATTGTTTCTGATATACAGGTGTACTGCCTTCTTTGATGGTTGCTTTGTATGGTGTGCATTCAATGAATCCTGTGGCATAGTCCCCCTTTGCCCATAGTGATGGGTCTATGTTCTCTAATTCTGAGTGATCTTGTAAATTTGTAAGGCTTAAAGGCACAGGGGTCACTATGGGCAGAGCATCAGTGTATGCTGATGCCATTATTTTCAACAGTGATTTGCAACTCTAACTTAGAAACATAGAAACATAGAATGTGTCGGCAGATGAGAACCATTTGGCCCATCTAGTCTGTCCAATATATTAAATACTATGGATAGCCAGCTACCACTTCTGCAGGAAGGCTATTCTATGCATCCACTACTCTCTCAGTAAAGTAATACTTCCTGATATTACTTTTAAACCTTTGCCCCTCTAATTTAAAACTATGTCCTCTTGTAGCAGTTTTTCTTCTTTTAAATATTCTCTCCTCTTTTACCTTGTTGATTCCATTTTATGTATTTAAAAGTTTCTATCATATCCCCTCTGTCTCGTCTTTCTTCCAAGCTATACATGTTAAGGTCCTTTAATCTTTCCTGGTAAGTTTTATCCTGCAATCCATGTACCAGTTTAGTAGCTCTTCTCTGAACGCTCTCTCCAAAGTATCAATATCCTTCTGGAGATATGGTCTCCAGTACTGAGCACAATACTCCAAATGAGGTCTCACTAGTGCTCTGTAGAGCAACATGAGCACCTCCCTCTTTCTACTGGTAATTCCTCTCCCTATACACCCAAGCATTCTGCTAGCATTTCCTGCTGCTTTATGACATTGTCTGCCTACCTTTTAAGTCTTCTGAAATAATGATCCCTAAATCCCTTTCCTCAGATACTGAGGTTAGGACTGTATCACTGATTTTTATATTCTGCTCTTGGGTTTTTACATCCCAGGTGCATTATCTTGCACTTATCAACATTGAATTTTAGTTGCCAGCTTTTTGACCATTCCTCTAGTTTTCCTAAGTCCTTTTCCATTTGGTGTATCCCTCCAGGAACATCAACCCCGTTACAAATCTGTGTCATCAGCAAAAAGACACACCTTACCATTGAGGCCTTCTGCAATTTTGCTGATAAAGATATTAAACAGTATGGGTCCCAGAACAGATCCCTGAGGTACCCCACTGGTAACAAGACTTTGGTCTGAATATACTCCATTGACTACAACCCTCTATTGCCTGTCCCTCAGCCACTGCCTAATCCATTCAACAATATGGGAGTCCAAGCCCAAAGACTGCACTTTATTGATAAGCCTTCTATGTGGGACAGTATCAAAAGCCTTACTAAAGTCTAGATAAGCGATTTCTACTGCATCTTCATCTATTATTTTAGTCACCCAATCAAAAAATCAATAAGATTAGTTTGACATGATCTCCCTGAAGTAAACCCATGCTGTTTTTCATCTTTCAATCCATGGGATTTTAGATGTTCCACAATCCTCTCCTTAAGTATGGTTTCCATTAATTTCCCCACTATTGATGTCAGGCTTACTGGCCTATAGTTGCCCGATTCCTCCCTACTACCTTTCTTGTGAATGGGCACAACATTTGGTAATTTCCAATCTTCTGGAACGACTCCTGTTGCCAGTGATTGGTTAAATAAATCTGTTAATGGTTTTGCTAGTTCACCGCTGAGCTCTTTTAATAGCTTTGGGTGTATCCCATCAGGCCCCTGTGACTTATTTGTATTAATTTTAGACAGTTGACTTAGAACCTCTTCCTCTGTAAAAACACATGCATCAAAAGATTCATTAGTCTTCTTTCCTAACTGAGGTCCTTCTCCTTCATTTTCCTTTGTAAAATCTGAACAGAAGTATTCATTGAGGCAGTCAGCTAGTTCTTTATCTTCTTCCATATACCTTCCTTCTTTTGTTTGTAATTTGGTTATTCCTTGTTTTAGTTTCCTTTGTTTATTTATGTATCTGAAGAATGCCGTATCGCCTTTTTTCCCTGACTGAGCTAATTTCTCTTCTGCCTGTGCTTTAGAAGCTCTTATAACTTGTTTTGTTTTGTTTTTATAATTCCTAAATGCTATCTTTTTGTTTTTAATGATTTTGGCCACTTCTGCTGAGTACCACAGTGGTCTCTTCCTTTTTTTGCTTTTACTGACAAGCCTAATGCAATTTTCTGTTGCCTTCAATAGTGCCACTTTTAAGTACTCCCATTTCTCCTGGACTCCAATGAAACTGTTCCAGTCTGATAGGGACTCGTATACCACTAATCTAATTTTAGAAGTCAGTTTTTCTAAAATCTAAAACTTTTGTTTTTGTGTGGTGTGACTCAGTCACTGTACTTATAGTAAACCACACTGACTGGTGATCACTAGATCCCAAGCTTTCCCCTACAGTAATATCAGATACCAAATTCCCATTTGTGAATACTAAATCAAAAATGGCCTCCTTCCGGGTTGGCTCCTCCACTTCTTGCTGTAGAGAGAATCCCAGTACTTGCTGTAGAGATAAATTTGATGAACAAGTCTCTCCCCAGAGGGCTCACAGGACATTCAGGTATGATGCTGAAAGCATGATCTGTAATGTATTCCCTATCAATGGCTTCTACTGGTAAGGAATCTGTTCTATATGTTCTTTTCAATACCCCATTTATTCCCATAGAGGGCTCAGACTTTCTTGGAGGTCCTTTGTACATTGAACTGTTTAACACACTAGAAGTAGCTCCACTGTCTACCATGAATCCCACTCTCCTTCCTCCTACTCTGAGTAGAATTACTGGTGTGTCCTTCCAATGTGTTGTGACCTGTGTGAAAGTTGGGTTTTGTCCCTCCGGACATCCTCAGTATGATTGTTGCTGGTGCCAATCTAGTGGGAATCTGGGCTGACCCTGTGGACCTTGTCTTTGGCTTGTCTGACTTGTTTGTTTTGTGACAGAGTGTCGGGTCTCTGTGCGTTGTAATCTTGACCCCCTCCCATCCCTTCTTGGTGCACGGCTTGCTGTGCCCAATGTCCTTTTCCACAGTTGTAGCAACAATTCAGTATTTGAGTCCTGTCTTACATTGCAGGATCTGCTGTTATTTCCACCTCTTCTTCCTCCCCTGCCTCTGCCACTATATGCGTGTGTGGGGGATGTTTTCCTTATCTCAAAGCAACCTGCAGCTTCCTTTTCTAAGAGATGTTTTTCAAAATCGTCAGTCTTATCTGAGGTCCAGGAGGACATATTTTGTTTTAGTTAAGAACAATTTGTCTGAAAAATTGTTCACAAATGTGAAGATAATCAAACTGTCATTCCAACAGTCCATGAATCTTTTCCAGAATTCAGTGACTATCTGAACAGATTTTGGTTTGCAGGCCACTGCTTTGGGCAATGAAGATTTGTTTGAATACCTCGTTCATATGTTCCTCTATCTCCCCCATATCCTTTTCTGACCCTCTTCTGTGTTACATATATAATCTGGAGCATCAGTGTGTTTTACAATCTCAGATATAGATTTGACCTCATCCCAATTCCATGTTGTATGTGTGCCTATTATACCATCTAGGATAAGCCTTAAATCTTCCTGTGTGTAGCTTCTCCCTTTAAAGGCTTTCTTTAGGTATGTAATAGTCCCCAGTGGGGCTATGGAAGGTTTGGGACAGTATTTAAAAATTTTGTTGAGGTCTTCTATATCATTTTTTATTTTTAACTAAGTGGTGTCCTACTGTCAGAAAGGGATCAGTCATTTGGACTTCCCCTTTAGTTCATCCTCATTGTCTTTCTTTTTGTCTTTGCTGCGTGTGTCATAGCCAGTCTTGGTAGGCCTTGTGTCAGCAGCCGTACCATACTATCATATATTTTTTTTATTTATTCCGGGCCTGTTTGCATTTTAGGTTTGTATTTTTCTCTCAGGTTTAATGGTATAACTGCTGTTACCGCATCTTCATCTTGTGTCAGAACTGGGTACAGAGGTGCCGTGGGGGCAGAATTGTAAGGTGGAGGGGGTTTCTGACTTCTTTTCTTTGTTCCCACCTCCTGCTCTATTTCATGTAGGGTCCTATCATTTTTGGGACCTTTTGTATTTTTTTCTTATCTGCATCATACCAATGGGAGGCTATTTGTAGTACACTGTTCCCCTCCCCTGGACATGTAATCCATGTCCCAGGAAGGATCCGCATCGAATCGCAGCCAGGCTGTCTCACCCAGACATAGTCCTTTGACCATATCCATATGATAAATACTATTGTCACCGTTCCTGGGGAATGGATCTGCGCAGACAGGAGAGCAGACAGGCAGGGATTGCGGACGGCGCATGCGCGATTCTGTTACAGGATCGCGCTTGTGTCTGAAAGAGACTGGATCAAGCGGAGGAGGAGGACGGTGCATGCGCAGGATTCATAAGTGCGGTCCCGGCGACTGTGCCGGCTGTCAATTACAGCGCATTGAGGCGGCGTTAGGGCAGGGGCGGTACGGCCAGAGGAGAGGGAAGGGCTACCCCCTTGACTTGTTGCTTGACTGTTGGAGCACGAAATTTGAACTTTATAAGACGATATTTTTATGAATAAACAGCGCAGGAAAGCGGCACTAACATGGATAACAACACACTCAAGATAATCTATAAGGTACTGTTGCTAGTTTATAAAGTGAAAATGAGGTGAAAGGTTCGCTTTAAGTACAGACTGTGAGTACTTACAAGAAACAGATAAAAACAGGATGTTCAGACATTGTGTTTGTTCATATAAAAATGGAGTCACATATATCCCTTCAGCGTCCACAGGCTGATCAGTGGCTAACCCCGCTCAATTTGACAGTTGGTAAAGTGGTGTGCGACAATGGTGCTAATCTGAGTGTGCTTTAACAGTGCAAAATGACACGTGCCGTGCATGGCACACGTCCTGAACTTAGTCATGCAGTGATTCATTGCCATACCCCAGGGTCCAGGACGTCTTTAGGCAGACCAGGAAAATCTCTGCCCATTTTAAAAGCTCTTACACGGCCATGGCTCGCCTTGCTGACGTTCAGTGGCGACACCACTTGCCTGTCAGACGTCTGATTTGTGACTGCCCAATGTGCTGGAACTCCACCTTGTATATGCTTAATAGGCTTCTCCAGCAGAAACGTGCTGTTAACTATTACCTGTACGAACTATGCAGCAGGACAGGTTCTGAGGAGCTTTTTTTTTTTTTCCCATCATGCTAGTGGCTGCTAATGCACGACCCATGCAAACTTCTGCAGCCATTTGAGAAGATCACCAAACTGTTCAGTCACAGCAAGGTCGATCAGTGACATCGTACCTTACACCTTCTTTCTGGAGCGTGCATTGCGTCATGTCATTAATCGAGCAGGAAGATGAGGAAGTCGCAATGCTGAATGAATTCCTGGGGGGGGGGCTACTCCATCTGAGACAAGTCAGCAGGAGTTTGAAGAGTAGTCAGAGGAGGATGGTGCCGAGGAGGAGGAGCAGGAAGAACATGCTTTAAACTTTTCTGGGATCCCTGGTGTAGTCTGTGGATGGGGGGGGGGGGGGGGTAGGAGACAGGACGACATTCTCCTGGGCGATGAGCAGGAGCCAGGCCGCTCCACCGCTTCCAATTTTGTGAAAATGGGAGGCCTTCATGCTCCATTGTTTGAAGAGGGACCCCCGTATGAAAAGCATAAAAGGAAAGGACCAGTACTGGGAGGCAACGTACTTGGACCCCCAGTACAAAAACAAAATGGCAGACATGTTACCAGCATCACAGTGGGCTGTCAGAATGCAGCATTTCCAGGCCTTGCTGCGAGAGATTCTGCATTCTGCTGTTGCGGGCGCTGGCAGAGAAATTTCTGACCACATAGAAAAAGTTGCGAGTACAAATCCTACAGCGCGTGCAAGAAGAGGGTGGTTTGAAGATGTGTTGGTCATTTTGGATAAGAGATCATTCTTGCAAACAACTCATCAACAGCCTCCCCCAGGATCCAGCCTCAGGGAACACTTAGACCGTCAGGTGTCCGACTATATCGGGTTAACGGTTGATGTGGACACTCTGAGAATCGAGGAACCCCTGGACTGCTGGGTGTGCAGGCTTGACCTGTGGCCAGAGCTAGCACAATTTGCCATGGAACTCTTGGCTTGCCCCTCGTTGAGTGTCCTGTCTGAAAGGACATTCAGCGCAGCAGGGGGATCGTGACCAATAAGCACACTCGCCTAGCTCACGACAGTGTGGACTATCTCACATTTCTAAATGAATGAGGCATGGATCTCGGAGAAATTTAACACCTGTGACGACCACGTTTAATTGAATTTCCTCATGACAGCCCACAAATATCCGCCACCACCCAGAACAAATAATGGTCCCTGTCTTAGGTAAATACAGTGGCATAAAAGGCCTTTTCTGTCCGGTGAATGCCTAATGTTTGAGACCTCTGAGGAATTCAACAACTGACGACCACGTGTTATCGAATTTTAACTATTATCGTTCAGGGTTTTTTCAAGAGGGGGGACTTCGTTAGCCATGTTTAATCCAATTTTATATTTTGTTTTTTTTAAACATATGTATTTGACATCTAATTGTACTGACCCGCAGTAAAATTGATATTGAATGGCTGTCTAATATGCCTTCAGCCACATAATCACTTGATCATTTATGTACGGTGAATGCATAATTTTTGGGGCCTGTCATCTAACTGGCCAACAGTAAAATTGTTATACGGTGACTGCCTAATGTACCTCCAGACACATTTTCGTTTGTTTTCTTTCTGGTGAATGCCTAATGTTTGGGGCCTGTACTACACTGGCCTACAGTAAAATTGATATCCAATGACCTTCTAATATACCTCCAGCCACATAATTACTTTCTTTTCTGTCTGAATGTCTAATGTTTGGGACCTCGGAGAAATTCAACACCTGTTGACAACGACCACGTGTTATCGAATTTCAACTATTTAGTGTTTTTTCAAGAGGGTGGACTTCGTTAACCATGTTTAATCCAATTTTATATTTTGTTTTTTTTAAACATATGTATTTGACATCTATTTGCACTGGCCTGCAGTAAAATTGATATTGAATGGCCGCTTAATATACCTCCAGCCACATAATCACTTGATGTTTTCTGTCAGGTGAATGCCTAATTTTTGGGGCCTGTACTACCGTGGCCTATAATAAAATTTTTGACAGGCCACATTTTTGACAGTTTCCCTTTAAGGGTCCATTCACACATCCACAATTTCGTTCTGCATTTTGCAGAACGGAATTGTGGACCCATTAATTTCTATTCCGTTCCCCCAAAAAATGCGGACAATAACAGGCATATTCTATTAGTGCTGGCAATGTGTGGTCCGCAAAATGTGTTGCGGACGTGTGAATGGACCCTAAGACGCATAAAAATGGCCCCTGATTAAAAAAAATAATAATAAATTTGTGGGAATTTTTGCCATTGATCCCCCTCTGGTATGTCACTGTCCATGTTGTGGGACGATTTGTGTACTTATTGTGAATATGGCTGCAATAATGACCTGGAGGTTTTTCAGGTTCGCCTGCCATTAAAGTGAATGGGGTCCGCCGCAAACTTGTGGTTTGCGAACATTTGATCACGTTCACAAATCGTCCTGACAGATGTTCGTCCATTACTACCGATAACCTGTGAACGTTCAGGCTGATAGCCAATAACTTATACCAATATTCTGTGCATTTTCATTTTTGAAAAAAATTTATTTCTACACAAATCTGCTTTTAAATGAACATGTTTATTAATGTTTAGATTTATTTTTTTGTAATTTTTTTTTCATTGGTAAATAAAAAATAAATACAGAAACATACCAGTCAGATTGCAGCAAAACAATGGTGATATGGGTCAAATACAACAAATTGTAACGCTTGTGTTTTTTTGTTTTTTTTTATAAATATCAGTCAAAAGGTGACAAGAACAACCATGTTCAATTGCACATAGCCGCATAGTCCATACTTAGATAAAATCTTAGTAAAATGAGCAGCAATGACATAGGCAATAATATCAGAGGGACACTACAGTATATATAAGCAGGGCATCAAAACTGCTTCATTAAGCTTTTTTTGTTTTGTTGCCTAACTGCTTAGCCTTAGTGTCCATTTTAAAGTTTTAAACACATGGTTTAATGCATATAATAAAGAATATTACATTTAAAACAAGATAAATGTTGAGTAACAATCTTTCTAGCTGAGTAAAGGTAGCATAACTTATAAGGGTCCTTGTAAAGGGGGAGTATTAATTACCAATATTTATGCACATATCAATCATAAATAGGAGGAGCCGTCTACCGATGACTCCGCCTATTTATACCTTTATAATAACACTATTCCTTTGCTTCACACTACCCGCTAATCACTAAACTAGCTGCAAGCGCCTAACTGAGCTAGCTACCGCTAATAACCACAAGTTACACAGTAGGTATAATACAAATAGAAGATATTTATTATCACCTACAGTACACAATACAGAACCATAAATACAGCACTAAATACACTATTCAATCCCAAGTTCCACCCACAAACTATACAATACACTTACTTACATTCATTAGCAGCCCACCCCACCTGGCTCTAAACTATCCCTATGAATGAAGGGTTAACAGTGGGGCTGCAAGGGTAAATGCAGGCCAGAGACACAGGGTTACAGGGGTACAGCAGGGGTTAACACAGAATAGGGAGCAGGGATGCTCCTGCAGGGTTAGGGTAGGTGATTGGTGGTCAAGAGGTAAAAGTAGTAATATGGGCAGGTAGGAATTGTTGGGGATTGGTGGGATAGGGTATATTGGTAATACGGCAAGTAGGGGTTCGTTGGTGGGATAGGGCAAGTAGGGGTAAATCAGAGGGATGCGTTGGTGGGATAGCAGGGGAATGTGTAAGGGTTGGTGGTATAGGGAGGGTTGATGAAAGGGAATCAATTGTTGGTGGTATAGGGGGTTTTTTACTCGGCCCTCCAGTTGCTCATTGTCCCAGGGGTCCTCTTTTGGGGGGCGGCTCAGCTCTATATATCCCCAGTGCAGGGGCCTCTGGATATTTATGTCCGGCGGCCCGCACCACCCACACGAGCACATCGGGGGCCTATTCCACTTCCTGACAGGCGGGAGAAGCCTTTGATCTCCCGCCTGTAGTACTTTGCATTCCGGGCAGTGGCGCTGGAGATAATACAAAGGACTCCGATTCTATTGAATAGGAGTTCTTTGAAGCAGGCAGGATGACCGGACTCTTGTCCGGTCATTCTGATGCAATTAGCCAGATGGCATCAGTGTGAATGCTTGGGGCACATTCACACTGATACCTCTGGTATCAGGGGACATCAATGGGGGGTATACTATAAGGGGCCGCTAATACTAACTATAAGGGGGCATGTATATAGAATAGGGGCATACAAGGGGGGACATTCCCCACAGGGGCCACAATGAGCCCCTGTGGAATACTACGGGCAGATGTGTGCAGATATAACGGAAGTTCAGGGCAGCACACCTTGTAGCAAGTAATTGGGTGCCAGCGATGATGACACCTTACCAAGGTGTATGATTCAGAATAAATAAATACACCGCAGCACATCCAATAGTGAAAAGAAAGTGGGGTCCTTTATTCACCCATGCGACTTTTCGGTCCGCTTGCTGGGACCAAAGGACCCCAACTTTATTTTCACTATTGGATGTGCTGCGGTGTATTAAAAAAAAAAATAATAATAATATATCTATAATATGTGTGTGTGTGTGTGTGTGTGTGTATGTATGTATGTATATGTGTGTGTGTGTGTATATATATATACATACATACATACATACATACATACATATATATATATATATATATATATACATTTTTTTTATAGAAACGGACAGCACATCCAGTAGAAAAATAAATAATTTATTGGGCCACAGTGGCACAGTGAGGCGAAGTTTCGGCTCAAAACAGAGCCTTTCTCAAGCATCAAATACAAGTGAAATACATAGTATAATTAGGGGGTGGAGTAATCAATTACAGACAATTGAGTAAAAATAAATATACAAATCAATATACAGTGATTACAAAGTGAAAATCAAACAAAAAATTGTGATACATGATTGTGTATATAATTTACAAAAATTCAATATAATGACATAATCAAAATACAAATATAAGTGGCGCCAATGTGAATCAGCTGCTTTGTGTACATTTAATGACATTTATTTAAAAACAGGAGGAGCTAAAGATAAAGATGGTGACATACCATACAGAGTCAGCGTGTTCCCACATATCGACAATGGCCAAAGTTAGCGTCTAACTCTTCGGAGTGCGCAGGCGTCACGGCGCGTCTCAGCAAAATCACATCATGCTACGTCTAAGGTAGGCGTCTCACGTCATAGCTCACACAACAGGATCGATCCAGTCTATCACTCTCCAGTGCGCATACTCACAAGGCTAAGAGTACAGACATGCCATATTAAATACTGGAAAGGTTGCCCACAGTTGCTTTAGTCAGTCATATGAATATATATGGCTTACAGGAGGCAACACAAGGAAACCATACATCCCTGTCAAGGGGGCATAGCATCCACATACTGGGCATGCAATGTGAGCCCGATCGGCACCCCCGTGTCGATCGTGCATACAAATGCCGCCCCAATTGCGTCTCCTGATAATGCCACAAATGGGGTTCTCCTGGCAACTATAGGGTATATATTGTTCTATCAATATATACAGGATCTGTCGAGACGCAACCCGAGCCATAGCACAGTATAATCACAGTACAACTATAGAATGGAAAAAAGGCAGACGTGGGACACCGTTTCCTAATATGGCAGGACAGCATCATCATATCGTTCCCCTTGTATTTTACCCAATCTACAACAAGAGATGAAAAAATTTGAGAAAGAATTGAAAATGTAGCTTAGAGCTTATATAAACACTTGTGTTTAACTAGTAATACCTACAACAGGATAAAAAGCAGAGTGAAGATAAATACATGGCAATCTAGGGCAAACCACCTCTTATGTATAGACCCCTAAATTATAATCCACATGAAGACCATTAGGTCTCAAAGTATTGAGTGTGTATATCCAAAATGGCTCTTTCTTTTTAAATAGCAAGTTTCTATTCCCTCCGCGTCTAGGCAGAGGAATATGATCAAATATCCAACATTTTAATTGATTTTCTGTATGGTTCATCTCTACAAAATGTTTGGGGATGGGTAGGTCCCGACGTTTTTTTCTAATAGTGGAGCGGTGATTGTTTTAATCGAGTTTTTAGATCGGTGAATGTCTCACCTACATATAATAATTTGCAGGGGCAACTTAAACATAGATCACAAAATTTGAATTGCAAGTGAGATAAAAAGGGAGAGAATATCTCACATTGATCAATCTCTTTTTATCTCACTTGCAATTCGAATTTTGTGACCTATGTTTTAAGTTGCCCCTGCAAATTATTATATGTAGGTGAGACATCCACTGATCTAAAAACTCGATTAAACAATCACCGCTCCACTATTGACCTACTCATCCCTAAACATTTTGTAGAGATGAACCATACAGAAAATCAATTAAAAGTTTAGATAATCATATTCCTCTGCCTAGACGCGGAGGGAATAGAAACTTGCTATTAAAAAAAGAGCTATTTTGGATATACACACTCAATACTTTGAGACCTAATGGTCTTAATGTGGATTAAAATTTAGGGGTCTATACATAAGAGGTGGTTTGCCCTAGATTACCATGTATTCTTCACTCTGCTTTTTATCCTCTTGTAGGTATTACTAGTTAAACACAAGTGTTTATATAAGATTTAAGCTACATTTTCAATTCTTTCTCTAATTTTTTTTTTCTTCTTTTGTTGTAGATGATTGGATAAAATATAAGAGGAACGATATGATGATGATGATGCTGTCCTGCCATATTAGGAAACACCATGTCTCACGTCTGCCTTTTTTCCATTCTATAGTTGTATTTTGATCATACTGTGCTATGGCTCGGGTTGTGTCTCGACAGATCCTGTATACATTGATAGAATAACAATATATACCCTATAGTTGCCAGGAGAACCCCATTTGTGGCATTATCAGGAGACGTAATTGGGGCGGCATTTGTATGTACGATCGACACGGGGGTGCCGATCGGGCTCATATTGCACGCCCAGTATGTGGATGCTATGCCCCCTTGACAGGGATGTATGGTTTCCTCGTGTTGCCTCCTGTAAGCCATATATATCATATGAATAAAGCAACTGTGGGTAACCTTTCCAGTATTCAATATGGCGTGTCTGTACTCTTAGCCTTGTAATTATGTGCACTGGAGAGTGATAGACTGGATCGATCCTGTTGTGTGAGATATGACGTGAGACGCCTACCTTAGACGTAGCATGATGTGATTTTGCTGAGACGCACCGTGACGCCTGCGCACTCCGTAGAGTTAGACGCCAACTTTGGCCATTGCCGATATGTGGGAACACGCTGATTCTGTATGGCAGGCATGGCCAACCTGCGGCTCTCCAGCTGTTGTAAAACTACAACTCCCACCATGCCCTGCTGTAGGCTGATAACTGTAGACTGTCCGGGCATGATGGGAGTTGTAGTTTTGCAACAGCTGGAGAGCCTCAGGTTGGCCATCCCTGCTGTATGGTATGTCACCATCTTTATCTTTAGCTCCTTCTGTTTTTAAATTAATGTCATTAAATGTATACAAAGCAGCTGATTCACATTGGCCCCACTTATATTTGTATTTGGAGTATGTCATTATATTGAATTTTTGTAAATTATATACACAATCATGTATCACAATTTTTTGTATGATTTTCACTTTGTAATCACTGTATATTGATTTGTATATTTATTTTTACTCAATTGTCTGTAATTATTGATTACTCCACCCCCTAATTATACTATGTATTTCACTTGTATTTGATACTTGAGAAAGGCTCTGTTTTGAGCCGAAACGTTGCCTCACTTGTTAATCGTCATGATTTTCCTGTATAAATCGTTGGTTATGATAAAACATGTCAGTTAAATATATCATATAGGAGACGCACACAGTGATATTTGAGAAGTGAAATGAAGTTTATTGGATTTACAGAAAGTGTGCTATAATTGCAGTGTCCCAGGGGGTCAGTAGTGTATGCTGGGCTTTGTAGTGCAGATTGACCACTAACCTGGGATCCACTGTCGTCTTCAATTGGGGCAAATACTGGAACAGGCAGGTATTGAACAGTTCGTGACGCCAGTGTCAATTAAACGGTGACACGCCGTGTATGGTATTGTAGAAGAATGAAGCAAGCATAGGATAGCCAACAAAAACTGGAACTTTTACTGAATATCAGTGAATACAGCTGGTTCTTGGGAGTACAGAATGGCCGGTCTTAGCAATGTATTATACAGAGTGTTGATTACAGGAGATGCAGTACAGGCGGTTTGCACACGATTCCTGACTGGTCCTGCTACATGTGACTTTCTCTCCAAGGTCTAATGCCCTTTATCTGGCGTACCCTTGAAGCTGTCCTTATCTAGTACCTCCTCTGTTATCTTGAGTACCTCTTGCTTTATCTGATCGGCCTCTGTGGTATTCTGTGTCTTCAGGCTGTTTAGCTATGCCCTTCTGACTTCTATGCATACGGACTCAGGAGGGAAACCCTCTCTGAACTGAGTCTGGAAACTTCTAAACTTCCTGAACTAGGCCCTAGCCTATTTATACTGAACTGGGGGCTCCCTCTGCTGGCTGTGATAAGGATTGCCGGTAACCGGCCTGACTGGCTTAAAGGGAACTACACACTCAAATCTAGCAGTGTCGGGTAGCCTACCCGTATGCTGCATAATTGTGTAAACAAAATTAGGCAGGTGCATATATTTGGGCACCGTTGTCATTTAATTGATTCCAAAACCTTTTAGAACTAATTATTGGAACTCAAATTGGCTTGGTAAGCTCGGTGACCCCTGACCTACATACACAGGTGAATCCAATTATGAGAGAGTATTTAAGGGGGTCAATTGTAAGTTTCCCTCTTAAAATTTTCTCTGAAAAGTAGCAACATGGGGTCTCAAAACAACTCTCAAATGACCTGAAGACAAAGATTGTTCACCATCATAGTTTAGGGGAAGGATACAGAAAGCTGTCTCAGATTTCAGCTGTCGGTTTCCACAGTTAGGAACATATTGAGGAAATGGAAGACCACAGGCTCAGTTCAAGTTAAGGCTCGAAGTGGCAGACCAAGAAAAATCTTGGATAGACAGAGGCGACGAATGGTGAGAACAGTCAGAGGCAACCCACTGACCAGCACCAAAGACCTACAACATCATCTTGCTGCAGATGGAGTCACTGTGCATTGTTCAACCATTCGGCACACTTTACACAAGGATATGCTGTATGCGAGAGTGATGCAGAGGAAGCCTTTTCTCCGCCCACAGCACAAAAAGTGCCGCTTGAGGTGGTCTAAAGCACATTTGGACAAGCCAGCTTCATTTTGGAATAAGTTGCTGTGGACTGATGAAACTAAAATTGAGTTATTTGGCCATAACAAGGGGGGTTATGCATGGAGGAAAGAACACAGCATTCCAAGAAAAACACCTGCTACCTACAGTAAAATATGGTGGTGGTTCCATCATGCTGTGGGGCTGTGTGGCCAGTGCAGGGACTGGGAATCTTGTCAAAGTTGAGGGACGCATGGATTCCACTCAGTATCAGCAGATTCTGGAGACCAATGTCCAGGAATCGGTGACAAAGCTGAAGCTGCGCCGGGGCTGAATCTTTCAACAAGACAACGACCCTAAACACTGCTCAAAATCCACTAAGGCATTTATGCAGAGGAACAAGTACAACGTTCTGGAATGGCCATCTCAGTCCCCAGACCTGAATATAATTGAAAATCTGTGGTGTGACTTAAAGAGAGCTGTCCATGCTCGGAAGCCATCAAACCTGAATGAACTAAAGATGTTTTGTAAAGAGGAATGGTCCAAAATACCTTCAACCAGAATCCAGACTCTCATTGAAACCTACAGGAAGCGTGTGTGTGTGTGTGTGTGTGTGTGTTTGTCTTGTCTGTCTCTCTCCTTCCTTCCTTCCTTCCTTCCTTCCTTCCTTCCTTCCTTCCTTCCTTCCTTCCTTCCTTCCACACCATCCTTCCTTCCTTCCACACCATCCTTCCTTCCTTCCTTCCACACCATCCTTCCTTCCTTCCTTCCACACCATCCTTCCTTCCTTCCTTCCACACCATCCTTCCTTCCTTCCTTCCACACCATCCTTCCTTCCTTCCACACCATCCTTCCTTCCTTCCACACCATCCTTCCACACCATCCTTCCTTCCTTCCACACCTTCCTTCCTTCCTTCCTTCCTTCCACACCATCCTTCCTTCCTTCCTTCCTTCCTTCCTTCCTTCCTTCCACACCATCCTTCCTTCCTTCCACACCATCCTTCCTTCCTTCCTTCCACACCATCCTTCCTTCCTTCCTTCCTTCCACACCATCCTTCCTTCCTTCCTTCCACACCATCCTTCCTTCCTTCCTTCCACACCATCCATCCTTCCTTCCTTCCACACCATCCATCCTTCCTTCCTTCCACACCATCCATCCTTCCTTCCTTCCACACCATCCATCCTTCCTTCCTTCCTTCCTTCCACACCATCCATCCTTCCTTCCTTCCACACCATCCATCCTTCCTTCCTTCCTTCCACACCATCCTTCCTTCCTTCCTTCCACACCATCCATCCTTCCTTCCTTCCACACCATCCATCCCTCCTTCCTTCCACACCATCCATCCTTCCTTCCTTCCACACCATCCATCCTTCCTTCCTGCCTTCCTTCCTTCCTTCCTCCATCCTTCCTTCCACACCATCCATCCTTCCTTCCACACCATCCATCCTTCCTTCCACACCATCCATCCTTCCTTCCACACCATCCATCCTTCCTTCCACACCATCCATCCATCCATCCTTCCACACCATCCATCCATCCTTCCACACCATCCATCCATCCTTCCACACACACCTTCCTTCCTTCCACATCTTCCTTCCTTCCACACCATCCTTCCTTCCACACCATCCTTCCTTCCTTCCACACCATCCTTCCTTCCACACCATCCTTCCTTCCTTCCACACCATCCATCCATCCATCCTTCCTTCCTTCCACACCATCCTTCCTTCCTTCCTTCCTTCCACACCATCCATCCTTCCTTCCTTCCTTCCACACCATCCTTCCTTCCTTCCTTCCTTCCACACCTTCCTTCCTTCCACACCATCCTTCCTTCCACACCTTCCTTCCTTCCACACCTTCCTTCCTTCCACACCATCCTTCCTTCCTTCCACACCATCCATCCATCCTTCCTTCCTTCCACACCATCCTTCCTTCCTTCTTTCCTTCCACACCATCCTTCCTTCCTTCCACACCATCCTTCCTTCCTTCCACACCATCCTTCCTTCCTTCCTTCCACACCATCCTTCCTTCCTTCCACACCATCCATCCATCCTTCCTTCCTTCCACACCATCCATCCATCCTTCCTTCCTTCCACACCATCCATCCATCCATCCTTCCTTCCTTCCACACCATCCATCCATCCTTCCTTCCTTCCACACCATCCATCCATCCATCCTTCCTTCCTTCCACACCATCCATCCATCCTTCCTTCCTTCCACACCATCCTTCCTTCCTTCCTTCCACACCATCCTTCCTTCCACACCATCCTTCCTTCCTTCCTTCCTTCCACACCATCCTTCCTTCCTTCCTTCCTTCCACACCATCCTTCCTTCCTTCCACACCATCCTTCCTTCCTTCCTTCCACACCATCCTTCCTTCCTTCCTTCCACACCATCCATCCATCCTTCCTTCCTTCCACACCATCCTTCCTTCCTTCCTTCCTTCCACACCATCCATCCATCCATCCTTCCTTCCTTCCACACCATCCATCCATCCATCCTTCCTTCCTTCCACACCATCCATCCATCCATCCTTCCTTCCTTCCACACCATCCATCCATCCATCCTTCCTTCCTTCCACACCATCCATCCATCCTTCCTTCCTTCCTTCCACACCATCCATCCATCCTTCCTTCCTTCCACACCATCCTTCCTTCCACACCATCCTTCCTTCCACACCATCCTTCCTTCCTTCCTTCCACACCATCCTTCCTTCCACACCATCCTTCCTTCCACACCATCCTTCCTTCCTTCCACACCATCCTTCCTTCCTTCCACACCATCCTTCCTTCCTTCCACACCATCCTTCCTTCCACACCATCCTTCCTTCCTTCCTTCCTTCCACACCTTCCTTCCTTCCTTCCACACCTTCCTTCCTTCCTTCCACACCATCCTTCCTTCCACACCATCCTTCCTTCCACACCTTCCTTCCTTCCTTCCACACCTTCCTTCCTTCCTTCCACACCTTCCTTCCTTCCTTCCACACCATCCATCCTTCCTTCCTTCCTTCCTTCCTTCCACCCACACCATCCATCCATCCTTCCTTCCTTCCACCCACACCATCCTTCCTTCCTTCCTTCCTTCCACCCACACCATCCATCCTTCCACACCATCCATCCTTCCTTCCACACCTTCCTTCCTTCCACACCTTCCTTCCTTCTTTCCTTCCTTCCACACCTTCCTTCCTTCCATACCATCCTTCCTTCCACACCATCCTTCCTTTCTTCCTTCCATACCATCCTTCCTTCCACACCATCCTTCCTTTCTTCCTTCCTTCCACACCATCCATCCTTTCTTCCACACCATCCTTCCTTCCTTCCTTCCACACCATCCTTCCTTCCTTCCACACCATCCTTCCTTCCTTCCACACCATCCTTCCTTCCTTCCACACCATCCTTGGTGGTAGTTCAGGAAGAACTGCAGTGCACACTGATCCTTAGGTACCTAGACCTCCCCCATCCAGCTTCCTCCGATCTGCCATTTACCGTAACCCACTGCTCCATCCACACGATACAGTCTTCTTCTCGCGGGAACTTTCTTGACATCTCTTGCTTCCATTTTCCGGTATCAGCCCCTCCTACTGTCGGCTTTTTTTTCTGGAGTGCCTTGACCCTCTCAGAACAGGCCTTTCTTTCAGGGAACCATCTTCCGGTGTCGGCCACCTCCAATAAATTTGGAGTGACCACACCCCCACAGTCTCTCGGTATTAATGCTGATCTTCAGGTGTTGTCCACCCCCCCCCCCCCCCCCAAGGAATCGGGGACGGGTTCACCTTCACAATCTCAGTATCCGACTGTGCCACTTTTCTTTAAGCAAGACTTCCGACTTTTCTTGTTCCATCTTGATTGAAGGATGGGTGCAGTTCTCTCATGAACAGATAAGTAGGTCTTTACAAGGCAGGTCAGATTTTTCATTAAGTGAGGTGATGTCATGGTGCCTAAATTCTAACTGCGGGGAATACCTCCGTCACACTACACCTCCAGCCCTTCCCTTATGAAAGTCACCGTTCCAGGGTTCACAGTGGCAAATGGCACCTGTCCCTATCGTGCCCTAATCTTATCCCCATTCATTCAAAACAGTTCCCCTCCCCCAACCCACCTAAACCCAAGGACATTTATAAAAGTTCAATATCCATTACATGGGGTCTCAGGATAAATTTTAGATTTTCCATCCTGAATCCCCCCCCCCCCCCCCCCCACCCCCCCCCCCCACCCCCACATACACACACGAATTGTCCTGTCCTTTGGATCTTTTTAGGCTTCAGGACTCTGGTGAAATCAAGTTCTGAGCCTTTCCGGCGGTTGTGTTTGTGAAGTGCGGTCTGGTTCTGGCTAAGTTGGTCCGCTAGTCTCTTGACCCTCCGGTACATCCACCACAGTCCAAAGTACATGAGTCCAACCAGAAGCACTATCACTGGGTGTATCAACAAAATGAAAAACAAGGTTGCCTTAGGACTGTATCCAAAAACTCTCCCACCATGAAATCTATGAGTCCCTGTACAATGCTGTGGCAACCGCGGTAATTTTCGTCCGATCATGGGTAAGTCGGATGGTGGCCTGTTTCTCCATCTCTCGAAGATGTTGTATAATTTCTTCCTCTTGGCTGAAGTCCAGCAGGAGCTGTTTAAGTTCTCTGCTGAAGCCAAGAGGAATCTTCTGGAGTCTTACAGGTACATCGGGGTGAATGTCGAGTCTTCTTTCCAGGGTAATCAGGGTTCTTCCTTGCTGCTCTGCGACGTCCAGACATAGAACTGGACTAAGGGTACAGTACGCTCCGGGGAGGAGTACTCCTTGCTCGGTACAATTGAGTCCATAAATAGTATACGATCCGTTACTCCCTTTGGTACCATGACCAATACCCCTGTCCCAAATATTTTAAAGAGGATGAGGGTATTGGGTTGGCCTTCATCTCACAGGTCCCCTCGGTGTTCCAACACTGATGTCTAAGCACCCAATCCCGACTACCCTGCCAAAGGATGGTATCCTCTCTCAACCAACATCCCTCAGTGTCAAACAAAGAAGGATGGCCTTCTTCATAGGTTACAACGCTCAAGGGGAGCTGGGGATGAAGTACTGTTTGGTTGTTCATGACCGTTCCTGGATTGATGGCACTGTATCCCTGTCTGAGGCGACAGGACACAGGTGCCAAGGACGAAGCAGTGCAGGTTAAATTTCAACATCCATGCCACTGCACCACCCACCAGTTGGTATGATTGATGGCGAAAGGAGAGATCAGTGGACTTATTCGTTGACTGAGGTTAAATGGGAAGTGGCCGCTGTGTAACGCTGTAACGCTGCTCCTCCAAGAGACCCACAACTGACCGCCTAAACATCTCGCGTATAGCAGAAGATAAAGAGGTAGTGGCATCTATGTGCGAATGCTGCAAACCCTCTAAGACATGGTTTACATCAAGCTGGGTCTTGAATCCTTCCCCGGCGTGTCGCGCAACCTCCCCAATCTTATTTCTCAGGACTTCCATATCCATAGTGTTCAGGGTGCCCACTCCCAAAGCACCTCCGCCAAGTCCCATAGCCACTAGCTCTCTCCTCCCCCTGTTCTTCCTATTCTTCCTATTCCTAAGTCGTCTTTTCTTACCTCTTGCCCCGTTTCTATCAACCTCTTACCATATCAATTTAGTTCCTAACAAACTCCTCACACCTGTGATCCCATTGGTCAACTCGGAAGTCATCTACGGAAATTCTCCAGGTAAACAGGATGCATTTGGCATCCGTGATCTTCCAGGGGGATAACAGTTGAGGAGCTATAGGATCTGCTAATTGAAGGATAGGGGCGGTGTAAGAGTGGTTTTACCGGTTGGAGATCTTCTGTATCGTAGGGGACCCTCACCACTGTTACACAGATCTGCCCCCTTTCTTTGAACGGATACCACTGTTCGTTTTCTCCAGCCTGTAACACTAGCTTCCCTACAGGTCTGGTTTGGGACAGATAGACCCACTGAGTAAAGGTCCAGCATCCTTCGTCTACTGCCTCGCAAAAAGGCCACTTAAACGAACCATCTATATTGATGTCAAAGTTAATATCCCTGCCCCTGGGGTCTTTCCAATCGGAAGACACATACCTACCCCGGTATTCTTGAGTCATAGGGGTACCATACATCCATACATCCCACCGTAGGGGTATCTACCCCATTGCACACCAAATCCCACCTCCAGGGATTAGTGTCCAACATCACCATCTGGGTTTCCTGCTCCCAGTAGGCATAGGTGATGAAATAGTATCCTGTCACCTCAGGAACACAGTTGTCTCATGATCGTGATCATGAAAGACCTTATGGATGGAGATCTCTTTAACTGAACATACCTAGGATCCTTGGCGTCGGTCTGTATCTTTTAACCCCTTAAGGACCGAGGACGTACCGGTACGCCCTATTTCCCGAGTCCTTAAGGACCGAGGACGTACCGGTACGTCCTGACTTAAAATCTGCATTCCGGCGCCGCGGGGGTTAATCGGAACGGGACGCCGGCTGAAATCATTCAGCCGGCATCCCGTAACAATGCAGGGGGGGGTCATTTGACCCCCCCGTGTCGGCGATCGCAGCAAACCGCAGGTCAATTCAGACCTGCGGTTTGCTGCGCTTTTTGCAGTTTCTGATCCCCGCGGTCCCTGACCGCGGGGATCAGAAACTTCAGAGTGCCTAAAATCAATATTGCGCACCCCCCCCTGCACCCCTGCATGATTTGATGGCGGCGGGTGGTGCAGGGGGGGTGTCGCAGGCAGTGGGGGCGTTGCGGGAGGCGGGCGGTGCGGCAGGCGGGATCGCGATCCCCCGCCCGCCTCCCATTGCATAATCGTTGGCGTCTAGTGGGTTATACCAGGGTGCCAGCACATTGCTGGCACCCTGGTATAAACGGCTGACATCGGTGATGCGATGTCAGCCGTTTAACCCTTTCCATGCAGCGGTCCATACGGACCGCTGTATGGAAAAGGTTAACAGCGCAAGGAGCTCCCTCCCTCTCCGATCGGGGGGCTGCTGTGCCTTTGCAGCCCCCCGATGGGAGAGGGAGAGAGCCCCCAGAGAGCCCCCCGAAGCCCCGTCCTCACCCTTCCCCGTCTGCGAAGTTGTGACAGACGGGGAAGGTTCCCATGGCAACAGGACGCCTGCTCAGGCGTCCTGCTGTCCATGGTGCTGAACAGATCTGTGCTGAAAGCATAGATCTGTTCAGTGTAAGTAAAATACAGTGCAGAAACCTATATAGTTTCTGTACTGTATTTTACAGACATCAGACCCACTGGATCTTCAAGAACCAAGTGGGTCTGGGTCCAATTTTTTTTAAAAAAAGTGAAAAAAGTTAAGATAAAATAAAAAAACATTTATCACTGAATAAAAATAAAAATAAAAAAATACACTACACATATTAGGTATCGCCGCGTCCGTAACGACCTGATCTATAAAACGGTCATGTTACTTTCCCCGCACGGTGAACGCCATAAAAATAAAAAAATAAAAACTATGAGAAAATTGAAATTTTGCCCACCTTACTTCCCAAAAAAGGTAATAAAAGTGATCAAAAAAGTCGCATGTACGCCAAAATAGTACCAATAAAACCGTCATCTCATCCCGCAAAAAATGAGACCCTACTCAAGATAATCGCCCAAAAACTGAAAAAACTATGGCTCTTAGACTATGGAAACACTAAAACATGATTTTTTTTGTTTCAAAAATAAAATAATTGTGTAAAACTTTTATAAATAAAAATAAAGTATACATATTAGGTATCGCCGCGTCCGTATCGACCGGCTCTATAAAATTATCACATGACCTAACCCCTCAGGTGAGCACCGTAAAAAAAAAAGAAAAAAAAAGTGTAAAAAAAGCAATTTTTTGCCATCTTACGTCACAAAAAGTGTAATAGCAAGCGATCAAAAAGTCATATGCACCCCAAAATAGTGCCAATCAAACCGTCATCTCATCCCGCAAAAAATTAGACCCTACTCAAGATAATCGCCCAAAAACTGTAAAAACTATGGCTCTTAGACTATGGAGACACTAAACAATTTTTTGGTTTTAAAAATGAAGTTATTGTATAAAACTTACATAAATAAAAAAAATTGTATACATATTAGGTATCGCCGCGTCCGTGACAACCTGCTCTATAAAATTACCACATGATCTAACCTGTCAGATGAATGTTGTAAATAACAAAAAAAAAAACGTGCCAAAAAAGCTATTTCTTGTTACCTTGCCGCACAAAAAGTGTAATATAGAGCAACCAAAAATCATATGTACCCTAAACTAGTACCAACAATACTGCCACCCTATTCCGTACTTTCTAAAATGGGGTCACTTTTTTGGAGTTTCTACTCTAGGGGTGCATCAGGGGGGCTTCAAATGGGACATGGTGTCAAAAAAACTGTCCAGCAAAATCTGCCTTCCAAAAACCGTATGGCATTCCTTTCCTTCTGTGCCCTGCCGTGTGCCCGTACAGCAGTTTACGACCACATATGGGGTGTTTCTGTAAACTACAGAATCAGGGCCATAAATAATGTTTTGTTTGGCTGTTAACCCTTGCTTTGTAACTGGAAAAAAAATATTAAAATGGAAAATCTGCCAAAAAAGTGAAATTTTGAAATTGTATCTCTATTTTCCATTAAATCTTGTGCAACACCTAAAGGGTTGACAAAGTTTGTAAAATCAGTTTTGAATACCTTGAGGGGTGTAGTTTCTTAGATGGGGTCACTTTTTTGGAGTTTCTACTCTAGGGGTGCATCAGGGGGGCTTCAAATGGGACATGGTGTCAAAAAAACTGTCCAGCAAAATCTGCCTTCCAAAAACCGTATGGCATTCCTTTCCTTCTGCGCCCTACTGTGTGCCCGTACAGCAATTTACGACCACATATGGGGTGTTTCTGTAAACTACAGAATCAGGGCCATAAATAATGAGTTTTGTTTGGCTGTTAACCCTTGCTTTGTAACTGGAAAAAAAATATTAAAATGGAAAATCTGCCAAAAAAGTGAAATTTTGAAATTGTATCTCTATTTTCCATTAAATCTTGTGCAACACCTAAAGGGTTGACAAAGTTTGTAAAATCAGTTTTGAATACCTTGAGGGGTGTAGTTTCTTAGATGGGGTCACTTTTTTGGAGTTTCTACTCTAGGGGTGCATCAGGGGGGCTTCAAATGGGACATGGTGTCAAAAAAACTGTCCAGCAAAATCTGGCTTCCAAAAACCATACGGCGCACCTTTCACTCTACGCCCCGCTGTGTGGCCGTACAGTAGTTTACGGCCACATTTGGGGTGTTTCTGTAAACAGCAGAGTCAGGGCAATAAAGATACAGTCTTGTTTGGCTGTTAACCCTTGCTTTGTTAGTGGAAAAAATGGGTTAAAATGGAAAATTAGGCAAAAAAATGAAATTCTCAAATTTCATCCCAATTTGCCAATAACTCTTGTGCAACACCTAAAGGGTTAACGAAGTTTGTAAAAATCAGTTTTGAATACCTTGAGGGGTATAGTTTCTTAGATGGGGTCACTTTATGGAGTTTCTACTCTAGGGGTGCATCAGGGGGCTTCAAATGGGACATGGTGTCAAAAAAACTGTCCAGCAAAATCTGGCTTCCAAAAACCATACGGCGCACCTTTCACTCTACGCCCCGCTGTGTGGCCGTACAGTAGTTTACGGACACATATTGGGTGTTTCTGTAAACAGCAGAGTCAGGGCAATAAAGATACAGTCTTGTTTGGCTGTTAACCCTTGCTTTGTTAGTGGAAAAAATGGGTTAAAATGGAAAATTAGGCAAAAAAATGAAATTCTCAAATTTCATCCCAATTTGCCAATAACTCTTGTGCAACACCTAAAGGGTTAACGGAGTTTGTAAAATCAGTTTTGAATACCTTGAGGGGTGTAGTTTATAGAATGGGGTCATTTTTGGGCGGTTTCTATTATGTAAGCCTCGCAAAGTGACTTCAGAGCTGTAGTGGTCCCTAAAAATTGGGTTTTTGTAAATTTCTGAAAAATTTCAAGATTT
Organism: Bufo gargarizans; assembly: GCF_014858855.1. Lineage (NCBI taxonomy): Eukaryota > Metazoa > Chordata > Amphibia > Anura > Bufonidae > Bufo > Bufo gargarizans. The sequence continues at coordinate 282,873,686 of NC_058084.1, read as the reverse complement.
GCTTCTAAACTTCTAAGCCTTGTAACATCCCCAAAAAATAAAATATCATTCCCAAAATAATTCTAACATGAAGTAGACATATGGGGAATGTTAAGTCATCACAATTTTTGGGGGTATTACTATGTATTACAGAAGTAGAGAAACTGAAACTTTGAAATTTGCTAATTTTTCAAAATTTTTGGTAAATTAGGTATTTTATTATGCAAAAAAATTTATTTTTTTTACTTTATTTTACCAGTGTCATGAAGTACAATATGTGACGAAAAAAACAATCTCAGAATGGCCTGGATAAGTCAAAGCGTTTTAAAGTTATCAGCACTTAAAGTGACACTGGTCAGATTTGCAAAAAATGGCCTGGTCCTTAAGGTGAAAATGAGCCCGGTCCTTAAGGGGTTAAAACCGTTGCTCGGTATAAGCCTTCCAGTTTTACCGGACCACTCTGGTCATTCGAAATGGCCTGACCAGAGTCACTGCAGTTTAACTTTAACATCATTATACTGGTTCGCAAGTAATCTGTGGACACCTGTCCCTGAACATAACTGGATTCCCTGGTGATAATCATCTGGGAATCCCTCAACATGCAATAAGCCTTCAGGGTGCCTTTTACTGGAATGGGCCTATCAAAATACGTCCTAACCCTTAACCTGTCCTGGCTATCCTTCCCCAGGAAGGTAGCCTTCAGGATGTACCAACTGCTGTACTCTGCCCCAGTGACCTCTTCAGGACTCGGCATTCCCTACTTGGTACACAACACCGCAGTAGTTTTGGCTCTCACTTGCTGATAAGGGTGCAAGTGTGGGTCCCTAGACACCCATCTTAAGGATTTGATGGGTGTAGGGTCAGAGTCCTGAAAATGTCTGCATTCCTTGAGACAGAGGGTGTGTAAGTCATGTTGTATGGCAGACACATTTTCCACCAGGGTATAATGCTGAATTACACCGTTGGCAAAACCCTCTCTCTGGAAACCATACAGATACCACTGACCCGATGTAAAGGTGAAGTTCTCTTATGGTTTCTGGATTTTGCCACCCAAATATTCCACCATTAAAAGGCCGGGTCCATTAAGTGATATGTTGGCCATACAAATGTTAGTCCCCAGGCCCTCCCCTGAAGAGGCCAATCCTGCTATCAGCATGCTTACCACCAGTGTCACAAGCTGGAGATGCATCCCGTTCAGAGGATGCCTAGCTCTTCCCTGGCCACGTGGTCCCATGGCATATCTCCCTCTTGTGTTCTGTAATTAGATGGAGTGTGATAACTGTAATGGATTCGCCATCGACCCACCAAGCCCTCTTTCCCCCCCCCCCCCCCACCGAACTCTGAACGGTATGCGTTATTGAGTTGGGGAGGCTCAGGTGGCCTTGACTTGGCTGATGTGAATCCACAAGACTTCCTGCCGTATACAGGATTTCTTTTAGTTGTGATTGGCCTTTGTACCTTCAGCATGGTGTGTCCCATCCCGATGGAAGTCTTTCACCCTGTAGATACGGTTTGTGCAACCGTATCGCTGCATGAGGCAGTAACTCCTTCAGGTTCTGCTGAAACTGTTGGAGAAACATGTCTCTGGCGATGGCGTTTTTCGTGGTCTCCGACACTTGGGGTTCGTTAGGCAGGCATAGGGGCATCTTGTGTCCAGTCATAAGTTCAAACGGGGAGATACCGGTAATGGAGGCCTCGGTGCCTTGAATACCCATTATCACGGCTGGAAGATAGGTTACCTAAGAGGAACCCTTCTCCGGCAGTGCCTTGGAAAGCCGGGTTTTGATGGTCCGGTGCATCTGCTCCACAATGCCTGCTGACTGAGGGTGATAAGGCACATGAAACCTTTGCTTTTATGTCTAAGAGACCACAAAGCGCTTTCATTACCTTACCCGTGAAATGGGTCCCTCTGTCTGATTCTATCACTCTGGGGATACCCCATCGTGACAGAACCTGTTCCCAGAGAACACGGGCAGTGGTGGTAGCCGTATCGTTGACTGTGGGGATGGTTTCTACCCATTTAGAGAAGACATCCACTATCACCAGTGCGTAACAGCAGTTACGACTTCCGGTTAGCAATGGTCCAATAAAATCAATTTGTATCACGGACCATCAGCAGGAGGAACTCGCTGCAACACCGGCTTCAGGGCTGACTCCCTTGGGTTGACTTGAGCACACACCAGGCACTGTTGAGTAACCTCTACTGAATTGGACATTCCTGGCCAGTATAATTTGTCCCTCAGAGGCAAGAGTTTATTCCGGCCGAGGTGTCCAAACAGTTGGAGGTTCAATCGCGTCAGCTCTGCTTGCTGAGTACCGGTATCTTAACACAGGATGCCTTGCTGTACAGACCAGGGATACTGTGGTGATTTGATATGTGTCATTAGAAGAGGCTCTTTGGCTTGTTCCTCTTCAAATGACACCGGGCCGTCACTCAGATTGGTACATGTTGCAAACCTGTGCGTTGGTATTGGCCCAGTGCATGGTTCCTGGAGGGTACCAGACACTGCCGCTATTTTTGCCAGCTCATCTGCGCTTTTACCCATTATCAAAGGTTTGTCCCCTTTTTGATGTGCCGGGATTTTGATAATGGCTGCTTCCGTCATGTGTGCCATGCCCCACTCCCACAGCTCCTTCAGGACTAACACATGAGCCAGAGGTTTGTTTTGACTGTCCACAAATCCTCTCCTCTTCCATATGTCAAGATGCAGGGTGAGGGAGCGAACTACATATGAACTGTCGCTATATATAGTTAGTTTCCCTGGGGAAGTGAAGAAGCAGAGTTTCTTTAACAGTCTCTAGCTCTGCCCGCTGTGCCGACATTTGACCCGGTAACCTGACAAGACTCTGGGTACCAGTGGTCTCATCCAGCACAGCAAAACCCGTGACATATTCCCCATCCAGATAGAATCGAGAGCCATCGACAAAGATGACTCTGTCCTCTGGACGCCTGTCAGTCCTGAACATCTGTGGCGAGTCGTCCAGTTCTGGTTGGTCAGTCATGTTCGGTTCCAGTCAGGTTTAGCAACTGGGACAGAACATACTTGGCCTTGTGGTCCCCCTGCAGATTCCGGCCACTGAGATACATGATCCATCTCCTGATTCTCTGTTGGGAGACTCCAGGGAGAGTATAACGGAGCAAGAGGGCTAAAGGAGAATGTGGAGTCTGCAAGGTGAGGGGTCGGAAGCCTACAATATGCTCTGTGGTCTTGACGGCATTGTGTATGGCTGCCAGTTGCTTGGCACATTCATCAAACCCTCGTTCGATGGGCGAAAGTAGCCTGGAGAAATATCCCAGCGGTCTGGTCTCATACCCTACTTTCTGTAGAAGGAACACTGAGAGACTCCATCCCTGCATGCGGCTGTATGGCCACTTCCCCATCTGGATGTGGAGTGGCCAACACGAGCGCCGAGGATAGATCCCTTTTCAAAGTTGAAAAGGCCTCCTTTTGCGCATCAGACCAACCTTTGATTGTTCTTCTCCTCGAAGGAGCTCAGAGGTTTCGCTTTGGCAGCGAAATCCTCTGAATTCCTTCATGAAGTTGGCCACCCCCAGGAATTTCCTCAAATCCTGAAGTGTCGGGCCTGGGGAACTTCACTGTGGCTTCCACACAGGCTGTCACGATTCCTCTGGTTTCAAAGGAAATTTGGATCCCAAGGAAGGTTACCTCCGTTCTGGCCAAATTTGCCTTATGAGGACTCAGCTTGAGTCTTGACTTTGCCAGGAGTCCCAGCAGCTCTCTCAACAGAACCAAATGTTCCTCCATGGTTTCTGTATGCAAAAGCAGGTCATCCATGTATTGTAGAAGGCATTCCGGCCGCGAGAACACTCAGTACGGCCGCCAATGCCTGATGAAGACTCTGAGTTCAATGTAGAAGAACCCGTTAGCAACATCTACGGTTGAGAATACGCGGCTTTTGCCGCTTATTCTGGCCATGATGTCGGAAGTCTAGGTCACCACTGGAGCTGACATTGGGGTGTATTTATTGAGGACCTGGAGGTATATGGTAAGCCTCCATGCACTAGTGTTCATCTTGACTGTCCAGAGGGCATTGTTGCATTTTGAATTACCCTCAATGACCACACCCCTAGTCTTCAATTCCTGGACAGTGTCCATAATTGAATGGGTGGCCTCTGGTGGAAATCTGTATTGGCGTTGAGGTGGAGGGTCAGGACCCTGTATGTCCACCTGAACGCCAATCAGTGTGCCACAGTCGTTTTTGCTCTGGGCCCACAGCTCGGGATGCTCGTACACAATATGCTCCAGGTCTAGATTGTGTGAGACCTCAGGCCACTTGTGTTCGAGCATATCAGTAGAATTCTCTACTGCTTGCAAAGGTCCTTCCACACAATGCAATTTGCCAGATCCAGGATCCACCCATCTTGTGTCATTACATCGGTTCCGATAATGTTATCAAAACCGGGGTAGTACCACATGGGTATCCTGAGGGTCGTGCACCTGGTAATCTGGACGATTACCTCTTCAATTCTGTGGGCCATCACCCCCTCTTGTTGGTGATCAAATCCGATCACCACACTTTGGGGGCTGTTGGGGTGTAAATAGTGTTTGACATTAGTAATGGATATTTCCGCACTCATGTCAAGCATGATTTTCATTTCCTGTTCTTTTATTGTGGCTTTTATGTGGGCTCTCCCTGAAGAGTCCAGTATGATGGGACATACTGGTGCCAATTCTTGAGGGACCCCTAACCCTCAGTTGATGTCCACCAGACTCCCAGTAGGTACCTGTGAGGTACATACTGCCACTTGTGCACTTTCACCCTGAGTATTTGGTGTGGAATCTTTTGATTCCACACCCCCTGGGACATTCACGACCTGGTGATGTCCCAGATTCTTATCAATGTGTTCCCCCACTGACTTGGCAAAATTAGGTTTCATTCTGAAACCATTATTGCCAGTGGTTTCTGGGTTTGTCCAGTTACTTTGTAGACAATTCCTTCTAATGTGCCATATTGTTAACACAGGAAACAATGAATGTTTCCTGACTTTTCCCATGGCGGGGCCGTGGGGCGAACAGTTGATGCAGACCTTGTGTGCTGTACCCGTTCATCTTGTGATCTAATGTATACAGGCACATGCTCCCTCACTTTAACTGACTTCTTTTTGTGCAGTATATCCTGTCTATACTGCTCAATCATGTCCGCGTCCCGTGAGGGATTGCTCCCTAGTTGCACTTAGCCAGATTGCAGTATCAAGGTATGGGAACTTTTCCACAAACATGCGCACCATGCCTTGTGGAATCCCAATACCCTGATCCTTAGTAACCCTCCTGTACATCGCTTCAAACCGACTACACAATGACAGAGGTTCATCATGTATAGTAGGCTTGAACTTTGACAGGTCCTCTGGAGTGACGTCCCAATGACCCGTGGCCAGTGAGTATGGAGAGGCGTTCCTCCTTATGAAACTGGCCATTCGTGGGTTGCATCCTCCCCATTACCTTATACCTCTGGTTAAGGTGTGTCGGTAACCACAATTTTAACAGCTCCATATGATATTCTGGGGCCACTGAATATTTATTAGTGACCCTAGAAAATATTGCATGAAGTGAACAGATCTACATTGGGATCGTATTTTGGGATCTCCTTGCAAATCCGTAACCGGAAGTTTATCCTTTCCATACTGGAATGGTTAGGAAAAATATATGGCCATCCACTTTCCTCTTCCCATCTGTTGTCCTGTTCCTGGAAACGGCTGCTACTCCTATTCACCCCGGGTGTTGGGGTGAATCGTAGCGACCGGTCCACCTGTCCCCTAGTATCTACCACTACGGATGTGTTATCCGCTGAAGACCTTGGTGCTGTCGCCGCGGTCTCCCCCTGTGCCATTCCCAAAACGGAAACCTGTTTTGTGAGCACCATACCGTTGGTACTAGGCCTGGACAAATTGGAGATTGCCTGCTGCAAATAAGCAATGCTTTGCGTCTTTGCAGCCAGGTCCTCCCTCATTTGAACAATCGGGGCATACGTAGATGCCGCATTGTTCCTGTACTTCAATCAAAAAAAAGACTGCGCTGCCGAAAGAATATAATATATTTTTTTTTCCCCCTTCCTCTTTTCTTCTGCAAACTTCTCTCCTCGGATTTAAAGGGAAAGACTGGGTTCACCAGGTTCACAAGATGTAAAACAATCCTCAGATCTACAAGTTCCTGCAGGGTGCAAATAGAAACTCCATATGGTGAAGTACTGCCACTGTGTTTTAAAACCACAAGGAAGAGATATACTAACAAGATTCCATTCAGTGTGCATAGTTATCACCACTTGTGTCCCCACATCTCCATAGGCTTCAGCAAACACCTTCTTTGGTATTCCTTGATCTTCTCATGGATCCCTGTTTCCTCATAAACCAGAGAAACGCGGAGGATAGTGAAGCGATTATAAAAATTAAATTATTATACTCACAAAGCTAAAAACATAACAAGCATTCAGATCAGCCTGCGCAGACGCCCGACCCGGGTTTCGCTACAATGCTTCTTCCTGTACTGATTATTCTCAGTGTACAGCCGGAGTAGCTCCGTCCATGTCAGAGCATAAACCCTCCTTGTCCGAGAGTCTCGACTCTAACACGCAGATCTCTCTGCCCCTTTCGACTGTACACTGGGTTTCTTCTTGTAACTGAGCATCTAGTGTGTATATTCTCCTAATGTTGTCAACACAACAATTGCAGTGGAAGTTTGCCTTATCAGCAACCTCCCCTGCCTTTCCTGTGTTTCTGTGTTCTGCGTTCCAAATGGTATCCTCAAAGGTAAGAACCAATTTGGCTAACATTTGGAGGAGTTTCTTTTTCTTGTTGAAGACACTCCTACTGATACAAATCCGGTCATGAGCGCATGCCTGGTCCAGCAAAGCAGACCATAGCAGCTCAGCGGATTTGTATGTAGTGGAAACAATGGGATTAAAAGTGCTGTGTTTACTCAAGTGTTGCAGTGTGGAGAAGTTCATACTCACTTTTTGCTGAGCATCCATCTTCTCATTGGTGCCGTACTGCTTTGTCCTACGTAGCTGCTTGGAATAAGTCATTTTTCTACCGGATCGCTTCTTCCCGACCAGCCGGAATTGTACACTGCTCTAATGAAGATGGATCTCCTCCAGTGACGTGTCTTCTCCCTTTCAACACTCGAGCGACGCGGTGACCGTGTAAAGCAAATAGAAAAATATTAATACACAGATTATAGATTCTCTGCTAGAGATTTTGATCTGCGTTTGGTACTATAAGGAAGAATCGAGTTACCTGTCCGAATTATCAGGTCCTAGATGCTCAGAGCGCTGACCGTGTCTCTTGCCTGATAATTCGCAGTATAAGCGACCTCTAGCCTCAAGACCAAATAGATATTTCTAATTCTAAGCAGTGGGCCTGGCTCGCTAATGTAAAGGGGAGTATTAATTACCAATATTTATGCAAATATCAATTAATAGTCATAAATAGAAGGAGCCATCTACCGATGACTCCACCTATTTATACCTTTATAATAACACACTCCTTTGCTTCACACTACCTGCTAATCACTAAACTAGCTGCAAGAGCCTAACTGAGCTAGCTACCGCTAATAACCACATGTTACACAGTAGGTATAATACAAATAATACAAGATATTTATCACCTACAGTACACAATACAGCACCAAATTCAATATTCAATCCCAAGTTCCACTCACAAACTATACAATACACTTACATACATTCATTAGCAGCTCACCCCACCTGGCTCTAAACTATCCCTATGAACGAAGGGTTAACGGTGGAGCTGCAAGGTTAAATGCAGGCCAGACACAGGGTTACAGGGGTACAGCAGGGGTTAACACAGAATAGGGAGCAGGGAGTTGGGGTAGGGGATTGGTGGTCAAGGGGTAAAAGTGGGAATATGGGCAGGTAGGGATTGTTGGGGATTGGTGGGATAGGGCAGTAATAGGCAAACTGCGGCTCTCCAGCTGTTGCAGAACTACAACTCCCAGCATGCAAAGGCTGCCTACAGCAGGGTATGGTGGGAGTTGTAGTTTTGCAACAGCTGGAGAGCCGCAGTTTGCCCATCACTGGGATAGGATATAGGGGTAATAGGGCAAGTAGGGGTAAATCAGAGGGATGCGTTGTGGGATAGCAGGGGAATGTGTAAGGGTTGGTGGTATAGGGAGGGTTAATGCAAGGGAACAATTCGTTGGTGGTATAGTGGGGTTTATACTCAGCCCTCCAGTTGCTCGTTGTCCAGGGGTCCTCTTTGGGGGGGTGGCTCGGTTCTATATATCCCCAGTGCAGGGGCCGCCACATATGTCCGGCGGCCCGCACTGCCGCACCGCCCACACTGGCGAGCGGTTGCGCACCACAATCAGGGAAATGTGGGCCGGCACAGTGAGATGACGTCACTGCGTCAGCCCGCACGTCCCTGCATGAGTGCATCGGGGCAGCACCACTTCCTGACAGGCGGGAGAAGCCTTTGATCTTCCGCCTGTAGTACTTTGAATTCCGGGCAGCGTGATGGTAATAGGAGGGAAGGTTTCTCCCCTCTTCCTATTATGCATAATTATCTCCAGCGGCGCTGGAGATAATTAATACAAAGGACAATAGGAGTTCTTTGAAGCAGGCAGGATGACCGGACTCTTGTTCGGTCATTCTGATGCAATTAGCCAGATGGCATCAGTGTGAATGCTTGGGGTACATTCACACTGATACTTCTGGTTTCAGGTGAATCACGGGACATCATTGGGGCCTATGGATATGGGGGGTATACTATAAGGGGACTCTAATACTAACTATAGGGGGGACATATTCCCCACAGGGGCCACAATGAGCCCCTGTGGAATACTACGGGCAGATGTTTGGCACCTCATCCTATAATGTGCCCATTGTGTATGTATATATGTGTATATATATTTATTATATATAGTCACATGTATATTTTATATATATTTGTGGTATGAGCTGAGATGAGCCTGAAGAGGCACGCCTACAACACTGCCCTGACCTATCTGGCTGGAGTGTGCCCGGAGCCAGGTATGAGGTAAGGCCTAAATATGAGGGCAAAATAAGGTGCAAGAGTTTAATTGAGCAAAACAAGACTTTCCAAAGCTAAAGAACAAAAGGCTCTAGAATCTTTCAACCTGTGGATTAGGAATATATCTCGCGTAACATGACTACCTCCAGTGACCAATCTTACGGATCACATGGGCCAGAACCTGATGCCTAGAAGCAGCTCCTATACGGAAGGAGTGCCTGGAAATTGAGCTAGGTTGTATCCTAACCCTGCCTCTAGTATGCGTATGTTTGTGACAAATAGGGCAGAAGAAAGGGGCCTGCCATCTAACGGGAGCAACGGGTCGTCCAAGGCAGCTGACTGAGGTAAGGCTGTAAGTTCCTTGAGAACTTTGACAGGACACCAGCTATTGGATGTGGGGGAAAAACTCAACTTCGGTGGGAGGACCTGCCTGGCTGGTTTTGGTGGATGGTATGTACAGCGTGAAGTGGTTATCATGCCAGATGAGATGCCGCTTGAGGAGCGTGGTACAGCTGAGAGAGTTGCAGGTGAATTCCCCCGGGTCTAAGGAAACCATAGAACCCGAGGTACATGGCCGCTTTGATGGTGATGCTGGCCGAGTGCCCAAAAGGAAGACCGTCCAGGGCTAATGACAACTTGCGAAACAGCTCGCTTGAGACTGGTTGCCTGCGAACCTGAACCCCCGTGCTATTCTTTTGAATACCCCCTAAAAGTAGCTTTGATGGCCTTATTTGCCATGATGGACTTGCTAGTGGGGTCGCTGAGCATCCGATGGTGCTGTATTCCTGTTAGATACAGCTTGATAGTATTAAAAGATAGGTGGCGGTGGGAATGACAATAAGCTATAAACGCCATGAGGAAAGTGACTTCATCCAAGTCACCTTGTGGATGGGTGTCTACGAACCATTGAAAGACCTTAAATCCTGCTCTGTAGTTCCTGGCAGTATTAGCTGCTATCGAACGTTGAACTAAGATCTTTGCAGAAGCTACCAGGGACCCTAGTCCATCAGGAGGGAGCTGAATGGTGGAGCTGGAGTACCGACGGGGTCTGCATCTGGTAGTTCCTGGAAAAAGCTGGTGTAATTAAAGCGGGACAATGCATCAGCCACGACGTTCTTCGCCCCTTGAATGTGGAATGCGAAAAATGAAAGTTAAACCTCAAGGACAGCCAAACTAACTTACGCAAGAGGGACATAATTTTCTGGGACTTGGCTCTACCTTTCATGATTACATCCACTGGCTGGCTGTCATGAAAACTACCGGTTTATTGGCCCAGAGTGAGCCCCAGGCTTGGGCGGCTGCCACTATCGGATATAGTTCTATCAATGGGGATGACCTCAGAGAACCAGCATCGGAGATGAATTCCACCGGCCGACGAACCAGTGGGGATGGAATATGGCAGTGAACCCGTAAGAGGCTGCGGTGTCGGAAAAGACTGGGTGAAGCGGAATCTGGGGAAGGCACGAACAGAGAGATGCCATTCCACTTGGTAAGAAATGATTCACATTCATAAAACCGCCACAGCATGATTGTCCAGTTGGATGGTGGAATCCTGAGCTGAAGGAAGGAGACTGAGGAGCCTGGACATGAACGATCTGCCTTGGGGCATGACCCTGAAAGCAAAGTTTAGGGAACCCAACAGGGACTGGAGCTCCCGTTTGGATAGGATCCTGGACAATGCCGCAGAGAAGACTGCGGCCCGGATCTTGAAAAGCTTTGCTATGGGTAGGCTGGTCTCCATGTGGACAGAATCGAGGATGATGCCCAAGAAGGTAACCCTGGTGCCCGGCCCCTCAGTCTTTGCTGTAGCTACGGGAACTTCTAACTTGGCGAAAAGTTGTAGCAAACTCTCTAAACCCGTAGGTTCACCATGTGCGCTCTCTATGATCAAACAATCATCGAGGTAATGGATAACCATGTCCAACCCCCCCCCCATGGTGAACCAGAATCCAATGTAGAGCGCACGCGAATCGATCAAACTGCCATGAGCTGCTCTTGGACCCGACAGTAAGCCGGTTGGCAAAATAATACCCATGTGCCCAATGCAAGCCATAATACTTCCACAACTGGGGAAGAATAGGGAGCAATTTAAATGCATCTGCAATGTCCACCTTAGCCAACCATGCCCCTTTACCTGCTAGCAAGATGTACCTAATGGCCTCATCGATGGACGAGTAACTCATGGCGAATTCTTCGGACGGGATTAAAGAATTCAAACTGGGAATGGATGACATGTGAGGAGCGGACAAGTCGTAAATTAAGCGCTTTTATTGGAGGAATGCTTGGTTACAAGGCTAATCGGGTTTAACCTCCAAGTCGCGAAGGGGATTGACTGAAAAGGACCCAACAGGAAACCTTTCTGGACCTCCGACTGCAGCCGGCTCCTGAGTAGCCGACAGCAAGTTCCTTCCCTCCCAGGAAACTTGAGGGAGGGCAATAAAACCCGTGTGAAAACCCCTCTCAAATCCAGAGAGAAGGAACTGAGTCAACTGGCGGTCAGGGTGTTCCTGCAACAGAATGCCTAAAAGCTCAATATTAATGGCGTTTTTGTGCTGTTGTTTTCGGGCAGCTAGAACGAGGATGGGCCCTAAAACAGACGGAGCAGATATGCAAGGCTCTGCAACTGTTGAAACCGCACCCCCCTAAATTGAAGTTATTACATATTTGGCTCTGTCCCAGATAAGTGATTGGTCTACCCAGCTTATCCATCGTGGCCTTATTACAGCTGGGCGCTAGAGGGACCTGGAAGGGAACCCCCCGAGCCGAGGTTGGCAGGTTGGGGCACCAGTCTGCAGGATCGACTGGCAAGCTGCGCAAGTAGGAGCTCTTAGACCGGTGAAATGCCGACAGAAGAGTTCCATGTCAAGGTTCGCCCAGTCAGTAATAAACTGTACTTATAACCCACCGTACTTATAACGCAAGTCAGTAATGCGGTACAAATAAGAATCTAATTCCCCTCGCCTGTGGGGTTGCGCTGAGCAAATGGTGTCTCTGTACAGGCTGAACGCCAGTACAAATTCAGGAATCGAAAGCTTCCGATTCAAGCGAGCGTCCTTTGGCTCTGAGCACGACTGACACCTCCCCACAATTGATGATCTTGTTCTCAGAAACATCCTGGGACGCAATGAGAATGGATGCTAAGTTAACATCCTTCCCTGCTAGGATATCATTTTTTTTTTTTTTTTTTTCCCCAGGATGAAATGCAACCGAGTGATCTGGGGACTGGCACAGACCGTACCTGAAGCTGAATCCTGAGAGGTGGAAGGGATGGGTGGCGGAGCCGGAGACCGAGATTCCAACTCCCCCATTCTGGATTGGATATATGCCACTGATCTGGCCAGGCTGCCGATAGTGGACTGCAGCTACAGCGGGGACAGCTGGATAGAAAAGAGAGGGCTGTTTGCTTGAACCCCCTGACTCTGTCATCAGGAGACGGTAGAGTTCTGCCTTCCTCGCTGATGCGGGATGATGAATTCCTCTTATTGAGCTCCGAGATGAGCTTGGGTATGGTCCAGCTCCTAAGGGACTGATTACTGGCGCATCCTGACACTGTAGACCCGGGCAATGAAATGGTATCCTCCACATCTGACGCTTGAGACATCTATAGCCTGCATGGGAAACAAGTGTGTGTGTGTGTGTGTGTATGCAGATAGTTAGAAATTGTAAAAAAAAGGACAGCACTCCAGAAAGTAAAAATGCAAAAAATTACTTGATTTACCTGAATGGGACATACGTTTCGGCTCTATGCGAGAGAGAGGATTCACACTGAAGGCATCAAAACTATGAATTAACACATGTGGAATTATACAAATAACAAAAGTGTGAAACAACTGAAAATGTCATATTCTAGGTTCTTCAAAGGCCACCTTTTGCTTTGATTACTGCTTTGCACACTCTTGGCATTCTCTTGATGAGCTTCAAGTCACCTAAAATGGTCTTCCAACAGTCTTGAAGGAGTTCCCAGAGATGCTTAGCACTTGTTGGCCCTTTTGCCTTTACTCTGCGGTCCAGCTCACCCCAAACCATCTCTATTGGATTCAGGTCTGGTGACTGTGGAGGCCAGGTCATCTGGCGCAGCACCCCATCAATCTCCTTCATGGTCAAATAGACCTTACACAGCCTGTAGGGGTGTTTGGGGTCATTGTCCTGTTGAAAAATAAGTGATTGTCCAACTAAACGCAAACCGGATGGAATAGCATGCCGCTGCAAGATGCTGTGGTAGCCATGCTGGTTCAGTATGCCTTCAATTTTGAATAAATCCCCAACAGTGTCACCAGCAAAGCACCCCTACACCATCACACCTCCTCCTCCATGCTTCGCGGTGGGAACAAGGCATGTCGAGTCCATCCATTCACCTTTTCTGCGTCGCACAAAGACACGGTGGTTGGAACCAAAGATCTCAAATTTGGACTCGTCAGACCAAAGCACAGATTTCCACTGGTCTAATGTCCATTCCTTGTGTTCTTTAGCCCAAACAAGTCTCTTCTCCTTGTTGCCTGTCCTTAGCAGTGGTTTCCTAGCAGATATTCTACCATGAAGGCTTGATTCACACAGTCTCCTCTTAACAGTTGTTCTAGAGATGTGGCATTGACCTGTATTAACAAACAAACGGATCCCACAGGAGGTTGCCACGCTAATAAATCGGGCAAGAAAAGAAAAATCAGGTGGTCTCTAGGACCTTAGCGTGTTATTGCAGCCTCCCGGCAGTGGTTAAAACTAATCTTTATTGTTTTTCAACTAAAAAACATGTAAGTCTCGGGATCAAACAATTAAAACTATCAGGAATGGGTCATACACGGGATGACAATCTATATTGTTGAACTGTGATTCACTTCTGAACTAATGTGACCCTGAAGGGTTAAAGCCGCACACTCGGTGCCCACATGCATCAATTCAAAATCACTGTGTGACCTTCCTGCCTAAAAACTGAAAGCCTGCTTCCCTACATGTTTCGCCGAGCGATTTGGCGTCTTCAGGGGAACCTGCGAGTTTCCCCTGAAGACGCCGAATCGCTCGGCGAAACATGTAGGGAAGCAGGCTTTCAGTTTTTAGGCAGGAAGGTCACACAGTGGCATTGACCTGGTCTCTAATCTGAGCTGTTAACCTGCGATTTCTGAGGCTGGTGACTCGGATGAACTTATCCTCCGCAGCAGAGGTGACTCTTGGACTTCCTTTCCTGGGGCGGTCCGCATGTGAGCCAGTTTCTTTGTAGCGCTTGATGGTTTTTGTGACTGCACTTGGCGACACTTTCAAAGTTTTCCCAATTTTTCGGACTGACCTTCATTTCTTAAAGTAATGATGGCCACTCGTTTTTCTTTACTCAGCTGCTTTTTTTTTTTCTAACAGTCTATTCAGTAGGACTATCAGCTGTGTATCCACCTGACTTCTCCACAAGGCAACTGATGGTCCCAACCCCATTTATAGGACATGAAATCCCACTTATTAAACCTGACAGGGCACACCTGTGAAGTGAAAACCATTTCAGATGACTACCTCTTGAAGCTCATCAAGAGAATGCCAAGAGGTGGCTACTTTGAAGAACCTAGAATGACACATTTTCAGTTGTTTCACGCTTTTTTGTTACGTATATAATTCCACATGTGTTAATTCATAGTTTTGATGCCTTCAGTGTGAATCTACAATTTTCATAGTCATGAAAATAAGAAAACTCTTTGAATGAGAAGGTGTGTCCAAACTTTTGGTCTGTACATAGACTGAGAGATAGCGATAGAGATAGAGAGAGATATATATATATATATATATATATATATATAATCTCTATCTATCTCATAAGTGTCTTAGAATCTCTCTCATAAGTGTCTTAGAAGTGATAAGATTATCTGTCTGTGAGATACTGACCAGGTGGTAAGTGTACGGCCACATCCCACTATTGCTGTGTGTGTGTGTGTGTGTGTATGTATGTATGTATATGTGTGGGTGTGTGTATGTGTATATATATATATATATATATATATATATATATATATATATATATATATATATATATATATATATATTATAGTATTATATGTATGTGTATATAAATAAATTATAATTTTTATTTTTTAAAGACTAATTGCGATAGAATGACCGGGCGAGAGCAGTGCAAAACTGGAAAAAGCGTGGTATAGAAATGAATCGCAAACCTACCCGAACCAACTGTCAACTCTGACTAATTTCTAACGGGACTGTAGACCTAGAAATGAAAACTCGCAATGAATAAGGAAAATCCTAAGCAGCGGTGTGACCGCATGTCACAACCTAGCACATCCGCAATACCCAGTCCCCATAGCTCTGTGTGCTTTTATTGTGTAAAAAAAACTGATTTGATGCATATGCAAATTAACCTGAGATGAGTCCTGTCCCTGACTCATCTCACCTACAGGACTCATCTCAGGTTAATTTGCATATGTATCAAATCAGTTTTTTTTACACAATAAAAGCACACAGAGCTATGGGGACTGGGTATTGCGGATGTGCTAGCGGCCATGTAGGAACCCATGTCCTCAGCCCTATACACAAAATCCTGGTGACAGGTTCCCTTTAACTTACCTGGCACCGTGGAATGACCGGCAACGGAGAAGTACTGGGAATTCCGGTGGCTTGTGGTCCTGATTTGAATGAAAAAATAAGCTTGCGTTGACACGAGACCTGGAGAGGAGTGTACAGGAAAAGCAGAAATGACCGAAGGAAGACGACCGAATGAGCCTAAGATTCGGATAAACCAATAGCCAGCACCGTGCGTCCTGGTTGACCCAGAAGACGAGGCAGTATGAAGATCATTAAGTGACCTGGGTGATGCAGGTAACTAACAAATGACACATGACCTGAACGAATCGGGGACCAATGCCGCACTGCATGAAAAATGACCCATGCGGGATCCATGACCTGGGCTAATCGGTAACCAACAGGACACTGCGGGAAAAAAAGACCTGAGCGATTCAGGAACCAATGTAACCTTGTAAGACCATACATGACTGATACATGAGTTTTTTCAGGAGCCAACGCTAAATTGCATGAAGGATAACCTGAGCATTTCAGGCAATGAACATGATGCCAGACCTGAGCGATTCAGGATGCCACATCACACCGTATGAAGAGTGACCTAGGCAATTACATTTACACAAACCCTGGCTTGAGCGGATCAGGAACCTATAATAAACAGCATGAAAGATGACCTAGGTGAAACAGGTGGTCTATAAGAAATATACCGGACCTAAGCGAAACAGGGCCCTGCGCCACCCTGCCGGACGATCAACCGGAATGACACATGAGATGCGTAGCATAACCTGGATGAGCATGGTGTGGGCCAGGTATGACCTGAAAATAAGCGCGGCGAACCTTAGTGTGTGGAAAGCCCAAGTACCTGTGCATCTGAGGAATAGGAGATCATACAGAAAAAGCAAGATAGGAGAGGACCATGGCACAACACTCTGGCAGTGAAATATCTGTCTGCTACCGGCATCATCACCTGGCTCCTATAATCCACAATGATTTGGTCAGCTTGGTCAAAATAATAACCCACCACATGAAGGAAAAGCCTAATGCGGCCTGCTTAAATCGCATGGTCCAAACCTACCAGACAAAGTGACACTTATACACCAACCTGACACATGGAAGGTGTGTGCAAGGCAGCCTAGTGACAGGGCCGACCGCCTGGAATGATGAACCGGAGCGGTGTCTCCGGCGGCGGGTGCCCCCTACCAGGCTGCAGGGCGCGTCTGGCCGTGGACTCGTGCAAGGTGGGAGGCGGTGCAGCTGTTGGCTACGGGGAGGCTGGGGCGAGGGCCGGAAGATCCGAAGGACCTACTCACCGCGGGCACCTCATGCTGCAGGAAGGAGCCGGAAGCTGATGAAACCGGAAGTGACGTCGCGATCGCTGCAGCGCTACCTGAACGAGACAAACGTCGGAACTTGAGCACAGAACGACCGCCCTCTGACTCCCGGCCGCTGGGCAAAAGTAGTGGAGGCAGCCCCTCCCACAACTACAGGCTGTAAACAGCCGTCTCTGTCTCTGCAAATTATGTTGCATAATAAAACAAAAGAATAAAAATAACAATTAGAGAGTAGACATAGACAATAAGATTAGTCATCATACGGGTATTGGTTTTGGGTAGCAGAGGAAATGGTAGTGGGCACAGGGTAGGGTACACTACACACGGGACCAGTTCCTTGAGCAACTCAGATCATTCAGCGAATGCCAAGCCATGTTAACCTACTATCCAGCTTCAAGATTACAAAACTGTGAGTTAAGATGGATATTATATAAAATGTTTATGAAAACTATGCTAAACTAATATAAAACTTTTTAGAATTTCTTCAATACTTCCAGTTGAGAAGGAGTACATTGTAGTGCAGAAAGCACAACATTTCTGCATGTTCTGCTGTTAAACGGCTTCTGTTTCTTTAGATTGCTGACATTTCACTGAAAACACGCTCACTAGCTACAGAGGGTGGAGAGCAAAGGTATCTTCTGGCATAAGAAGCAAGGGTTTTAAAGCGTGTCTCATTTTCTTTCCACCACTCAAGTGGATTGCCCTTTCTATTGATCTGATCACTGGTTCTTTCAAATAAAGATGAAGCTCATCAAGGCTGACTTTTTGGTAAAGTTATAGAATCCTCTACGTGAGTTGGAACAGCCTGAATCAGGCTGTTTTTGGGCAGGCCAAGGTCTGACTGAATGCACCTCAGTTGGTGCTTGCCAATGAATGAATGGTGGAAATGACTTGCGCACTTCTTCAGCATGGCAATTATGTCAATCACAGCTCTCTGGCTTGACAGACCATCATTTACTACAAGTTGAGGGTGTGTGCCATGCAGCTGAGATCTGACACTTCAGCAAGCTTCATTCCTTTCACCATGTTTGCTCAGCTGTCTCAAAGCACAAGCAACACTCTATCTTTGGTCATCAAGCATGCCTAGAAACATTTCTTTAATGTACTTGCTAGTGTGTGATCCTTGCATCACCTTTGTGTTCAACACCAACTGCCCTTTTGTCCATCCATTATCAATTCAGTGACACGTAAGAATCATTAGTGATTCTGTTGATCCAGACCAGCAATCAGTAGTGAATGCGAGTGAATTGCCAGCGTCCTCTGGTTGTAACATTGTTTTCACTTTCTGAACCACCTTGTGATGAATCTTTGGCAGCATTTTGGTTCTGTAAAGCTTTTCATTTTTCAGTGTGTACCTTGGCTCAACTATGGACATCAAGCGCTTAAAGCCAGAGTCAGACACCATTGTAAATGGCTGGTTATCCGTAACCATCATCTCTGTGATTGCTCTGTCCAGAAGTTGGGATTGTTCATTGGACTTTTGCCACTTTGTGTGTTTCTGAAATAGGTCTCTTAATTTTGGCTGGAATATTAATTCTTAGATGGGTCCAAACTATACTTTTATGTCTATCTGCATTGAAAGAAGAGGGTTACAAGCTACAGTGAGGTTTAGAGTAGTGATGAGCGGGAGGTGCCATATTCGATTTCGCGAATATTCGATTGAATATTCGTGTTATATTCATTGAAATCGAATATTCGTAATTATTCCAATTATCGCGAATAATACGCGATTTCATTAATTGCGTATTGCGATTTTTCTTTTGATAGTATAAGGCAACGTTCCTATGACTAATTGACTATGGCTAGGCTAATATGTGTATTTTACGAATATTCTTAATATTGCTCTAACTTCGTCTTTTAGAATATTCGTAATATTGAATTAACTTGGTCTTTTAGAATATTACGAATATTCTAAAAGACGAAGTTAGAGCAATATTAAGAATATATGTAAAAAGTTGAAATCGCTATTCGATTATTATAACTTGAATTAATCGAATTGCGATTTCAACGTAATTCTCAAATCCAACAGTACATTCTAGTATATGGAGACGTTCCCATGGTGATGGGGACGCTCCATGAGCACGGAAGTCGGCAGAAGCGGCAACTGGCACTGACTGGCACTTTAGGGAAGCGGGAAAGAAAAAAATATAACAATTAAAAAAAGAGAAAAAAATGAATATTCGATTTTGCAAATATATAGAACTATATTTTAAATATTCGCAAAATCTTGAAGTTGCGCTATTCGAGAAAAAAAATCGCAATTCGAATATTCGCGCTCAACACTAGTTAGAGTAAGTTGTGAAAAAAAAAAATCTATATTAATATGAAATGAGATCCCAGCATGTACCTGGCTGTTTAAATGCTGTCAGCAGTCATATGAGATCCCAGCATGTTACTGTTACTGATGCTGATAGCAGTATAGATGGCTGCTGTCAACAGTCATACTCCTGTCATGCTCACCCAGCCAGTACATACTGGGATGTATGACTACTAGTGCTATTAGCCTTTTACTTATAGGAGCAGTACAGATTTAGGGTCCATTCATACGTCCGTAGTGTATTGCAGATCCGCAATACACCCGGCCAGCACCCCCATAGAACTTCCTATTCTTACCCACAATAGCGGACAAAAATAGGACATGTTCTATTTTCCTGGAGCCGCGGACCGGAAGTGCCGCGCTCTGGAAATGCGGATGTGGACAGCACACTGTGTGCTGTCCGCATCCATTCCTGCCCCATAGAGAATGAATGGGTCCGCACCCATTCCAGATAATTGCGGAATGGGTGCGGACATTCTACGGACGTGTGAATGTACCCTAAGGAACAGCACGCACACAAACAATAGTGACTGTTTATAGGTACTTCTAGCTTTGTGAACATGTAATCATTCTTCACTAAGAAATATGTGGATGAGGGGGGAGTAAAATAATATAAATCAATAAAAGATTGTGTTGACTTGATTAGTTTACCACTTTATATTAATTGCATGAAGAAAATCACTGACCCCAATGCTATAATAGTATTATAATACTGGTGTGCGTGATTTTATTACATTTAATATTATGGGGTGCTTTGAAAATTAAATGTGGTATTAATTAAATTTAATACGCACAGCAGAGTGGTAGACTAGACTATATACAGTATTGACATTATTTCAGCAAAAATAGTCAGTTGTCCCCAAACTTACTTTCTCATCTACCTTGAGCTGTGCTCCGGATGCTTCTAGCGCTCTACTCGCAGCAGGGAGGTATGATGATGATGAGTTAAAGACATAGACCCTTTTTGGATTGGAGGTTGGACGTGGAAGAAGGTGTGCTGTGAAGGTAAGTATTTGATGTTACAAGGAGCACAGTGGTGGTTGACAGGTTGTAGCTCAGGGCAGTGCAGCCAGCCAGAACGGCAGGGGCGGCCCGTGAGGTGCACAGTGGGCCGATCAGAGAAATAATAGTACAGTTCATCGGTTTACTCACTGTTAGCAGAAAGCCTCCCTGGGCCGGCAGCACAGTGTTGAGGAAGACCGCCTGAAATCCTCCGGGGCACACTAAGTGGTAGGGAAGCACCAGCCTAGATGGAGGTTGAGGTACCCTTGATGGCAGTGGTGTTTAGGGTGCTTGTGGCGGCTGGGTCCCTTGGTGGTATTTGTCGTGACGCCAGTACCGTTAATGGTGGTACAACCAGTAATTAAACTGAAGAATGAAGTATAGACAGTGGTAGGATACAACTCACAACTTTTACTGCAGTTGGTTCCAGTTGCGGCATATACACCCAGACAGAATACAGTCTTTTGTTCTTTAGTGGAATTCTGTTAATCCACTGTTAATAGGTTTGGCTGGGTTTTAACTTGGCTTCAAGGTCCTTTCTAAACCAGTGTAATTTAGTGAGGTTGCCCGTGGTTAAAGTATCCTTCACCTGGATTCCCAAAGGTCTTTGATGCCTGGATAGTGGCTTTTATCCTTTGTTTTTATTAGTCTTTCTTTTATTTGTCCCTTCCTGGACTAGACTTTTACCTAAGCAGTTTGGTGCTTGATCTGTATGATATATATCTGCATGTGGGTTTGAGAACTTCCTGCCTGTTTAATACCACGCCATTATTTTCAGTTTGTGTATATATAGAGATGCCTGGAGGTGTATAAAACTCCAATTTAAATGTGCCTGCTTTCCATCCACAGGCTACAATTAGGTGCACCTGTGAGGCCTGGGCCATACCAGCCAGTCTTGAGTGGGACTCGCAGACTCCTCCCATTGCTAGCATGGTTACATGCTGGAGGTAACTGAGTTGTTTGCGAGTCGGAACTCATGCTCCTGTAATTTGCCCACTGACCCCTGGTATTGCCCATACAGCACAGGTAGGTGAGTGTTAGGTCCCGAGCTACTTGAGAAACCTTGGCGCGGTGCTCGGGCTCAGACATGTCCTACACCGGCTAATCTCTCAATTTTAAAATCAGTTTGAGGGTTTAGTAAGTCTGCAGAGTGCACCTGTCTTTGCTATTGTTATATTGTTATATTGATTATCACATCCACATAATTGCTATCTTGTGTAGGATGTCTATTGTGGTTCACTGTGGGCATCCTCTACTGTATGCATTTTTGCTGGGGATCGCCATTAGCAACGGGCCACAAGTCAGGATTTGCTTTCTTGTATATGTGTGTGTATGTATGTGTGTATGTATGTATGTATATATAGGTGTGTGTGTGTGTGTGTATATATATATATATATATATATATATATATATATGTATGTATATATACACACACACACACAAACTGCATGTGGGTTTGAGCACTTCCTGCCTGTTTTAATACCACGCCATTCTTTTTAGTTTATTGTGTAGTCATATTTGGTATTGTCGCGTCCGTAACAACCTGCGCTATAAAAATAGCATATGATCTAACCTATCAGATGAAAATTGTAAATAACAAAAAAACATATAATCTGTGCCAAAACAGCTATTATTTGTTACCTTTCCTCACAAGTGTAATATAGAGCAACCAAAAATCATATGTACCCTAAAATAGTACCAACAAAACTGCCACCTTTTCCTGTAGTTTCTAAAATGGGGTATTTTTTTTTTTTTTTTGTTTGTTTGTTTCTACTCTAGGGGTGCATGTCACCCCTAGGGTGCAGACCCTTCAAATGTGACATGGCAACTTAAAATTTTCCCTGTGAAATCTGTCCTCCAAAAACCATATGGCATTCCTTTTGTTCTGTGCCCTGCCGTGTGCTCGTACAGGAGTTTACGACCACATATGGGGTGTTTCAGTAAACTAAAGAATCGGGGTAATAATTGAGTTTTGTTTGGCTGTTAACCCTTGCTTTTGTTAGTCGAAAAAATGGATTAGAATGGAAAATCTGCAAAAACGTAATTCAGAAATTTTATCTACATTTTCCTTTAATTTTTGTGTAACACCTAAAGGGTTAAAATAAAAAAATGGCCTGTTCCTTAAGGTGAAAAATGGCAGGGTCCTGAAAGGGTTAAGACCGTTGCTAGGGCTTGTCTGTCTTCCCTTTAGTGTAAACAGAAGACAGAGGGGTGGTCCTCCACACTGCATGCCTGCATCAGGCTTCACAGTGAGGAGGTGTTTCTTTCAGTAATCCAATCTGGCTGGCAGGAAGCTGCTGGCTACAGAAAGTGTGTATAGGAAGTGAGGGAAATCAGTTTTGGCCTCAGAACTGGCAGAGAAGATCCTTATACTGTAGGGTTCAAAACTGCGGTAACTAAGGGTACTTTCACACTAGCTTTTTTTCTTTTCCGGCACTGAGTTCCATCATAGGGGCTCAATACCGGAAAAGAACTGATCAGTTTCATCCCCATGCATTCTGAATAAAGAGAAATCCGTTCAGGATGTCTTCAGTTCAGTCACTGAACGGCATTTTATACGGAGGAAATGCTGCAGCATGCTGCGGTATTACCTCCGTCCAAAGTTCCGGATCAGTTGCCGGAATGCTGGAAGCGCAGATCGGTAAAAATGTGAAAAAAATATATAACGGATCCGTTTCTCCGGATGACATACGGAGAGACATATCCGTTCTTGAAATGCGTAAGACTGATCTGGATAAGTCTACAAATGCAGTTGCCGGATCACTCTGCCGCAAGTGAGAAAGTAGCCTTAGTGAAAAGCTCAAGGAAAACAGTGCTATGTGAAGAAACTAAAGATTTCTTTATGCACAATGCTGCAGCAGCAGTAACATATGCTAAAACACAGTTGGACATTATAGGGGAGATTTATCAAAACTGACTGTTACCCATAGCAACCAATCAGATTACAACTTTCATTTTTTAGAGCTCCTTTGAAAAATGAAATGCGGAATCTGATTGGTTGCTATGGGCAACTACGCCAGTTCTACTTTACACCAGTTTTGATAAATCTCCCCCCATATATTTGCCAGAGGTTTTCCATGACTATTTCCCACCTAGAGAAACAATGAGATTACATGACAGATTCAATAGTTCATGAATGGTTTGCAGACATGACAAGGAGTTCAAGGTGTTGAC
The DNA here is from genome assembly GCF_014858855.1 of Bufo gargarizans. Classification (NCBI taxonomy): domain Eukaryota; kingdom Metazoa; phylum Chordata; class Amphibia; order Anura; family Bufonidae; genus Bufo; species Bufo gargarizans. The sequence goes on along the minus strand of NC_058084.1, from coordinate 282,850,371 downwards.
TTGCCTCTAAGGGGGAATTAATTTACCCCACGTTTTTGGTGTAGAAAAGTTGCAAATCAATTGGATTTCCGACTTTTCAATGCCATTGCGAAAAGGGTCGTGGTGAGAGTGGAGTCTGGGTGGGGCCATCAGCCTTGGCTTTATCATTATTTACACCATAAAATGGTGTAAATATTGACTGAAATCTACGGTAACTTTGACATCCCATAGATATCATTTCAGAGCATGGACTGCCAGAGGAGACATGTAATTTATGACGAGGCCAACACCTTGTCATTACACGTGTAACTGGGCCTCATGTTCAGCTTAGGGCTATATTACACTGGCTAATGGTCGGCCAGGTTATCGCTAACAAGCTCATTAGTGATTATCTAGCTGTGTAATACGACCCTAATGGTGCAGCTGATTACCCGATGAACGAGCAAACGCGTTCACTGGGCGATCAGTTTTTAATCAGGCTTAAAAATCATTCTTTGTTGGTGACAGATTGTGCTGTCTAAACACGCTCTGCCGCTGGCAAACAACAAATCAGTATGGGGATGGTCGATGGCATTAGTGATCGCTTCTCCCCATACTGTGGAGAAGATCGCTGCATGTAATAGCAGCAGTCTCCTTCACTTGCGAGCAGGCAATTACTGGGAACGAATGCTTCCTTCCCGACAATCGCCTGCAAAATCTGTAGGTCTAATACAGGTCTTATTTCTAATCGTAATGTGTTGTCATGCTTGTGACTATATCTGTGTACCGGATTCTCTTCCCCATCTTCATTGTGACCCTGGATTCCAGTTTTCTCACTTATCCTACACATATTAAAATGGGGAAGGGGCTGAGGCTTCAGTAAATAAACATTGTGCAGACTGTCTGGAGCCAGAACCACTTAGAATGTGGTGCATGAAGGAGGAAGATATGGACTAGGTGGTTAGGTGCTGGTAATTATTCATGTGCCTGCCTGCCTCTGGGCTGATCAGCCAGGGGTAATTATGAAAAGACAAAGTAGTTGAAGTTGGTGGTAGTTGTTTGTACTGGAAGGGTCAGGATCTGCATTAGGGCCAGATTTTGGGGCCATGAGTGATCTACTGGTTGGGGAGATGAGGCAATCTCTTGATCATGGTTATATTGGATTATAAATAAAATAGTTGAGCTCCACCTGGATCATCTAGCTGCTGTATGAAGGACCCTCAGGTTGTCCCTCTGTGTCAACATGGCTCCTGCAGCATCGCAGGCCCCATCAAGACTGATGTAGCAGACACCAATCTTGATGAATTAGGGCCTAAGTTTTCAGATCTCGGTCCCATCAAGCATCTGTGTGATGTGCCGGAAAACAAGTCCAATCCATAGAGACTGCCACCTCCCAACATCCATGTAAGAGGGCACCACAATATGACTTGTAAAGGAGGTTGCTGCTAGGGATGAGCGAATAGACTTCAGATGAAACAGTGATCTTTAAGTGTGCACCCCTCACTGCTAACAAGCAATCAATCATTTCCCATGTTCTTCAAGTGTGCACCAAACACTAACAAGCAATCCATCATTCCCCTTGTGCTCCAAGAGTACCCCATCGTGGTGGCTGGTGTGTGCACTTTCCCTTTTTAAGTTGTAGCCTTCCCCGGGTAACCCCCTGATTGGGTGTGGTCGCTTTGGGCTATTTAGCTTATGCTGGAATCCTGTAGCTCAGTGTTTCTTCCAGGCTTGGTGTGTGCGCTTATGGTTAACTACTCCTGGTGTTATAATCTGTCCAGTGAGGGCCACCCTTGTGGTCAAGGTCTTCCCAGTTTCTTCCTTGTCATCTTTCCCCTCCTGGTGTGTGGTATATGGTGTGGGTTTGAGTTAAAGGTTTGTTGTACGTCTTGTTTGTTGTTGCATGTTTGGGATGTTGTTGGTGTTAGTCCCTGCATGTGTGCAAGACGTTTCCCTTTGTGTGTTACCTCCGCGAGGGGGCTGGTTTCCCGGAGGGGTGAACCATAAGCCTGTATGCAGCGCTGCTTGGGGCTGCCATGTACTGTGTGAGCATGGGGTGCTCTGGCAGAGTTGGTATGCTGGATTCCTGTGTGGTAGTTTGTACTGTGACCTGCTGTGTGTTCGGGCTCTTGTACTTATGCACGGGTTCCAGTTGTGGAGGCTTCGGCAGGTAAGCGAGTAGTCTTGTTGCTCTTACCGGCCAATCCTCTAGCTGTGTATGGGCTTTCCTTTTCCCTGCTGCTAGGCCATTTGAGACTCCTGTTCATCCATGTCTGAGAAGAACAGGTCGTCTCTCCCCTGCTCTTATGTGAGGGATTATCAGGGCGACTCAGGGCCATAGGTATCCTGGTATGAGCCGTCCTACCATCAAGGTCCGCTCATACGTTGAGGAGTTAGGGTGAGGATTAGGGACGCTATAGGAGGTGACTTGCTCCATGATTACGGCATCCTGGCTTAGCTGCTTCCCCTTTATCCCTTTTACATTGTATGGTGAGGTTTTTTTCCCCACTCTCCACCGTGACAGTACCCCCACATAGCTAGCAAGAATTTCACAATTCTCAGTTTGTCTCTAGTGTACCCCTACATCACAATAAAGCAGTCCATAGTTCCCCACATTCCTTCAGCGCATCCCCATGCCACTAATAAGCATTCTACCACTCCTTATGTACTTCAACTGCACCTCCACACTGATAACGAGCAAACTATACTTCCCAATGTGCCTCAAACAGACCCTCATCCACCTCCACATAAGCATTTTACATATCCTCCTGTGTACCTCCACACTGCCAGCAAGTACAGCACCATTCCTTATGTGCCTCCAGAGTACCCCCATGCAAGCATCTCTCTATTGCACTCCCACACTGCTAACATGCAATCCACTGTTCACTATGTGCCCTCCCTAAGCTCCCAACATGCATTTCAAATCAATCGCATGCCACACAAACTCATCAGGTACCTCCAATACACCCCCAAATAAACTTCCCATGTGCCTTTCAAATCGCCACATCACGATGCAACATATGCTTCCCCATAAGCACCTTTCAACCCCTCAAAACTCACCATGTGCCTGTACTGTACCCCACATGCACCCCACCACTATTCACTATGTGCCTCCAGTACAACTTTGAAGCACAGATCCTCATATACGTATCAAATCTCTGACCCCTCAACATTCATCATGTGCCTCCAATGCACCCCCACAACTTCCCACAGTTCCATATGTGACTTTCAGTCATAACCTACGGGGCACACCCAGAAGCATATCACCACCATTCACAATATCCTTCCAGTCAACCCCCACAAGGACCTTTCATCCCACACTCACCATGTGTCTTAAGTTCCCCGAAGCATCCCACAGCCCACCAAAAATTCATGATGTATCTCTAGCGAATCCACAAAAGGACTTTCCTTGACACCACCCATGGGATTCAGCTATGAGATTGAACCATGGGTCCTCACCAACCATGAGACTGAGCCATTACCATTCCATAAATAGGTGGAGTGACACATGTCTGAAGAAGGCCCCCCTTCAAAATGCATTACACTAGGATTTTAACTTATTTGTTTTTAACAAGTAAACCACTGTGGTTCAACTCCTGAGGAACATCACCAGTGGGAAAGGAACAGCGTTCCAGCTTGGACCATGCAGATAAGATTGTCCCAGTGGCTGCTATACTACATGCCCGTATTATTTTATATCTGGTAAAGCAGCTGTTCATCTTGCTCCAGGGTCCTTTCACAGACTGTTTTACACTCTGGAGCACCTTGTTTTCTCATAAATAGGAGCTCAGAGTGCTTCATGAACAGTTAGTGAGTATATGGCTGGTAAAACAAGGCATACTGTTCATGGTGCAGTGAGTGAGGAGAAACCATGGTTGGAGTTGGGCCTGCTGAGAGGTAGAGACCCTAAAATCTGATGGTGTGGTTACAGACTGCCTCTTTTAACGAGGATCTGCTCTGGAGTGATACCACTTACTGGGCTGCTAGAATAAATGCTTGCTTATGGAGAGGTAACCACCCGGGAGACTAACTTGGGTAGGCCTGAACCTAATACTCTGGAGATAGTGGCGGCTAGAGAATGTGACTCGGCCAGCCCACTAGGGCCTGCAGATGCCTTGTGTAAGTGAACTGTGAGTAATGGCCCCTTAAAGGGAACCTGTCACCGGGATTTTGTGTATAGAGCTGAGGACATGGGTTGCTAGAAGGCCGCTAGCACATTCGCAATACCCAGTCCCCATAGCTCTGTGTGCTTTTATTGTGTAAAAAAAAAATGATTTGATAGATATGAAAGTAACCTGAGAGAAGTCAGAAACAGGACTCATCTCAGGTTAATTTGCATATGTATCATATCTGTGCTTTTATTGTGTAAAGTGGTATGGAGGTGCAGTTGATGCATACAGCTATTTCAACGGAAAAATGAAAGTTTTGCAAGTCCTATAGGAGAGTATTCCATCCCGACGGGTGGTGGTGGAGCCAAGCGGGGCAGAGCGGAATTTAGCAGAGCTGCTGACAGGGTTAAATCTGCCATAGCAAACGCATAATCCACCAAAGGATGTATTAGATTAGACTGAGAGGCACATCACCAACTATGGGTGTGACCCACCGCACTGCATCTATAGGGGGTGAGACACGGAGACCCATTAGGTTACCTGCTACAATTCCAGCAAAGTGAATGAGATTGAACAAATTTCACATACACTTTGCAAATTTTTTCCGTGCGGAAACTGTACGCATTTTGAAATCTGCAACATGTTTCTGACTATTTAAATTTTTAGTGCAGATTTCACATTTTGCAATGCAAAGGGTGAGATCGGTACTGATCTGCAACAAAATCTGAACAAATGCGGGTTTATTCGTGCTTTACACAACGGCATCCGTTTTTGCAGTCCGCAAATCGCAGATCTGCAAAACAGGGATACCGGCTGTGTGCATTACACATTTTGCAGATTGGTACGTCCTGCCCTCAATAAAAATGTCTATTCTTGTCTGCGACACTGACAAGAAAAGGACATGTTTTTATCTTTTTTGTGGGGCCGTGGACCGGAAATACAGATCTGGACTGCACATGGAGTGCTGTCTGTATCTTTTTTGGCTCTATTGTGATAAATGGATCTATATCCGATCCGCAAAACTCTGGTTGTGTGCATGAGGCCTTAGTGCGGAAATGCAGAAAAGTCTGTGGAAATTCTGGGGCACAGCTATCAAACTGGTGTAAAGTAGAACTGGCTTAGTTGCCCATAGCAACCAATCAGATTCCTCATTTAATTTTCCAAAGGAGCTGTCCAAAATGACAAGAGCAATCTGATTGGTTGCTATGGGCAACTAAACCAGTTCTACATTACACCAGTTTGATAAATGACCCCTCTTTTTGTAAATCAGCAGACATGTGCATGTAGCCTTATAATAGCGAGTGCTGACACAGTGGTCCTACATCTAAGGACTGGATATAAGTTTTTGGAAATTGCAAAGCATCTGAGCCCATACTGTGTAACTGTCAAGCTTTATACCTCCGGTAGTAAAACCGCTATGCTTGAACGGCATGAAACCACCGCCTGTTAGTGCCTCCTGTGTGGACAGGTGAACTGTTAGCATTTAACTCTAGTGCCTTTAGTCTAGTGATTACTGCGCCATTCCTCTAAGTTGCACATTAACCTTTTTTTAATTTTTTTTTTCCGTTTGCGTTTCATTTTTGCGACAGTCCATAAAAAACTGTTTTTTTTTCCCTGTCTGTGAAAATAAATACATGTGTCCATGATTTTTATAAGGCTGGTGGTACATAACTAGATTAGATTATTTCGGTGGTAATTATCACCATTATACAGCTCACAGTAAATGCTGGTAATGAGTTCCTATCAGTATATTGAGCTATAGACATGGATTACCAGGCCCGTCACTACCCTCCATGTCTATTTTGCTTGGGGCCCCCAAATTCCTTCAAACGGCCCTGTGGATTACTTATAATCTTTATCATTCATGATGGTTTTCCAAAATGTTGGTTGTCTGTGCTTTTGGGATAAGTGGTCTAGAAGAAAAGAAAGATTCTGGTTGGCAGCCCTGAACCCCTGTCTATGCCATCTTACAGGGTCTCTGGGGTATGAGGGACATGTCAGAGTATTTGTGATGTAAGAAGGGTCTGCCAGGATTGGAAGTAAGGCACTGCAGGTAGAGTGCTTACCTGTATGGGATAGTTGCTTGTATTTTGGTGGTTTAATGTAGATGTTGTTGCCCTCACTTGAACGGAGAGGTGGTGGAACCATTCTAACTCTGCGGCTCATTTGGAGATGGCCAAGCGCTGTACTCGGCTATCCTCAGTCCTATAGATTTTGATTGGAGTGGCAGCAGGCATATCCAACCAGTGCATTCAAACTCGGGACATGGAACCTCCATTCAAGTGGTGGTGGGGTTCAGCGCTCAGAACCCCCACTGGTCACATAATCAAGCACTCATGTCATGGACCAACCCCTTAAGATCAGGTTGCAGAGCTGCAGGTCAGGAACTATGCATTTGTTTAAGGATGCCTTCACACGCTGCAGAAAACTCAGTGATTGAAAATCTGTTCCATTCATTTTATTTGGGGCAGCAAGCACATGAATTTCTGGAAACTCCATTAAAAGGGGTTATCCAACCGCTATAATGACCAGACCCCCCCCCCCCCCCATACAGTCCTGATCAAAAGTTTAAGACCACTTGAAAAATTGAAAAAAAATCATATTTAGCATGGCTAGATCTTAACCCTTTCATGACCAAGGGTCATTGATGCCCCAGTGTCCAGGTCAAAATTTACAAATCTGACATGTGTCACTTTATGTGGCAATAGCTTTGGAACACTTTTACTTATCCATGCCATTCTGAGATTGTTTTCTCGTGACACATTGTACTTCATGATAGTAATATATTTGAGTCAATATATTTCACCTTTATTTATGAAAAAATCCCAAATTTACCCAAAATTTGGATAAATTCACAATTTTCCAAATTTCAATTTCTCTGCTTGTAAAACATAAAGTCATACCTAATAAAATATTTATTACTTAACATTCCCCATATGTCTACTTTATGTTGGCATCATTTTTGAAATGTCATTTTATCATTTTAGGACAGGGTCTATCATGTGATATCTTTATAGAGACTGTCGTTACGGACGCGGTGATACCTAATATGTGTAGTTTTTTTATTTTTTTAATAGGAAAAGGCAATTTTTTCACTTTTTTTTATTTTTATCAAGTCTCTCTTGGATCATGAAGATCCAGTGGGGCTGATGGCTGTACTATACTTTGCAATGCTCTTGCATTGCAAAGTGTAATACATTCAGATGCTCTGTAGGTGGAGCCGCCGCCATCAAACAGCAGGGGGGCAGACGGGGGACAGCGCTGGAAGGGGGGGGGGGAGGGAGGTATGTCACGGCAGCAGGGGGCGGACTCAAGGAGGGGGCAGCGCCGCAGCACTAGGAACAGACGGAGGGGGCACAGATCGGGGGGGGGGTGTAAGTGTCTGCACGCACAGATCGGGGGCGGGGGGGCTGATTTGGTGTCTGCACGCACAGATCGGGGGCGGGGGGGGGGCTGCACAGATGGGGGGGCTGCGAGGACACTGCTTTCAGGCTCTGATCTGCAGAGCGCAGATCAGAGCCTGAAACCAGCATTTTAACAGGGGAGCGCCGAAACGACGTTTAGCTTAAGATCCGGATCAATGCCTTTCAATGGGCATTCATTCCGGATCCGGCTATGCGGCAAGTCTTCAGTTTTTTTGGCCGGAGCAAAAAGCGCAGCATGGATTTCACTCCATTCAGAATGCATTAGGATAAAACTGATCAGGATTCTTCCGGCATAGAGCCCCGACGACGGAACTCTATGCCGGAAGACAATAACGCAGGTGTGAAAGAGCCCTTAGTATAACGTTTATGAGGGGCCCGGGCATTAGGGGGGTTCTTCAGGCTTTTTCTATGGATGACCTCTCCTCAGGATAGGTCTTCAATACATGCCTCCCAAGTGTCCCTCTTTTGGCGGGACATTCCCTCTTTTTGACCCAAGTCTCTGTTCCTCTTTTACACTTAAATGTCCCTCTTTTTGACCTGGAGAACTAATGCATAAAAGTACATTAATACATTTACTAAATTGTTCCTTACTAAACTATCTTTATATTAGACCAGAACTTCATTATTTGGTGCAATTTCTATCATAAAATCTCTATAATCTGATGATTTATGTGCTAATATTTAAATGAATATTGAAGTGCAAGAAAAAAAAAATCCCCAGGGGCTTCATATGTAAAAAATTAAGGAACTTACCGTACACTCACCTGACCGATTTCCCAGGTGCTGCAGTTGTGTCAGCCAGTAATTAGGCTTTGGGCGGAGTTAGAGACATGGCCTAGTATGAAAAAAAATTGTCGCACATATTTGGCCCTCTTTGTGATTTTTTTTTTTTTTTAAGTTGGGACTTGGGAGGTATGTCAATATCAGATCAGTGGGGGGTCAGCACCTCCACCAATCAGCTGTATGGTGAGACGGCACAAGCGCACGTTCTCTCGCTTCTCTCTTCCTGCCCACTGCTGCTGTCTATGGAACAGCAGAGCAAGAAGAGAGAAGGGAGACGACACGTGCGCTCTTGTGCATGCCGTCTCCCCATACAGCAGTGGTGCTGGATGTCGGACCCCACATCTGATCTTGAAGGCCTATCCTGAGGATCGGGCATCTATATAAAAAGCCTGGAGAACCCCTTTAAGGTGAATGAAATTGATTTTTCAGTTGCAGAATTTTCTAACACAAAATCTACATTGTGTGAAGGCAACCTAATGGTTCATATGTAGAACTGAAGAAATCCAGAAAAGCAGTAGTTAGCAGTGATTTCGGCCGTATTACTATACTGGAGGGCGAGCACTCTTAACCCCTTAAGGACCAGCACTGTATATGTACGGCAGGCTGATTGGGCAGGTGCAGGAGCTGTGCCCGATCAGCAGCAGGGGTCCGGCAGTCACTGATAGCCGGACCCCTGCTGTATGCACCGGCATCGGAAAAAAAACCAAATGCCAGCGCATTAACCCTTGCACTGCGTGGTCAGTGCGTCTCCGGGATCCTGCAAGGTGCGGGGTGGCCATCGGGGCCCCCATGCTGCTGTGACGGGAACCCGGTGGCAGGGAATCATGGCTGCCTTCTGTGACCGCCTGTGAGATCCAGCCCCCTGGATCTCACAGGAAGCAAGCTGTAAGTGTATTAGGGTCCATTCACACATCAGTATGTGTTTTGCGGATCCACAAAACACTGACACTGGCAATGTGCGGTCTGCATTTTGCGGACCGCACATTGCTGGCACTGCAATTGCGGACAAGAAAAGGACATGTTCTAGTTTTTTCGGGAACGGAATTGTGGATCGGGGCAGCAAATCGTGTAGTTTCATAGAAATTAATGGGTCCACAAAATGCGGAAAAGAATTGCGGACGTGTGAATAGACCCTTAAAATACACTTACAGCTAATGCATCACAATACAGAAGTATTGTGATGCATGCATTGTAAATGGGATCAGACCCCCCAAAGTCCCAGAGTGGGACAAAAAATAAAGTGAAAAAATAAGTAAAAAAAATTTTAGTCTTACAATTAAGTTTCAAGTAAAAAAAAAAAAAAAAAAGCGTCCTTTTCCCAAAATAAAGTAATTTTTTTTTTTTTAAATAGGGGAAAAAAAAGAAGTTGACATATTGGGTATGGCCGTGTCTATATCGATCAGCTCTATAAAAATATCACATGACCTAACCCCTCAGGTGAATACCGTCTAAAAAATGTTATAAACACTGTCACCTTACATCACTAAAAGTGCAACAATAAGCAAAAAAAGGCGTATGCCTCCCAAAATATTTCCAATATAACCGTCTCCTCATCCCGCAAAAAATGAGACCCTACCTAGGACAATCGCCCCAAAAATAAAAAAAACTATGGCTATACACAAAAACATGATTTTTTGGGGAGGTTTCAAAAAGGATATTATTGTGTAAAACTTAAATAAATAAAAGTATACATATAAGGTATTGCCATGTCCATAACGACCTGCTCTATAAAAATTTCACATGACCTAACCCCTCAGGTGAACACCGTAAAAATAAACTGTCAAAGCCATTTTTGTCACCATTACATCACAAAAAGTGTAATACCAAGCGATGCACCCCAAAAAATAAAAAAATATGGAGACACAAATTTTTTTTTTTCAAAAATGCTTTATTATATAAAACTGAAACAAACAACCAAAAAGAGTAGTCGTATTTGGTATTGTTGCGTCCGTAACAACCTGCTTATAAAAAATACCACATGAGCTAACCTGTTAGACGAACATTGTAAATAACAAAAAATAAACTGTGCCAAGACAGCTATTTTTGGTTACTATTATGGTTTCTATTATGTACTTCAGACCTGAACTGCTCCTGGAAAAAGTGGGTTTTGGAAATTTTCTGAAAAATTTCAAGATTTGCTTCTAAACTTGTAAGCCTTGTAATGTCCCCAAAAAATTAAAGTTATTCACAAAATGATCCAAACATGAAGTAGACATATGGGGAATGTAAAGTAATAACTATTTTGGAGGTATTACTATCTACTATAAAAGTAGAGAAATTGAAACTTGGAAATTTGCTAATTTTTCAATTTTCTTTTGTAAATTTGGTATTTAAAAAAAAATTACTTTTTTTTACTTGGTTTTACCACTGTCATGAAGTACAATATGTGACGAGAAAACTATCTCAATGGCCTGGATAAATAAGTGTTTTAAAGTTATCACCACATAAAGTGACACTGGTCAGTTTGCAAAAAATGGCCTGGTGAAAGATGGCAGGGTCCTGAAGGGGTTAAAGCGCCGGGATTGGGTTTTCCTGCTTCTAAATCGCCCCTGGAGGTAGTGTATATCTGACACCATATCCGCGCTACGTACAAAGCCACCGTCAGGGTAGCGCGCAGCTCCGCCTCCAGCCACTCGGCAGTGAGGACAGTGGTCACTTATGAGGAAGCGGTCAGCTCTTGTCTGATTGGCTGGGCACTGGCAGCGCGTGCCACCCTCTAGCTGCTGATTGGCTGCTACCTAGCAGCGCACGTCGGTTGAAGGTTGTGGCCGGTAGTGGCGGCTTCTGAGGCGATATGTGGCTGCCGGGTGTCGTCCAGGATGAGCGGCGCCTGCTGCATTTCTTGTCTTACTTCATGGTTCTAATGGGAGTCATCTCGTACATACTTCTCCGGTTTATCCGTGTGCCGTACGGGCGGTATGCCAGCTCCGTGTTTGGGCCGCCGGTACCGGTGCGTTTCGCCTGGTTTCTACAAGAGCTGCCCTCCTTAAGTGTACCAGTGTATTACCTGGCCGTCCATAGAGAGGTGGAGGCGCCATCTAAGGTTCTACTGGGGGCCTTCATCTGTCACTACGTGCACCGGTGAGGAATGCCGCTCTTTATACTCTGCCCTGCGGTTTACAACATGCTGTCCTGATACTACTGCACCCGTCAGGACATGATGGGAGTGGTACTTTTACAACATACGGGAAGGGCGATATATGGAGAGATTTATGAAACTTTCTAAAAGGAAAACTGCCTCTGTTGCTCATAGCAACCAATCACAGCTCAGCTTCCATTGCTCATAGTGCATTTGAAAAAATGCAATCTGCTCAGTGATTGGCTACCCCAGATTTAGGCCCCATACAGTGTAATGCGGAGTGAGTCGGGCTGCAGCTTTGTATACTTGTCTCCTCTGATACCGAATGATCATTTATGAGCTTCCCTTGTACGTAACAATACGAGATACACCACAGCGTCTCAAGACAAACCTATTCTTCTGAGCATATGCCACAGGTCATTCTTTTACTGGGGTTGTCCGAGTTTATAAAAAAAAAACTGTGCTAAAATAACGACACTATACCAGTGATGGCGAACCTTTTAGAGGCAGAGTGCCGCAACTGCAACCCAAAACCCACTTATTTATCGCAATGTGCCAAAATGGCAACTTGCCCTGAATACTACAGTCCAGTATAGTGTATCTTCCATGTACTTTACCATTTAGCTATAATAGCCTGCCTACATACAATGCGCTGCCAGTGCTGTTCATAGTGTGCATGCGCTGATGAATGGCAGGAAAACGCTAAGGCATATTGGCGCTCCTTAGACTTTTTCCAGGGTGCGGGTGCCCACATAGAGGGCTCAGAGTGCCGCCTCTGGCACCTGTGCCATAGATTCGCCACCACTGCTTTATATTTACCCCTTTTCTTCGTTAGCGCCGATCTCTGCCAATCACTGGCCTCATCAGTACATAGGACGTGACTGCTGAGGTCAGTGATTGGCTGCAAAACAGTGAAAGTCGCTGCTGCAGCCAGAAAAACTGGAAGAAGCAGCGGAGAAATGGCGCAGCCCCCTTTAATAATTATTGTAATGGTGGGGTTCCTCAGGGTCATTGCAGTACAGGGGTGGAAGCCATCATTCTAATGTGAACAGAGCCTGAACCGTTGCATCTCCATTTCTCGAGGAGAGCCTCCTGGTGCTGCCAGGGGTGTAATGATCGCTGTGATCTGCTTTGTTTTTCCACAGGACACTTATCTTCCCCTTTCTGATCCGTGGGGGAAAGCCTACCCCCCTTGCCTCCTTTTCCCTTGCTTTGATTTTCTGCTGTTACAATGGGTACCTCCAAAGCAGCTATCTGTGCAAGTACTCGGACCTCCGTCCCACCTGGACACACGACCCCAGATTCATCATAGGTGAGATCCTGAGATCAGACTATTCTTCCAATCTGCACGTTTTCCGTAAAAGCCCACAGTCCAGTTATACATGCATGTAGCTGAAATTAGACTTTAAAGGGGTTCTCTGGGATTTTAATATTGATGACCTATCATCAGGATAGGTCATCAATATCCGATCGGCTGGGGTCTGGTACCCCCACTGTCAGCTTTATAAAGGGAAAACACGTGCCATCTCCTGTCTCTCTTCCTGCTCGCTGTGGATATAGCAGATCGGTGGAGGTGCTGGGTGTCAGATCACCCCTCCCCCACCCAATCTGATATTGATGACCTATCCTGAGACCCCTTTAAACTAGTTGCCCCATGAACATAATTTACCACCTATCCAACACATAGGTTATTAAAGGGGTTTAATTATCTCAGACAATGGAGGAATATCGCTAGGATATGTCCCCATTGTCTTAAAGGTGCGAGTCCCACTCACTTCTATGAGAGAGGCGGGGATTAGCGCTTGGTGGTGGACGGATCCTGGGAAATCTGGGGTCCTCCAGCCACAGCGCTCCCCACTCTGTTCTTGATATAGTTGCGGGTCCCACCGCTGGGACCCATCAGACAATGGGGGCATATCCTAGCGATATGCCTCCATTGTCTAAGATGGGAATACCCCTTTAAAGCATGATTGCTGGGACCCCTGCTGATCACAAGAGCTGGGGGCCCGGGCTCCAGAATGAATAGTGTGTCGGTGCTGTAACTGGCTTTCTTAGACATTTCCTCGAATGCTGGACCTGCAGCTCCATTCATTCAGAGGAACCGGACCCCCATTCTAGTTATCAGTGGGGGTCTCAGCGTAGTTTTACTGCAGAATGAAGCAAGAAATCACTGAAAGGCAGCGAGCACAACACTGAATTGTGCCTTGTGCTGGTGACAGTCCCTCTAGGGCAGGGTTGCACAACCCGCGGGCCACATACGGCCCCCAGAACCAAGTTTTGCTGGGCAGAAACACAGCTGGTCGTGCGATCAGCTGTGTTTCTGCCTGGAGCGCGGCACGATGATGGATGACAGACCCAGCTCCTGCATTGCAGTAGGTCGGGCCTCCTGCTGGAAGTGATGGTGAGTGAGCCGAGGAGAAGGCTGGTTTCCCCTGTAACTGGGGCTCATTTGGATGCCCCAGTTACAGTGGAAATGGTACAAAAAAAGTCTCTCATTGTCTCCCAAAGGTCTTTCAGTGACCTCTTGGGGACAATTTATGTGGAAAAAAATAGGTTAAAAAAAGGGTTCATTGTGCCCCAACAGACTTTTTATGACCTCTTGGGGAACATATGTGCCAAAAATATTTTAAAAAAATAAGTAATAAGCCAATAATAAAAAAATATTACAATAAAATACAGATAAAAGAAAAGGTGCAAATTAAAAAAGGTCTTTTTATGACCTCTTGAGGGACATATCATGTAGCAGAAATATATTAAAAATTAAGTAAAAAAAAAAAGATAAATTTAAATTCATAAAAAAAAAAAACTCCAACCAAAACCATCACCCCCCCATTCACGTGAAACTATAAATATTATATAACAAAACTGCCTACACAAAATGGGGAACTAATTATAATAATTTATTTTGGTGTCAGTTTGCATATTTAAAGAATAAGGAGCTATAGTTTGAAAAAAACTAAAATATTTTGTACAGTTTCCCCCAAATAAAACTACAAAAAAATGTGGTAGTTCAACAAATAAGATTGTTACAGCCGTTTGAACCACACAAAAAAGTGTCTGGTCATTAAGGCCTTTTCAAGTCTGGTCATTAAAGGGTTAACTAATGAGCTCCTTCCCCCACTAGTAAGTTAAAGCACTCACTGGTTACTGCAGGGCCCTATTACTGATCAGTGAGCGCCATCCTGAATAGGAGGCAGGATGGAAGGAAATGTCGCCACTATTCCGGTACAAATTATTTTTTACCAGTTCCTGCAGCATGGCCCCTTACCTGCTCCCCGCTGCTCCAGTCTTCTGGACTGCCTCCATCTTCCGATCCCCGCACTGTTTACACCTGGCAGTGCATGGCCATGGTCACATGCACCTCTCCAGGCAATGACTGGCTTCATCAGTAACATGCTGCTTGTGGCCACATCACTGCTGATGCCAGGCATTGGCTGGAGAGGTGCATGTGACCATGGCCATGCACTGCCAGGTGTAAACAGCACAGGGATTGGAAGATGGGGGCAGTGCAGAGGACCAGAGCGGCAGGGAGCAGGTAAGTATAATGCCTCATTCACACGTCCATGTCTGCGCTCAAATCCATAAGCAGGTGGTCAGTGATGCGTCCGTGAAGGATCTGTGTTGCGTCCGTGTGTCCGTTTTTTTTTCTGTCTGTTACATCCGTGTTTCAGTAACACTGAACAGCTGAAAAATAATTTTTAAAGCATCTCTTCATGATCCGTGAAACACGGATGCAACATGGATGGCATTTGTGTTGCATCTGTGGTTTTCACGGACCCACGGACTATAATGGACGTGATGGATCCGTGAACACGGGCAAAATAGAACAAGCTTTCATGCTAAAAACACGGACCCACGTACCGTGCTAAAACACTGATGTCTGAATACACACATTAAAATGAACGGGGACGTGTGCTGTCCGTGGAGAACACGTACACCACACGTCCATGAAACACTGAAGTATGAATGAGGCTTAAGGGCCGCTTCACACGAGCGGATGCCGTGCGTGGCATCCGCTCCGTGAAAGAGTGCCAAGACCCGCTGCAGACTGCAGAGGCACGGAGCGGTAACATGACTGTTAATGCTCCGTGCCTCTCTGTGATCTCTTTACTACGAAATCACAGTTGTCACTGTGATTTCGTAGTAAAGAGATCACAGAGAGGCACGGAGCATTAACAGTCATGTTACCGCTCCGTGCCTCTGCAGTCTGCAGCGGGTCTTGGCACTCTTTCACGGAGCGGATGCCACGCACGGCATCCGCTCGTGTGAAGCGGCCCTAACTCTTCGGTTTCAGGGGCCATGCTGCAGGACGATATTCTGGCCAATTACTTCGAAAGTGTTCATACGAGCGCTTCTATCTGGCCGGTATAATCGTGCCGCTGATCAGTTGATAAACAAGAAATCGCTCATTTGTCGGCTGATTTTCATATTTTATTTTATTTGCGGCCCCTTGAAATAGAGCGATGTGACCCTCAGACCAAAAAAGGTTGTGCACCCCTGCTCTAGAATGGTAGGTACTAGGGTTGCTCTGGGTATCGAATTAGTGATACCCAATTAATACTTTTGTACAGGTATAGATTCGATACCGGGATTTGCCTTTTACAGATACTAGGCTAGTATCTCAGAACATGGCATGCGCTTCTCTCAGCACGCGCCATGTTCTCCTCAGCAGCACAGGGGAGAAGGAGGCAGGCTCTCCCTTAACCCTGTGCCGCCGCTGCCACCAATAACAGGAGAAACGAGTGGAGGAATTGTGGCCACTGCGCCACCAATGAAGATAACGAACGTTTTAATACAAATATAGCAGGCGGGTGGCGACGTCAGAATCACATAGCCGTCACCCAACCTTTATGACAGGGAGCTGCGATCAGCAGCAGTTAACCTCCGTATTTGCCTCCTGTATTTGTATTAAAGGATTTCTGTCACCTGAAAAAATGGGTATTAAGCTGGCTGACATTAGCGATGTGCTAATCACGGCCTCATGTACACGACCGTTTTGGTCCGCATCAGTCACATTTTTTTGCGGCTCGGGTGCAGACCCATTCACTTCAATGGGGCCGCAAAAGATGCGGACAGCACTTGGTCCATCCAAAAAATATAACATGTCCTATTCTTGTCCGTTTTGCGGACAAGATGATGAGGTATTTCTACAATGGGCCACCTGTTCCTTTCCGCAAACTTCGGAAGGCACAAGGGCGGCTTCTGTGTTTTGCGGATCCGCAATTTGCGGACTGCAAAAAATGGAACGGTCGTGTGCATGAGGCCTATTAGTGCCATCTCACTGCCTGAAGCCTTTATTGAGAAAAACAAACGTTTATAATATGCTAATTGGACTCTAGGAAGCTCCGTTTGCCCACCTCTTTTCACGCCCTTCTTCTCTTGATAGGGCCAGGGCAGTGCTGCTCTCCTCTCGCCGGCTGTGTCTACTAAGAAAATTTCTCGCCTGCGGCGCAGGTGCAGCGGGGAAAGGACGCTCGGCGTCAGCCAGCTTAATACCCATTTTTTCAGGTGACAGAAACCCTTAAATTTAGTTAGTTATCTTTATTGGTGGCGCGGCACCCCCCACCCCCCCAAGTATTAAAAACATTGGTGGTGCAGTGCGCCCCCCCAACTCCCCCAGTATTAAAGTCATTGGTGGCAGTGGCTACAGAGTCCCCTCCTCATTGGTGGTGCAGTGGCAGTTCTGATTGGAGCCCCAGCAGTGTAATCCTGGGGCTCCGATCGGTTACCATGGCAGCCAGGACGCTACTGGAGCCATGGTAGGCTCCCTGCTGCTGTGTGTACTATGCACAGGGCAGCAGGAAGAGTGTGAAGTCCTATTCACCCTGATAGAGCTCTATTAGGGTGAATAGGACAAGGGGTCTAGCCCCTAAATGGAAAATAAAAAAAAACACCAAAATATTAAGTATAAATCGCCCCTTTTCCCAATTTTGCATATAAAATATATAAACAATAAATAACCATATTACATATCGCCACGTCCAAAAAGTCCAAACTATAAAAAAAAAATCCTATGCGGTAAACGCTGTAATAGGGAAAAAAAGAAATAAAAACAGCGCGATTCGCCGGTTTTTGTCGACTTGTCCGCCCCAAAAAATAGGATCAGACTGTTCTATTATGGGCTGGACGTTCCATAAAATGCGGATTGCACGCAGCTTTTTGGGTGGTTTTATTTTTTTCGCATGGTATCAAGTATCACTATACTATGGTATCGAAATCGTGACAACCCTAGTAGGTACATTATGCAAGTATATCTGCAGAATTTGGGTGTGGATCATTTATCTGATGTAACCATGACTGGATTTATTTGAGGTGTCACTCCACCCAAAGCTGAAAGGTATGCATGGTTCCAGTTATTTCATCTTCCCAGGGAGAATGCGAATTCCTCAGCTACTAAGGGAGCTGAGATGTCTGCTGCAGCATCCGGCACATTTCCTTCCCTGACTACCACATTTTGACAACCTTCTGACGTATGGTATCTAGATGTCTTTCTCATTTGCCGCACTGACCGCAGCTTTAATGCACCTCTTACAGGTATAGCGCTGTTTATCTGCGGAATGCTTATTAATATTCATTCTGATCACATCCTGAGGAATCTGAGAAACCCCGGCGAGACAGGATATAAAATACCCAGAGGTAAGTAGTCACCGAAAATATCTCCCTTAATGTCATGTTCTGCTGTCATGTTGTTCCCCAAAAGTGACCTCATGAAGCCAAGCTCTTGAAGGGAAAAGACGAGAGTGACAACCAGTATGGCTGCACTTCCTGTCATCACAAAGTAGCCACCACAAGAGAGCCAAAAAGTGGAACCGCGGCCTGGATCCCTGCTGAGAGCAGGAGCGCACGGCGTCATGGGTTGCTATGACGCAGTGCGCTCCCTGCTGCCGCCACAGTACAATAATACACTGGTATAGATCATACCAGTGTATCACTGTATTGCGGCGGCAGCAGGGAGCGCACGGCGTCATAGCAACCCATAACGCCGTGCGCTCCTGCTCTCAGCAGGGATCCAGGCCGCGGTTCCACTTTTTGGCTCTCTTGTGGTGGCTACTTTGTGATGACAGGAAGTGCAGCCATACTGGTTGTCACTCTCGTCGTGTGCATTCGGCCTAAGTCTATGAATGACATAGCAGGAGTCTGCAGTGAAGTCAGCTGAGTGTTACCATTGTGTCCCTGCACAATCTGACACTGCACTGATTGGACATTGTCGGACTGAGGGGGGTTCCCAAACCCACAACTGATAATAACTCGCTGGACTTCTACTGCAGACTTTTGACAATTCATTCATAGACTTCTGCCTGGAATAACAGAGGAATGACAAAACACAAGGTCATATAAAAAGAAGGGTTTTCCAGGATTTGTATATGGATGACCTGTCTTCAGGAAAGGCCATCAATATCAGATCAGTGGGAGCCCCACATCTGGCAACCCTGCCAATCAGCTGTTTGAGGACACAACGCTCCGGTTTGTGTGTGTAGGGTATCGAACTTCCAATACCCAGTCAATACTTTTGTACCCGAATTGATATTTGCTATTTTCCGATACTAGACCACAACAAGTACCATGGAGGAAGTCCCGCTGCCACTGTTATCATTGACAAGGATTAAGGGGAGGGGGCTGTGAATCTGCCGCTGATGATAATTTACATTATAATTTTGGGGGGGCTGTTAATATTGCGCCACCAATGCATATAATTAACCCTTAAATACAAATGTAGGCTGTGTCCTGCCGAAACCCCAACAATTAACCCAGCAGGTACCGCACAAAGGGTTCTTGCCCCCTAAGGGGGCTAATAGTTATTAAATAAAAAGCAAAAATAAAGTTTAATGGTAACCTGTTATCAACTTCATGCTGCCCATACTAATGGCAGTATAAAGTAGAGACAGGTGAGTTGATTTCAGGAGTCTGTCATTTAAAAGTTAAAACACAATTATTGCAGACTGGGCCTGGAAAAGAGTCCCGGCCACCTGAGAAGAGTCCCGGTTATTCATGAATTCCTGCTCTCCCTGCTGATGACTGACAGTCTTCTACCTAGTTTTCTCTCTAGGAGAGAACTGCCAATCATCAGCAGATGGGTGAGAGAGCAAGAGATTATGAATAACCAGGACTCTTCTCAGGTAGATTTGACTCTTCCAGGCCTGTGCTGCAATGACTATGATGCTGGTTCTCAGCAGCCTCTTACTTTTAGCTGATGAGTGACACCGCTGAAATCAGCATTTCTGTCACTATTTTGTACTGCCCTCAGTGAGAATAAAGAATAAGTTGATGACAGGTTCCCTAAAAAAAAAAAAAAGTTACACTTTTTTAAATTGCCCCCTTGAAAAATAAAATAAAAAATAAAAATAAAAAAACATTGGGTATCACAGTGAACGCCGACACAGATAATGCGTATGATTTGTAATTTATTTTTATTTTTTTATTAGTAACCTTAGTGCGGATCTGGCGGTGGATCCGCACTGGCTACTACATACCTTTTGGTGCATCCACTGCTGGTCTAAATCTACACCGGCTTCCTTGCTGGCACAGATTTAGAAAAATTTTTACGCCTAAAGCTGGCATAGAAAATGATAAATGACGGGCTGACGACCCTTCCCTGCCCACACCAAGCCCCCTTTTTTTTAGACCCGGCGTGAGTCGAGAACAGTTAGATTGCTGCGCAAGTAACCTTTGTGCTGCACTTTGACCGATACACGCCAGAAAACTGGTGTATCTCTGATAGTAAATGACTCCCTATGTTTCTATATATTGCTAACTTAAGTGTGTCGGAAAACTCTAAAAATTCAAAGAACATAGCCAGGGTGGATAAAAATCAATGATTTAAAAAACAAACAAAAAAAATATGATATTTTATTTAAAATGCTTTTTGAGGAAAATATATTACCATCCAAAGTTATTCAATCATGAAATAAGGATTAATTTTTTTTATTTATTATGTAGAATAGAGAATCTTTGTCCTAATGAGGTTCTAGAATCCTCTTTTTTTATTCCATCAGAAACTGGTTCCACGACTCTCTGCATTGGATCTGATGCTATATTGGTCATATGACCCAGAAATGAGGGTGTAATCATGTAGGAGGATGACTAGCTGTCAGATTGTAAAAGGGAACATCTGCAGTATCTGCCACACCTAAACAGACACGTAGAAAATTGGACTGGGAAGCCATACTGCATTTTTCCTGTGGACTACAGAGAAACCATTTTGGACTGAGGTTCAGTAGAACCATGTGGGTTCTGAGATTTTTATACTGATGATCCATCTTCTGTATAGGTCATAATTATGTGATCGGTGGGGGCCCAGCACCTGAGAGCCCTAGCAATCATCTCTGTGAGCACTGCGGCCTTCTCTCTGCTCACCAAGCACAGCGCCGTACACTATATAGTGGCTGTGCTTGGTATTGTGCTCAGCCCCATTCACTTGACGTATAGGCCACTTGTAGGGCTAAAACTATTACTCAATTAAATGGAGTAATTCGACAAAAAAATCCTTGATGCAAAAAATTTGCATCGAGGATTTTTTTGTGTCGAAGTTTTGTTTGTGTCATGTGACCATGGAGCGGGAGTGCTATTACTGCCACTCTGTGGTCTCCCGCTGCGCTTGGAATACTCACCTTTCCAGCAAGGGGCCTCCGGACACTTTACAGCACGTCCATGGTACCACGCTGCACTGACCTCCTGACGTACGCACGCCGTGACCTGACGCGCTGTGTGACGTCGGGCGCAGAGCAGCACGGAACGATGGAGTGTCGGCGGCGCCCCTGCTGGAAAGGTAAGTTGGTGAAACCAAGGGGGTGAGGGCGCGACTAAGGCCGGGCGCTCAGCGTGCACAGTGACATATCAACCAATGACTCTGTGCAATCCGGGTGTCGGGAGGAGCAGGGCAGCAGAGACTATGGCACAGGGGGGAGGAAGAGCAAAGCTGATGGCACAAGGGGGGAGGAAGAGCAAAGCTGATGGCACAAGGGGGGAGGAAGAGCAAAGCTGATGGCACAAGGGGGGAGGAAGAGCAAAGCTGATGCACTTGGGTTGATCGCACAGGGAGGAATGAAAGGGGTTGGGGACTGATGGTAGAGGGTTGTATGAGTTTTTATAAAGGGAAACGGTATTATTTTTTTCTTATTAGATTACTCGATTAATTGTAAAAAATAATCGATAGAATACTCAATTACTAAAATAATCATTTACTGCAGCCCTAGCCACGTGACAGATCAACATGACGTCACTGGCTTGGGAAAAGCAGAGAGAAGGCCACTCCGCTACTGCAAGCACTGGTGACTTCTCAAACAGCTGATTGGCGGGGTTCCAGATGTCAGAAAACCCCTTTAAACTCATCTATAATCTACACTCAGTAGGGTAAGTTTATCAAACTGTAAAGGAAAACCGGCTTAGTTGTCCATAGCAACCAATCAGATTCTGCCTTTTATTTTTCACAACTGAAAGGTGGAATGTGATTGGTTGCTATTGGCAACAAAGTCAGGTTTGCTCTACACCAGTTTGGTACATTTCCTGCAGTAGCTCCATAGTGAACAGGGATGATTAGTCGTTCCCCTCACAGATTTAGGTGACAGGATACTGCTAACCAGAAGGGAGTGTGCAGGTTCTACAAGGTGAGTACAGGGTCCCTATGTATGCTCCCTCTAAACTGCATTGTATTAAAAAGAAACTGTAAGAGATCCTATTGGCATGTTTCCCCTCTAAGCTGCCACCATGCCATAATACATGATGTGCCCATGTTTCCAAAGATATATAATGCATTTACAGATTGCCGTCCCCCAGGCCATGCTACATCAATGTGTCAGGAGTACAGCAGAATGGCACTTGTGCCGTAGAGTGCACTCACTGTACAGATGAGGCCAGTATCAGCACGCCTGGCTTCCCTTCACATAGGAGGTAGAGCGGCCTGGGGCACCTACACCAACTACAACACCTACCTGACACGACTAAGAATTCCTGGTACTATACTGTCGGTGCTGATCTGCTCCATAAATGACTGTATTTTGTTTAAATGAATATGCTGTGGTCACCTATGCTGTCATTTTATGTACACCATGGTATATGGGATATGCATAAGTACTAGTACAGATTCTAATACCTGTCCTTTTTTTAATGGTTTGTTTCTATTTTAAGGTGGACTTTTTGAATATGTTACCGGTGCAAACTTTTTGGGTGAAATAGTGGAATGGTCAGGATTTGCCATCGCTGGTTGGTCCATCCCCGGAGCGGCTTTTGCCTTATTCACATTGCTGGTGCTTTTATCTCGAGCACAGCAACATCACCAGTAAGTACTTTCCTCAGTCACATAGCACATGGCAGTGTCCAGGCATGGCCAGAATAGGTATAAGGAACGGTCACATATGGCCACTACACAGTGTACAGTCTCCAGCTCCTTATACTATCTAGCTTCCAGGAGTCCAAAACAGCATGTCAGTGGGTGTCAGACCCCTGTTATTTGATGTAGGTAATCAATATTTGGAGCACCCAGAGTTTTCCAAAAACCTCAAATCAAAAGATTTGATTGGTGGGGGTCTGAGTGCTGAGACCCTCACTGATCAATAGAACGATGAGAGAGTACATTTGTAGAGGATGGAGATGGACCCATAGGTACTCATCCCTCCCCCCCCCCTCCCCACGATCAAAACTTTTTTGGGGTTCTATAACCTATAGAACGTTTTTTGAAAACTCAGTGACCCTTTTAAATGTGATCTGCAATTAGACTCTAAAGGATGGCGCTCAGCAGTGTGCAGGGAGCAGAGAGAACTTAGACCTCCTGATTCACACAGCAGCCTGTTCTGTCGTGTCTGTACTACAACCATGTAACACACATACCCCACTAATATGAATGGTGCAGGGAGCAGAGAGAAAAGTTGGACCTCCTGATTCAGACATCAGCCTGTTCTGTCGTATCCTTCATTGTCAATGGGGCCAAAACTGAACTGAATGGTTGCGTCCCCATTGCGGACAGAATAATGCTACAAGCAGCGTTTTTCTGTCCGCAATGTTGTGCGGAGGAAGATAAATCCGTCCTGACACACAATGTAAGTTAACCACTTCAACCCCCTAGCTGAAACCCCCTTAATGACCAGGCCACTTTTTACACTTCTGCACTACACTACTTTCACCGTTTATTGCTCGGTCATGCAACTTACCACCCAAATGAATTTTACTTCCCTTTCTTCTCACTAATAGAGCTTTCATATGGCGGTATTTCATTGCTGCTGACATATTAACTTTTTTTTGTTATTAATTGAAATGTATTTTTTATTTTTTTAAAAAGACATTTTTCACTTTCAGTTGTAAAATTTTGCAAAAAAACAAACACACTCCATATATAAATTTTTCGCAAAATTTATTGTTCTACATGTCTTTGATAAAAAAAAATATGTTTGGGCAAAAAAAAAAAAAAATGGTTTGGGTAAAAGTTATAGCATTTACAAACTATGGTACAAAAATGTGAATTTCCGCTTTTTGAAGCAGCTCTGACTTTCTGAGCACCTGTCATGTTTCCTGAGGTTCTACAATGCCCAAACAGTAGAAAACCCCCACAAATGACCCCATTTCGGAAAGTAGACACCCTAAGGTATTCGCTGATGGGCATAGTGAGTTCATAGAACTTATTTTTTGTCACAAGTTAGCGGAAAATGATTGATTCTTTTATTTTTATTTTTTCTTACAAAGTCTCATGTTCTACTAACTTGAGACATAAAATATAAAAACTTCTGTGAACTCACTATCTAACATCACAAAATGCCTTGGGGTGTCTTCTTTCCAAAATGGGGTCACTTGTGGCGTAGTTATACTGCCCTGGCAATTTAGGGGCCCATATGTGTGAGAAGTACTTTGCAATCAAAATCTGTAAAAAATGACCGGTGAAATCCGAAAGGTGCACTTTGGAATATGTGCCCCTTTGCCCACCTTGGCATCAAAAAATTGTCTCGCATCTGGTATCGCCGTACTCAGGAGAAGTTGGGGAATGTGTTTTGGGGTGTCATTTTACATATACCCATGCTGGGTGAGAGAAATATCTTGGCAAAAGACAACTTTTCCCATTTTTTTTATACAAAGTTGGCATTTGACCAAGATATTTTTCTCACCCAGCATGGGTATATGTAAAATGACACCCCAAAACACATTCCCCAACTTCTCCTGAGTACGGCGATACCAGATGTGTGACACTTTTTTGCTGCCAAGGTGGGCAAAGGGGCACATATTCCAAAGTGCACCTTTCGGGTTTCGCCGGTCATTTTTTACACATTTTGATTGCAAGGTACTTCTCACACATTTGGGCCCCTAAATTGCCAGGGCAGTATAACTACGCCACAAGTGACCCCATTTTGGAAAGAAGACACCCCAAGGTATTCCGTGAGGGGCATGGCGAGTTCCTAGAATTTTTTATTTTTTGTCGCAAGTTAGTGGAATATGAGACTTTGTAAGGAAAAAAGAAAAATCATCATTTTCCGCTAACTTGTGACAAAAAATAAAAAATTCTAGGAACTCGCCGTGCCCCTCACGGAATACCTTGGGGTGTCTTCTTTCCAAAATGGGGTCACTTGTGGCGTAGTTATACTGCCCTGGCAATTTAGGGGCCCAAATGTGTGAGAAGTACCTTGCAAAATGTGTAAAAAATGGCCTGCGAAATCCGAAAGGTGCACTTTGGAATGTGTGCCCCTTTGCCCACCTAGGCTGCAAAAAAGTGTCACACATCTGGTATCGCCGTACTCAGGAGAAGTTGGGGAATGTGTTTTGGGGTGTCATTTTACATATAACCATGCTGGGTGAGATAAATATCTTGGCAAAAGACAACTTTTCCAATTTTTTTATACAAAGTTGGCATTTGACCAAGATATTTCTCTCACCCAGTATGGGTATATGTAAAGTGACACCCCAAAACACATTGCCCAACTTCTCCTGAGTACGGTGATACCAGATGTGTGACACTTTTTTGCAGCCTAGATGCGCAAAGGTGCCCAAATTCCTTTTAGGAGGGCATTTTTAGACATTTGGATCCCAGACTTCTTCTCACGCTTTCGGGCCCCTAAAAAGCCAGGGCAGTATAAATACCCCACATGTGACCCCACTTTGGAAAGAAGACATCCCGAGGTATTCAATGAGGGGCCTGGCGAGTTCATAGAATTTTTATTTTTTTGCATAAGTTAGCGGAAATTGATATATTTTTTTTTTTTTTCTCTCACAAAGTCTCACTTTCCGCTAACTTAGGACAAAAATTTCAATCTTTCATGGACTCAATATGCCCCTCAGCGAATACCTTGGGGTGTCTTCTTTCCGAAATGGGGTCACATGTGGGGTATTTATACTGCCCTGGCTTTTTAGGGGCCCTAAAGCGTGAGAAGAAGTCTGGAATATAAATGTCTAAAAATGTTTACGCATTTGGATTCCGTGAGGGGTATGGTGAGTTCATGGGAGATTTTATTTTTTGACACAAGTTAGTGGAATATGAGACTTTGTAAGAAAAAACAAACAAAAAAAATATATATTTCCGCTAACTTGAGCCAAAAAAATGTCTGAATGGAGCCTTACAGGGGGTGATCAATGACAGTGGGGGTGATCAATGACAGGGGGGGTGATCACCCATATAGACTCCCTGATCACCTCCATCATTGATCACCCCCCTGGTAAGGCTCCATTCAGACGTCCGCATGATTTTTACGGATCCATGGATACATGGATCGGATCCGCAAAACACATGCGGACGTCTGAATGGAGCCTTACAGGGGGGTGATCAATGACAGGGGGTGATCAGGGAGTGTATATGGGTGATCACCCCCTGTCATTGATCACCCCCCTTGTAAGGCTCCATTCAGACGTCCGTATGATTTTTACGGATCCATGGATACATTGATCGGATCCGCAAAACACATGCAGACGTCTGAATGGAGCCTTACAGGGGGGTGATCAATGACAGGGGGTGATCAGGGAGTGTATATGGGTGATCACCCCCTGTCATTGATCACCCCCCTGGTAAGGCTCCATTCAGACGTCCGCATGATTTTTACGGATCCATGGATACATGGATCGGATCCGCAAAACACATGCGGACGTCTGAATGGAGCCTTACAGAGGGGTGATCAATGACAGGGGGTGATCAGGGAGTGTATATGGGTGATCACCCCCTGTCATTGATCACCCCCTGTAAGGCTCCATTCAGACGTCCGCATGATTTTTACGGATCCATGGATCGGATCCGCAAAACACATGCGGACGTCTGAATGGAGCCTTGCAGGGGGGGTGATCAATGACAGGGGGTGATCAGGGAGTGTATATGGGATGATCACCCCCCTGTAAGGCTCCATTCAGACGTCCGCATGTGTTTTGCGGATCCGATCCATGTATCCATGGATCCGTAAAAATCATACGGACGTCTGAATGGAGCCTTGCAGGGGGGTGATCAATGACAGGGGGGTTATCAATGACAGGGGGTGATCAGAGAATCTATATGGGTGATCACCCGCCTGTCATTGATCACCCCCCTGTAAGGCTCCATTCAGACGTCCGTATGTTTTTTGCGGATCCGATCCATGTATCTGTGGATTCGTAAAAATCATACGGACATCTGAACGGAGCATGACAGGGGTGTGACCAATGACAGGGGTGTGACCAATGACAGGGGGGTGACCAATGACAGGGGGGGGGGGTGATCAGGGAGTTTATATGGGGTGATCAGGGGTTTATAAGGGGTTAATAAGTGACCGGGGGGGGGGTGTAGTGTAGTGTTTGGTGCGACTTCACTGACCTACCTGTGTCCTCTGGTGGTCGATCCTAACAAAAGGGACCACCAGAGGACCAGGTAGTAGGTATATTAGACGCTGTTATCAAAACAGCGTCTAATATACCTTTAGGGGTTAAAAAAAATCACATCTCCAGCCTGCCAGCGAGCGATCGCCGCTGGCAGGCTGGAGATCCACTCGCTTACCTTCTGTTCCTGTGAGCGCGCGCGTTCACAGGAAATCTCGGGTATCGCGAGATGACGCGCCGATGCGTCCAGGAGGAACAAATCAACCACCTCCCGGACGCATCGGCGCGTTAGGCGGTCGGGAGGTGGTTAATTTTGGTGGGAGGTGTCTGCTTGGGTTAAAGTATTAGCCAGAGACATGAATGTGTGAATTTTTTTTTTTTTTTTTTTTTTAATCAAATGTCAAATTTGCTAGGGAACATTTTTACAATGTGATATTTCAGAAAATACTTGGGTATGGGTGTACATAGTTGTGGTCAAAACTTTTGAGACAGTTTTTTTTAGATCTTTTTGTCAGATGTTTCAATGGTACGCTGAAGTACACAAAGCATTTTAGAAGTTTTTAAATGTACTGACAAATGCAGGACTTTTTTGCAAAAACTCAGTATTTTCAGAGTTGGCCCTTCTTTTTCAAGACTTCTACAATTCTCTGTGGCATGCTGGAATCAGCTTCTCAGCTACAACCTGACTGATGGCAAGTCATTCTTCCCTAATCTGTGCTTGGAGGTCATCACAATTTCTGTGTTTTTGGTTGTCCACCTGCTTTTTGGGGAGTCTACTGGCCATGGACCCAAAATTGTCCATGTTTTGATCAATGATTTCAGTTTTGCCTTGTGACATGGTGCGCCAACACGCTTGAACATGCTCCAACATTGTTCATCCCCAAGTTGCTCCTGGATCATTGGGAGAAGTTACTCTTGGAGGATGATTTGATATCATTCTTTATTCATGGCAGTAATCTTGGTCAAAATTGTAAGTGAGGCCACTCAATTGGATGAGAAACAACCCACACATGAATGGTCTCGGGATGTGTTATTGTTGGCCTGACAGAGGACTCGTGGTAGCGCTCGCCTTTTTTTCTCTGGACAATAATTTTTCCAGAGACTAAAGGGGTCTTCTTTAGAGAAAATGGCATTACCATAGTCCCCTGCAGTCCAATCCCTAAACTTCCTTCTGAATATCAGTCTGTCCTTGATGGTTTTTCTTGGAGATAAGTGGCTTTTTTTTTACTGCCGTCTTGACACCAGGCCATTCTTCAAAGGCCTTTGCCTCACGGTGCGTGCAGATACAGTCACATCTGCCTGCTGCCATTCCTGATCCTGTATCTGAATTCTCTTTAGGATACAGTCCATGCCGGTGCCCTGCTGCTTCAGTAGGTAGCTTCCATTGCAGTGCAATGGCCAGACCACTTCACCGTTTCCCAGCCACATGGCCTCATCTCTCCTTAGTAACCCTTTAAAGCTAATTTTCATGGCAAGGAATTACTTTGCAATTAATTACAATTCATCTGATCAGTCTTCATAACAATCTAGAGTTGATGCAAATTGCCACCATAAAAAATGCCTTTTTTTTTTTTTTTTTTTTTTTTTTAACTCAGGATTTCTTTGTGAAACATTGTCCCATCATTGGAAGCCACTTAATCCTAGACAAATCTGCTGAAAGTATGTGTAATACATAGTGATTTAATTCAAGCACTTTCTAGACCCCGGACAGTGACTTGCCATCCCTCAAGGGACAGAAGAAGTGTTGTCATTTCATGGTTTTCTTGGGAGAACTGAAGATGTAGAACAGACGTGACCAGAGTTTAAAGGGATTGTGTCACTTCAGTAAATAGTATTTATCATGTAGATAAAGTTAATACAAGGCGCTTCCTAATGTATTGTGGTTGTTCATATGGCTTCCTTTGCTTGTTTCATTAATTTTTCCATCACATTATACACTGCTTGTTTCCATGGCTACGGCCACCCTGCAATCCAGCAGCAGTGGTCGTGCTTGCACACTACAGGAAAAAGTGCTGGCCTATGTGCACTCCCACGGTCCTGGCCACCAGAGCGGCCGGCGCTTTCCTGTAGTGTCCAAGCATGTCCGCCACCGCTGGATTGTAGGGTGGTCATAACCATGGAACCAAGAACGGTATAATGTGATGAAAAAGTACTGTCGCCAGCAAAGAAGGTAATATGGACAATCACAATACATTAGTAAGTGCCTTGTATTAACTTTCTCTACATGATAGATGCCATTTGCTGAAGTGAGACAACCCCTTTAATTCCAACTGGTTACGAACGTTGACTATTCACTCAATATATGCCCATGCAAGCTTGCCAAAGTTGGCATGTGTTTTCAGTGGGGTGGTGGTGGTGGCCTGCCTCCCCTGAGAACAGAAGAATCGGGCATATTGAAATTTAACATGTCTCCAACATCAGCAGTTGAGGGAGAGTAAAGACACCCACATACACATTTGACGGTCGCCTGGTCACTCCAGTGGGTACCTAGCAATTTTGACATGTGAAAAGTTTTAAATCAGTGGGCTCGGGTGTGGAAGGAAGCAGAAGTGCGCAGCTCTCAGACTTTCTATGAATCCATACACCGCTTGTTGGAATTGCTCCTTAATGTTAATACTGTGACTCTTATTCTTCCAGATGGTACATTGAGAAATTTGAAGACTATCCAAAAGCCAGGAAAATCCTCATTCCGTTTATATATTAAGTTCTGTGGAAGATGAATTAAGACCAGAGTGCCTTCCCATAATCTCATCTCAAGCCTGGTGCTGATCTCTTTGTACTGTATCTCAGCCAGGAGACTTACTGGAATCCTCCCTGTTTCGTTCGAGAAAGTTTGTTACTTTAAGCCTCTAAACCTTTTATTTTAATAAAGCATGTGTTTTTATGATGATATGAGGGCTTGAAAACGTTCTACCTCCTTTTATCGTTGTAATATATTGTACCTTATTCTTCCTGTTCTGAAGAATGTTAAAAAAATAAAGGTTTATATTAGCAAGTTAACCACAAGATTGTCTTTTATCCCTAATCCCTACTTTAAGATAGAATTAAAATGTTCTGTTCTTTATCAGGACCGATGTTTTCGAGAAGGATGACTGCTTATTCCACTATATCATCTGCATCCATGTTCTCAATCTTTTTAGTAAGGTTTCTTTGCTTTCGAAAAGCATGTCACTAGAAATGTCTGTTAGACTAGTTTGCGATATTACACTGGTCATGACATCAGTCTATTCACTGGTCGAGGAATAAAAACTAAAATATAATGTTATTTATTCATTAAAACCTCTGAATAAAGTGCAGCAGCTGCTATCAGTGGTGTGCACGCTTACCGTATCTGCCCAGCATGGTAGTTTATTTTATGCAAACTCAGGATAGGGTCTGCTTTCTTTCTTACAGCCTCTATTTTAATATAGGGCAAGATCCCTCTACCAGGCCATCTTGGATCCGATGTACTAGCTCTAATTTAACTAGGAAAAAAACTATGAATGCAAATGTATTTTATAGCACATCACTACAGTATATAATTTATATTTCCATTACGCCCCATGACGGCGCCTGTGAGAGATCCTCCCCCTTCTGGACAGGAAACAGGAACTTCCCAGATCTTTAAATTGGTCCCTTGCCTTCCACCACTCAGTTCTTTCCTGTTTCCTGTCCAGAGACAGGAGGATTTCTTTCCAGGTCTATTTTTCGGCTGCAGGACCTCTAGGGTTAAAGGGAAACCTAGTGGAGGTACCTGTCGGTGTAAGTCTCCACTAGGAGCCGCTGAGAAGCCTGGCATCTGCTGTTTTTCCCTTCTTCGGTAGCCATGGGGGGGATGCCTGTAGCTGCCTTGTGACCCTGCCTGCCGGCGAAGTTGCGGCGTGAGGGGAGAGGTGAGTCTTCTCTCATTGAGGCTGGCTGAGCTGGGAGTGCGCGTCGCACCGGAAGTGACGCATGCGTTCCACTGGCCGGAAGGGGGAGGAGCTTAACATGGCGGGCGCTGCGCGGCCCATTTGAAAAAGGGAACGCCAGCCAGCGTAGAGGGAGCAGCAGCGGGCAGATACTGACCGGATGCCAGGCGGCACCTACAGCCCTCCATTAGCCCCCCTTGAAGCAGCATTATCATGCAAGAAGGGGAAGTACAACAGCGCACCGACAGACAGGAGCAGCTTTCGGAATCCAGCATGGTACTCCTGGGGGTAAGAGGGGTTAACCCCCACCATCTCCCTTTGGGGAGTTATTATTATGGTCAGCTTAGACTGATTAGGCTGTTTTATTAAATGCAGGTTAAAGAAGCCCCAGGAAAAGCTTCCCACAAAACGAGAGCTAAGGAGTGTGGAATTTGCAAGCGGAAGTTGGATCCGTCTTACCCCAAAACATGTTGTCAACCATGTCTGGATAAGTTTATTGCAAAGTATCCAAGATTTAGTTAAAAATGAAGTCAGTTATTCTGTGGAGGAGCTTAAAAAATCCCTGCCTAGCTCATCCAGACATAAGAAGGCCCAGGCGATAGTGGAGGATACTATGGACTCTGGGTCTGAGGAGGGTGTATTGCAGACTCAGATTCCTCCTCTGAGGATTTGACAGGGAAGCCGTTATTTAGAGCGGAAGATACGGATCTACTATTGAAGGCGGTTAGATCCACGATGGAGCTTGAGGAAGAAAAGGAGTCCAGGTCTAGACCAAAGCTAATGTTTGAGAGCCTAAAGCCTAAAAAGTCTAGGGTGTTTCCCATTCAGGACTGTATCAAGGAGCCGATAAAAAATGATTTATCCCTAGAGCGGTCAAGAGAAAGTACCCCTTTGACGATCAAACAGTATCAGCTTGGCAGGAGGTACCGAGGGTAGACGCTCCCGTAGCTAAGATAAATAAGAAGTCTGCTCTCCCGTTTGAGGATTTAGGGTCCCTTAAAGATCCCATGGACAAGAGGGCTGATGCATACTTAACCACCTCCGGACCGCCTAACGCAGATGTGCGGTCCGGAGGTGGCAGCGCTGCGCACAGTCACGCATATACGCGTCATCTCGCGAGATGACGCGAGTATGCGCGCGCAGTTCGCGCCGGCATTTTGTCGAGAAGTATTTCGTCAGCAACCTGCCAGCCAATGATCGTGGCTGGCAGGTTGCTGATTTTTAAAAAAGCCAATCAAAGTGCCAGATAGCAGATCATATTTGTAAATATGATCTGTTATATGGCTGCCTGCTCCTCTGCTGGTTCTTTTCGTCGGTTGGATCCAGCAGAGGAGCAGGCTTCACAGTGAGTACACCAAACACTACACTTTAGCCCCTGATCACCCCCTGCACCCCAATTAACCCTTTGATCACCCCTGTCAATCACAAGTAAAAAGAAAAAAAAGATCAGTGCAAACTGTCTCTTTTTTTTTTCACTGTTATTGACCGTTAGGTTTTAGGTATAGTTTAGGTCCCTTGGTTAGGTAGTTAACGATCAGTTAGCGCCCAGCCCACCGCACCGCAGTCCGTTATTCGCTGATTAGCGTATCGCTAATCAGCATTTGTACTTTTATAGTATCAGGAAGTGATCAAAACTGATCACGGTCAGATCTATAATAGTACTAGTGTCACTTTAGTTCGCCCTCCACCCAAAACGCAGTGTTTGCCCGATCAGGCCTGATCGGTCGCCCACACGTGCGTTCGCCCACACCCGCCCCACCGCAGTGACAAAAAAAAATTTTTTTTTCATCACTGCACATTCACTTTACACGCACTGCGGCGATAAAAAAATCAGTTTTGATATTTTTTATCAACCGCAGCGGCCTCCGGTACTTCGCTAGCCTCCCCTTTGTAAGACAGGCTTGCTTTTTTTTTCTTGGGTAGTCTCAGGGAATACCCCTAAATTTAGTTGCCCACATGTCTAACAGGGGGTATTCCTCTGAAGAGGCCTACAGGCTTCTGACCCAGTCGGATGAGGAGTGGGAACCCTCATCTGATGAATCCAGCGGGTCAGAATACGAACCTGTAGAAAGCAGTGGCTCTCTGACCCAAAGTTCGGACGAGGAGGCTGAGGTCCCTGATACCACCAGGCGTACCCGGCCCCGTGTCGCTAGACCGCAGGTTGCGCAGGATCCGCTTCAAGAGCAGCAGAGTGGGGCTGGTGCTGTCGGATTACGTGGTGAGGCATACACCAGCAGCCCAGCCCTCCCTGGAACTAGTACCAGCACTGCCGTACAACCCGGTGAAGTAGCGAGCACCAGAAGGGCAGTTGAAGCTGGTACGGTGGCACGTGCAGTAGTGACCCCGTCGCAGCCACCGCAAAGACGTGCCCGTAGAGCCCCTAGAATCCCAGAGGTGCTGGCAAACCCTGATTGGCAGTCCCCAACTTCAGCCGCACCTGTAGTTTTCCCTTTCACTGCCCAGTCTGGAGTTCGGGTTGAGACAGCTCAGATCGGTTCGGCCCTGGGATTTTTTGAGCTGTTCTTGACTGCGGAGCTTTTAGACATAGTTGTGGCCGAAACAAACAGGTATGCCACACAATTTATCACCGCTAACCCGGGAAGCTTTTATGCCCAGCCTTTCCGGTGGAAACCAGTCCAAGTTTCCGAACTTAAAACTTTTCTGGGCCTCCTCCTCAACATGGGCCTGACAAAAAAGCATGAATTGCGGTCATATTGGTCCACGAACCCGATTCATCACATGCCCATGTTCTCTGCTGCTATCTCCAGGGCACGTTTTGAGGCCATCCTGCGGTTCCTGCACTTTAGTGACAACACCGCCTCCCGTCCCAGGGGCCACCCTGCTTTTGACCGGCTCCACAAAATTCGGCCCCTCATAGACCATTTCGACCAGAAATTTGCAGATATTTATACCCCAGAGCAAAACATCTGCATAGATGAGTCCCTGATACATTTTACCGGGCGCCTTGGCTTCAAACAATACATCCCAAGCAAGCGCGCCCGGTATGGGGTCAAATTGTATAAGCTCTGTGAAAGGGCCACAGGCTATACCCACAAATTTTGTGTCTATGAGGGAAAAGATCAGACCCTGGAGCCGGTCGGTCGCCCTGACTACCTGGGGAGCAGTGGGAAGACAGTTTGGGACTTGGTGTCACCCTTATTCGGCAAAGGGTACCATCTTTATGTGGACAATTTTTACACAAGTGTGGCCCTCTTTAGGCATTTGTTTCTAGAACGGATTGGCGCCTGTGGTACCGCGCGAACTAGTCGCGCGGGCTTCCCCCAACGGCTCGTTACCACCCGTCTTGCAAGGGGGCAGAGGGCCGCACTGTGTAACGAAGAACTGCTCGCGGTGAAATGGAGAGACAAGCGTGACGTTTACATGCTCTCCTCCATTCACGCAGACACGACAATACAAATTGAGCGAGCAACCCGTGTCATTGAAAAGCCCCTCTCAGTCCACGACTATAATTTGCTCATGGGAGGGGTGGACTTCAATGACCAGATGTTGTCTCCGTATTTAGTTTCCCGACGCACCAGACGCTGGTATAAGAAGGTGTCTGTATATTTAATTCAATTGGCTCTGTACAATAGTTTTGTTCTCTACAGTAAGGCTGGGAGAACTGGATCCTTCCTCAAATTTCAGGAAGAGATCATCGAGAACCTCCTGTATCCAGGAGGTTCCGTGGCCCCAACCACCAGTGTAGTTAGCCGTCTACACGAGCGACATTTCCCCAATGTCGTTCCTGGTACCTCAACCCAACAGTCACCCCGAAAAAGATGTCATGTCTGTAGCAGGAGTGGAATAAGGCGTGACACCCGCTATTTCTGTCCTGACCACCCTGCCCTATGCTTTGGAGAGTGTTTCCGGAAGTACCACTCACAGGTACACTATTAGCATAGGGATCATCTCACCAGGACAGGCACACAGGGCTATTAGGGCCCATTCACTCACTGCTGCTGCAAACGTCTCCTTTCACATGGGACAAAGTGCATAACGCACTTCGCCACATCTTTGGGCGATTTGCGCTTTGCACATTGACCCATGGGGAAGGAGAGGTTTATTCTATAAAGGTAAAAAAAAAAAAAAAAACACCAGTAAGCAAAAAGGTTAATGTTCAGTTAAAAAAGTTAAAGTTTATATGTTCTGTTGCAAAGTTAATAAAATTATTGAGTTGCGGCCTGGTTTTTTCTTTTTTTTTTTTTTTTTTTCTTTTTTTACCTTCCAGGTGGACCAACCGATTGACTAGCTGCAGCACCGATGTGCATTCTGACAGAAGCATTGCGCTGCTGTCAGATTACACGCAAGTCGGTGTATGCGGCGCTGCAAGACGGGATTTTCTCCTCTGCAGTGACAGATACGTTTGCCAAGGCATACGAGCTGAGGAGGAGGCGGCGTTCCTATGCTTTGGCAAACACTTTGTATATATATATATAAAAAAAAAAAAAAAAATCCCGGCAATGATTTATTCATCCACATCGATTGATGTGAATGGAGAAATCTGGTTTGCCAG
This sequence comes from Bufo gargarizans, assembly GCF_014858855.1. NCBI lineage: Eukaryota > Metazoa > Chordata > Amphibia > Anura > Bufonidae > Bufo > Bufo gargarizans. The sequence continues at coordinate 282,814,867 of NC_058084.1, read as the reverse complement.
GGCATACGAGCTAAGTGGGTATGGATGTAGGGCGGAGCTCCTATGTCCTGGCAGACGCCTTTCCCCTCCATTTTTTTTTTTTTTGGCAGAGATTTTTTCATCCACATTGATCGATGCAAATGAAGAAATCTGTGCCGTTCATTTTTTTCTTTCAGCCCAGAGGCTGAATGGAAAAAAAAATCTCATTACCTGTATGCTCAATATAAGGAGAATAGCAGAAACTCCTAATGCTGGCCATACATGTAATGATTGCGGAGACCCTCAAATGCCAGGGCAGTACAAACACCCCACAACTGACCCCATTTTGGAAAGAAGACACCCCAAGGTATTTGCTGAGGGGCATATTGAGTCCATGAAAGATTTAAATTTTTGTCCTAAGTTAGCGGAAAGTGAGACTTTGTGAGAAAAATAAAAATAAAAAATCAATTTCCGCTAACTTATGCAAAAAAAAAAACTTGCCAGGCCCCTCATTGGATACCTTGGGGTGTCTTCTTTCCAAAGTGGGGTCACATGTGGGGTATTTATACTGCCCTGGCTTTTTAGGGGCCCTAAAGCATGAGAAGAAGTCTGGGATCCAAATGTCTAAAAATGCCCTCCTAAAAGGAATTTGGGCACCTTTGCGCATCTAGGCTGCAAAAAAGTGTCACACATCTGGTATCGCTGTACTCAGGAGAAGTTGGGCAATGTGTTTTGGGGTGTCATTTTACATATACCCATGCTGGGTGAGAAACATCTTGATCAAATGCCAACTTTGTATAAATAAATTGGAAAAGTTGTCTTTTGCCAGGATATTTCTCTCACCCAGCATGGGTATATGTAAAATGACACCCCAAAACACATTCCCCAACTTCTCCTGAGTACGGCGATACCAGATGTGTGACACTTTTTTGCAGACAAGGTGGGCAAAGGGGCACATATTCCAAAGTGCACCTTTCGGATTTCGCAGGCCATTTTTTTACACATTTTGATTGCAAAGTACTTCTCACACATTTGGGCCCCTAAATTGCCAGGGCAGTATAACTACCCCACAAGTGACCCCATTTTGGAAAGAAGACACCCCAAGGTATTCCGTGAGGGGCATGGCGAGTTCCTAGAATTTTTTATTTTTTGTCGCAAGTTAGTGGAATATGAGACTTTGTAAGGAAAAAAGAGAAAAAAAAAAAATCATCATTTTCCGCTAACTTGTGACAAAAAAAAAAAATTCTAGGAACTCGCAGTGCCCTTCACAGAATACCTTGGGGTGTCTTCTTTCCAAAATGGGGTCACTTGTGGCGTAGTTATACTGCCCTGGCAATTTAGGGGCCCAAATGTGTGAGAAGTACCTTGCAATCAAAATGTGTAAAAAATGGCCTGCAAAATCCGAAAGGTGCACTTTGGAATATGTGCCCCTTTGCCCACCTTGGCAGCAAAAAAGTGCGACACATCTGGTATCGCCGTACTCAGGAGAAGTTGGGGAATGTGTTTCGGGGTGTCATTTTACATATACCCATGCTGGGTGAGAAAAATATCTTGGTCAAATGCCAACTTTGTATAAAAAAAATGGGAAAAGTTGTCTTTTGCCAAGATATTTCTCTCACCCAGCATGGGTATATGTAAAATGACACCCCAAAACACATTCCCCAACTTCTCCTGAGTACGGCGATACCAGATGTGTGACACTTTTTTGATGCCAAGGTGGGCAAAGGGGCACATATTCCAAAGTGCACCTTTCGGATTTCACCGGTCATTTTTTACACATTTTGATTGCAAAGTTCTTCTCACACATTTGGGCCCCTAAATTGCCAGGGCAGTATAACTACCCCACAAGTGACCCCATTTTGGAAAGAAGACACCCCAAGGTATTCTGTGAGGGGCATGGTGAGTTCCTAGAATTTTTTATTTTTTGTCGCAAGTTAGTGGAATATGAGACTTTGTAAGAAAAAAATAAAAAAAATAAAATCATCATCATTTTCCGCTAACTTGTGACAAAAAATAAAAAGTTCTATGAACTCACTATGCCCATCAGCGAATACCTTAGGGTGTCTACTTTCCGAAATGGGGTCATTTGTGGGGTTTTTCTACTGTTTGGGCATTGTAGAACCTCAGGAATCATGACAGGTGCTCAGAAAGTCAGAGCTGTTTCAAAAAGCGGAAATTCACATTTTTGTACCATAGTTTGTAAATGCTATAACTTTTACCCAAACCATGTAGAACAATAAATTTGGCGAAAAATGTATATATGGATGTCGTTTTTTTTGCAAAATTTTACAGCTGAAAGTGAAAAATGTCATTTTTTTGCAAAAAAATCGTTACATTTTGATTAATAACAAAAAAAGTAAAAATGTCAGCAGCAATAAAATACCACCAAATGAAAGCTCCATTAGTGAGAAGAAAAGGAGGTAAAATTCATTTGGGTGGTAAGTTGCATGACCGAGCGATAAACGGTGAAAGGAGTGTAGTGCCGAAGTGTAAAAAGTGCTCTGGTCATGAAGGGGGTTTCACCTAGCGGGGCTGAGGTGGTTAAAGGGGTTGTCCAGGTTCAGAGCTGAACCTGGACATCCCTCCATTTTCACCCCGGCAGCCCCCCTGACATGAGCATCGGAGCAGTTCATGCTCCGATGCTCTCCTTTGCCCTGCGCTAAATCGTGCAGGGCAAAGGCATTTTTCTGTGTTCCGGTGACGTACCGGGGCTCTCTATGGGGCTGACAGGCAGCCCGGTGACGTCACCGGCACTGATGGGCGGGATTTGGCTCTGCCCTAGCCAGTAAAACGGCTAGGGCAGAGCTAAAGCCCGCCCCTTAGAGCCGGTGACGTCACCGAACACACTGCTGGGCGGAAGTTACCGCCCGGCAGTGTGTTATTGAAAACACAAGAGCCTGTGCCCTGCGCGATCTAGCGCAGGGCACGGGAGCGCATCGGAGCATGAGATGCTCCGATGCCAGGCTCAGGAGGGCTGCCGGGGTGAAAATAAGGGTATGTCCGGGTTCAGCTCTGAACCCGGACAACCCCTTTAAGAAAGAATTGGGAAGCTTCCACGTCTGCCTTTAAACCAAATATAGCGACTACCTCGGTGGCAAGGTCATTAAAGCTCTGGTTGTAGGAATTAGAGTCTCATATAGAGAACGAGACTCCTAGGGATCAGCTGCTGGAGGTTATACCAACTATGTCCAGTGCAGTGGACTTTATCTCTGATGCCTCCGCTGACGCATTGAGGCTTTCCGCTAGGGCGGCTGCACTGTCCAATTCAGCCAGAAGGTTGTTATGGTTGAACGGGTGGAAGGGCGATGTAGCTTCAAAATCTAAGCTTTGGGTCCTCCCTTGCCAAGGAGATTTTTGGTTTGGGTCAGCCTTAGATGTTCTTTTAGATAAGGCATCTGATAAAAAAGGATTTCCAGCACCGTCCTTTCCTAAACAGGGGAAGCGATTTAGGAGTAATGAAAGAAGGAAAGGTTTTGGGGATCAAAAGAAAAGGAGGGAGTGGAGATCTGATAAATCAAAAAGTGTGCTGTTTAAATCCAGACCTCAAACGTCAAGTTCCACTCAACAATCACACCAGACCCCAAGTAGGTGGTCGTCTTTCTTTATTTTTTCCGGCCCGGCGAAATATTACCGCAAGCGCCTGGGTAAAGGATATTATAAAGGAAGGCTATCGCCTAGACTTCAAAAGACTACCACCCAGGACATTCAAAATTACTTCATTAAACCAAAATTCTCCAAAACGGGCGGCACTTTTGGAGGAAATAAACAACCTCCTGGAAAAGGCAGTCCTTGTTCCAGTCCCAAAGAACGAACAAGGAGAGGGTTTTTATTCAACCCCATTTCTGGTCCCCAAGCCCAACGGTACGTTCAGGCTGATAATAAATCTGAAGGGTCTCAACCAGTATCTGTCCTACCAGAAATTCAGGATGGAATCAATCTCCTCCACGGTCCTCCATCTGTTCCCCAACTGCGTGATGGCCTCAATAGACATAAAAGATGCCTACTATCACGTGCCCATTCATCCTTTGTCCCAAAGATACCTGAGGATATCGGTGAAGATGGGAGAATCAATCGTCCATTTGCAGTTCAGAGCACTTCCTTTTGGGATATCGCAGGCACCCAGGCTCTTCACAAAGCTGATGGCGGAGGTAATGGCAGAAGTAAGAAGGTCAGACATCATTATAATCTCATACCTGGACGACCTTCTCTTGGTAGGGCAGTCCCCAGAGCTGTTGAAATCTCAGATACAGAAGATCCTGGGGATCCTGATGAGTCTGGGCTGGTTAATAAATTGGGACAAATCATCCCTGACTCCAACATCCAAATGTGTTTTTCTAGGCATCCTATTAGATTCTCAGACACAGAAATCTTATCTTCCGGCAGACAAGAAGGAGGGTATTCAGCAGAAGATCAGGTCTTTCAGCAAAACCAAGGAAGTCTCCCTAAGGAAAGCTATGTCTTTTCTGGGTCTGATGACTTCTTGTGTTCCAGCTGTGAGGTGGGCCCAATTCAGGTCCAGAATACTTTAATGGCACATTTTGTCCAAATGGGACAGGAGGTCGCTATCCCTGGATCACAAGATTGCGGTCCCGGGGTCAGTAACCCGGTCCCTAGCTTGGTGGCTAAAAACTTCGAACCTCAGTCAGGGGGTAGAGTGGGTAAGACACGACCCCTTAATAATAACCACCGACGCAAGTCCTTGGGGATGGGGGGCCCATTCAATTTTGGGGGTTTTCCAAGGTCCTTGGTCAAGAACCCAGAGTGCTCAGTCCCAAAATGCCAGGGAGTTAAGAGCAGTCCTGTGCGCACTAAAGGAAAGTCTCCTATCTTTGTCTCAAAAATATGTCAGGATCCTATCAGACAACGCCTCGGTGGTAGATCCTATCAACTAATGCAGCTGGCATCCAGGATTTTCTTGTTAATACAGGGGAAAGCTCTTTCTCTCTCAGCGGTTCATTTGAAAGGCTCAGAGAATCACCAGGTGGACTTTCTCAGCAGACACAGATTCAGTCAGGCGAATTGGTGTCTGAATCAGGAAGTGTTTCACCAAATACCCAGCACTCTCAAGGTACAGGTCTCGGCACTGAGTGTTCTGTTTGACTTTCGATTGGCTACTCATCCTTGGGTCAAAAGGTTCATTAAGGGATCCTCTAGACTATGTCCTATAGTTAAATCCAAGTCAGCCCCATGGGACCTTAACCTGGTTCTTTCTGCTCTAACCAAGGCTCTGTTTGAGCCTCTGGGGGACATCCCCTTAAAGATGCTGTCCTATAAGACCGTATTTTTAGTGGCCATTACATCTGCCAGACGAGTAGGAGAACTATCCGCTTTGTCCTTTTCCCCACCATATACTCAGATTCTGGAGGATAGAATTGTTTTCAAACCAGATTCTGCATTCCTGCCCAAAGTAGTGTCGGTATTCCATAAGTCTCAGGAAATAGTTCTCCCTTCCTTTTGTCAGGACCCAAAGAATGAAGGAGAAAGATCCTTTCATACTTTAGATGTTAGAAGGTGTGTCTGTGCATATTTAGAGTCTACGAAGGGCTTTAGAAAAACCCTGCAACTCTTTGTTCAGTTTCAGGGTCAGAACAGGGGCTCGAAAGTTACAAGCCATACCTTAGCCAGCAGCCAGATGGATCAAGAGAGCGATAGGTCTGGCATATTCACTATCAGATTGTCAGGTCCCTTCAGATTTTTCAGCCCATTCCACCAGGGCAGTAGCCTCTTCCTGGGCAGAAAGAGGGTGCGCTACCATCGAACAAATCTGTAGGGCTGCAACGTTGAGTTCCCCCTCTAAGTTTTACAAGCACTATAGGTTGGACCTTTCATCTGTGCAGGATATGTCTTTTGGGAGAAAAGTTGCTGCAGGCTGTAGTCCCTCCCTAATAGTTATCTAGTCTAGTCTCTCACAGGTGCTGTCATGGGGCGTAATGGAAAGACTTCAATTACTCTTACCGGTAATATGTTTTTCATGAGCCCATGACAGCATCTACATAATTCCCTCCCTAAATAAAAAAAAGTATGTGTATATATATATTGGGGGGGAAAAAAATAAATAAATAAAAAAATAAAAATAATAAAAATATAAAAAAATATATATATAGAGAGAGAGATGAAAGAAGAGAAATCTATTCTTTAGTATTGTGCCAAAGAGGAGGTATGCCTGGCATATATTTGGCGCAGAGTTTTTTTCTGGTATGCTTTCTCGCTTGTGTTTTTTAGTTTCATTATATATAGGTGCATTGCTGGTCCCAAGAATCTTGTCAAATACTGAGTGGTGGAAGGCAAGGGACTAGGGATGAGCGAACTCGAACTGTATAGTTCGGGTTCGTACCGAATTTTGGGGTGTCCGTGACACGGACCCGAACCCGGACATTTTCGTAAAAGTCCGGGTTCGGGTTCGGTGTTCGTCGCTTTCTTGGCGCTTTTGTGACGCTTTCTTGGCGCTTTTTGAAAGGCTGCAAAGCAGCCAATCAACAAGCGTCATACTACTTGCCCCAAGAGGCCGTCACAGCCATGCCTACTATTGGCATGGCTGTGATTGGCCAGAGCACCATGTGACCCAGCCTCTATTTAAGCTGGAGTCACATAGCGCCGCCCGTCACTCTGCTCTGATTAGCGTAGGGAGAGGTTGCAGCTGCGACAGTAGGGCGAGATTAGGCAGATTAACTCCTCCAAAGGACTTGATTAATCGATCGATCTGCAGCTGTGCATCATTTAGCTGCTGAAATTCAATTGCTCACTGTTTTTAGGCTGCCCAGACCGTTTGTCAGTCACTTTTTTCTGGGGTGATCGGCGGCCATTTTGTGTCTTGTGGTGCGCCAGCACAAGCTGCGACCAAGTGCATTTAACCCTCAATGGTGTGGTTGTTTTTTGGCTAAAGCCTACATCAGGGTGAAGCTGTCACACCAAGTGCATTTAACCAGCAATAGTCTGTTTATTTTTTGGCCATATACTACATCAGGGGCAAGCTGCGCCCGTCACCAAGTGCATTTAACCCTCGGTAGTGTGGTTGGTCAAGCTGTGACACCAAGTGCATTTAACCAGCAATAGTCTGTTCATTTTTTGGCCATATACTACATCAGGGGCAAGCTGCGCCTGTCACCAAGTGCATTTAACCCTCAATGGTGTGGTTGTTTTTTGGCTAAAACCTACATCAGGGTGAAGCTGTCACACCAAGTGCTTTTAACCAGCAATAGTCTGTTAATTTTTTGGCCATATACTACATCAGGGGCAAGCTGCGCCCGTCACCAAGTGCATTTAACCCTCAGTAGTGTGGTTGGTCAAGCTGTCACACCAAGTGCATTTAACCAGCAATAGTCTGTTAATTTTTTGGCCATATACTACATCAGGGGCAAGCTGCGCCCGTCACCAAGTGCATTTAACCCTCAGTAGTGTGGTTGGTCAAGCTTTCACACCAAGTGCATTTAACCAGCAATAGTGTGGTTATTTTTTGGCCATATCCCAGTCTAATTCTGTCACTAAATCCATACCGGTCACCCAGCGCCTAAATACTAGGCCTCAAATTTATATCCCGCTAAATCTGTCGTTACCGCTGTACTGTTGTGGCTGGGCAAGTTATTTAGTGTCCGTCAAAGCACATTTTTTGTTCAGGGTTGAAATACAATTCCCAATTTAGCAATTTCATAATTTAGTGGTTTCTGCTATATCAGAGCTATTTGAAATCTATCCCTAAAAGGGTATATAATATTCAAGGTGCACATAGGGTCATTCAGAATAACTTCACACACACGCTACTGTGCATTTCCAAGTCTAATTCTGTTAGTAAATCCATACCGGTCACCCAGCGCCTAAATACTAAGCCTCAAATTTATATTCAGCTGAATTTGAATACAATACATTGGGCCAAATAATATTTTTGTTGTTGTGGTGAACCATAACAATGAGGAAAACATCTAGTAAGGGACGCGGACGTGGACATGGTCGGGGTGGTGTTAGTGGACCCTTGTGCTGGGAGAGGACGTGGCCGTTCTGCCACATCCACACGTCCTAGTGTACCAACTACCTCAGGTCCCAGTAGCCGCCAGAATTTACAGCGATATATGGTGGGGCCCAATGCCGTTCTAAGGATGGTAAGGCCTGAGCAGGTACAGGCATTAGTCAATTGGGTGGCCGACAGTGGATCCAGCACGTTCACATTATCTCCCACCCAGTCTTCTGCAGAAAGCACACAGATGGCGCCTGAAAACCAACCCCATCAGTCTGTCACATCACCCCCATGCATATCAGGGAAACTGTCTGAGCCTCAAGTTATGCAGCAGTCTCTTATGCTGTTTGAAGACTCTGCTGGCAGGGTTTCCCAAGGGCATCCACCTAGCCCTTCCCCAGCGGTGGAAGACATAGACTGCACTGACGCACAACCACTTATGTTTCCTGATGATGAGGACATGGGAATACCACCTCAGCATGTCTCTGATGATGACGAAACACAGGTGCCAACTGCTGCGTCTTTCTGCAGTGTGCAGACTGAACAGGAGGTCAGGGATCAAGACTGGGTGGAAGATGATGCAGGGGACGATGAGGTCCTAGACCCCACATGGAATGAAGGTCGTGCAACTGACTTTCACAGTTCGGAGGAAGAGGCAGTGGTGAGACCGAGCCAAAAGCGTAGCAAAAGAGGGAGCAGTGGGCAAAAGCAGAACACCCGCCGCCAAGAGACTCCGCCTGCTACTGACCGCCGCCATCTGGGACCGAGCACCCCAAAGGCAGCTTCAAGGAGTTCCCTGGCATGGCACTTCTTCAAACAATTTGCTGACGACAAGACCCGAGTGGTTTGTACGCTGTGCCATCAGAGCCTGAAGGGAGGCATTAACGTTCTGAACCTGAGCACAACCTGCATGACCAGGCACCTGCATGCAAAGCATGAACTGCAGTGGAGTAAACACCTTAAAACCAAGGAAGTCACTCAGGCTCCCCCTGCTACCTCTTCTGCTGCTGCCGCCTCGGCCTCTTCCTCCGCCTCTGGAGGAACGTTGGCACCTGCCGCCCAGCAAACAGGGGATGTACCACCAACACCACCACCACCTCCGTCACCAAGCGTCTCAACCATGTCACACGGCAGCGTTCAGCTCTCCATCTCACAAACATTTGAGAGAAAGCGTAAATTCCCACCTAGCCACCCTCGATCCCTGGCCCTGAATGCCAGCATTTCTAAACTACTGGCCTATGAAATGCTGTCATTTAGGCTGGTGGACACAGACAGCTTCAAACAGCTCATGTCGCTTGCTGTCCCACAGTATGTTGTTCCCAGCCGCCACTACTTCTCCAAGAGAGCCGTGCCTTCCCTGCACAACCAAGTATCCGATAAAATCAAGTGTGCACTGCGCAACGCCATCTGTAGCAAGGTCCACCTAACCACAGATACGTGGACCAGTAAGCACGGCCAGGGACGCTATATCTCCCTAACTGCACACTGGGTAAATGTAGTGGCAGCTGGGCCCCAGGCGGAGAGCTGTTTAGCGCACGTCCTTCCGCCGCCAAGGATCGCAGGGCAACATTCTTTGCCTCCTGTTGCCACCTCCTCCTTCTCGGCTTCCTCCTCCTCTTCTTCCACGTGCTCATCCAGTCAGCCACACACCTTCACCACCAACTTCAGCACAGCCCGGGGTAAACGTCAGCAGGCCATTCTGAAACTCATATGTTTGGGGGACAGGCCCCACACCGCACAGGAGTTGTGGCGGGGTATAGAACAACAGACCGACGAGTGGTTGCTGCCAGTGAGCCTCAAGCCCGGTCTGGTGGTGTGTGATAATGGGCGAAATCTCGTTGCAGCTCTGGGACTAGCCAATTTGACGCACATCCCTTGCTTGGCGCATGTGCTGAATTTGGTGGTGCAGAAGTTCATTCACAACTACCCCGACATGTCAGAGCTGCTGCATAAAGTGCGGGCCGTCTGTTCGCGCTTCCGGCGTTCACATCCTGCTGCTGCTCGCCTGTCTGCGCTACAGCGTAACTTCGGCCTTCCCGCTCACCGCCTCATATGCGACGTGCCCACCAGGTGGAACTCCACCTTGCACATGCTGGACAGACTGTGCGAGCAGCAGCAGGCCATAGTGGAGTTTCAGCTGCAGCACGCACGGGTCAGTCGCACTACAGAACAGCACCACTTCACCACCAATGACTGGGCCTCCATGCGAGACCTGTGTGCCCTGTTGCGCTGTTTCGAGTACTCCACCAACATGGCCAGTGGCGATGACGCCGTTATCAGCGTTACAATACCACTTCTATGTCTCCTTGAGAAAACACTTAGGGCGATGATGGAAGAGGAGGTGGCCCAGGAGGAGGAGGAGGAGGAGGAGGAAGAGGGGTCATTTTTAGCACTTTCAGGCCAGTCTCTTCAAAGTGACTCAGAGGGAGGTTTTTGGCAACAGCAGAGGCCAGGTACAAATGTGGCCAGCCAGGGCCCACTACTGGAGGACGAGGAGGACGAGGATGAGGAGGAGGTGGAGGAGGATGAGGATGAAGCATGGTCACAGCGGGGTGGCACCCAACGCAGCTCGGGTCCGTCACTGGTGCGTGGCTGGGGGGAAAGGCAGGACGATGACGATACGCCTCCCACAGAGGACAGCTTGTCCTTACCCCTGGGCAGCCTGGCACACATGAGCGACTACATGCTGCAGTGCCTGCGCAACGACAGCAGAGTTGCCCACATTTTAACCTGTGCGGACTACTGGGTTGCCACCCTGCTGGATCCACGCTACAAAGACAATGTGCCCACCTTACTTCCTGCACTGGAGCGTGATAGGAAGATGCGCGAGTACAAGCGCACGTTGGTAGACGCGCTACTGAGAGCATTCCCAAATGTCACAGGGGAACAAGTGGAAGCCCAAGGCCAAGGCAGAGGAGGAGCAAGAGGTCACCAACGCAGCAGTGTCACGGCCAGCTCCTCTGAGGGCAGGGTTAGCATGGCAGAGATGTGGAAAACTTTTGTCAACACGCCACAGCTAACTGCACCACCACCTGATACGCAACGTGTTAGCAGGAGGCAACATTTCACTAACATGGTGGAACAGTACGTGTGCACACCCCTCCACGTACTGACTGATGGTTCGGCCTCATTCAACTTCTGGGTCTCTAAATTGTCCACGTGGCCAGAGCTAGCCTTTTATGCCTTGGAGGTACTGGCCTGCCCGGCGGCCAGCGTTTTGTCTGAACGTGTATTCAGCACGGCAGGGGGCGTCATTACAGACAAACGCAGCCGCCTGTCTACAGCCAATGTGGACAAGCTGACGTTCATAAAAATGAACCAGGCATGGATCCCACAGGACCTGTCCGTCCCTTGTCCAGATTAGACATTAACTACCTCCCCTTAACCATATATTATTGGACTCCAGGGCACTTCCTCATTCAATCCTATTTTTATTTTCATCTTGCCATTATATTGCGAGGCCTCAATAAACAGATTTGAAAAGTCCCAATCCATAAACAATAGTATACAGGCGGATCTCACACGTCTATATATACCATGCGAAGATTGTCAGCAACCTATTACTCAGCTGCGCATATATGAAGACGGCTGCCTCACGTCTCACAGTCCACATGCGAAAAAACTGATGTCCGCCTGCAATAAGCGATGAAATCTCCCTTTGTGGCAACAGTCGCACGGAACACATGATCCGAAACATTCCGGATTACCCTAATAAAGGACAGAAAAAGATTGCGCAATACCCTCGGGATTTAAAAGTAAGATAACTTTAATCTACTTACAAAAGGCAAGTTTTCACAAGCGTGTAAAATTAAGACATAAACAGATTGGCGAAACTGGGTGCGAATTTCGCACCCATCGCCACTCCCGACACCTGGAGAAAATAACTATCAGCATACCAGAAATAATTATGTCCGAGGCAATACTGTATACAATCCAAAATAAAGATTTTTTGCTCATTACACATTTGAACATCTTCTACTTTGTATTAAGGACTTTGAACCTGTCCTATTAAGGGCACCGCAGCTGACTGTCCATTAGTCCACACCCACCAATTTGTTTCTGTCTGTTAGATTTGAAAAGTGCCTAGAAATTGTGGCAGATAGTTTTGGTGCAAAATATTAGCCTAAAGTTTCTATGCTAGCAAGAGTATCTAGAAAGATGCACCACATTTATAACACTGAGCAGGCTGCTGTGATAAATTTGGCACAGTTTCTGCCTGTCAAGTCTTTCATCTTGTCAAGATTTAGTACAGTATTATTAATAAATCAAAATCAAAGTGAAGAATGAAAAAACTTGCCATTAAAAGTGACATTGCAAGTTCTGAAACTACCACAAGAGGGTGCCATATTCACATCCTGCCCTCAGTAAAGATTAGGCTTTAACTGTAATCTCTTAGTGTACTTAGTTTTTACCCACCCATATATTTAGTTCACTGGAAATTCCTAGAAAGAAATTATACATTTGTTTAATCTGTCTGCAAGTCAGTGTTTATTTCAATCAATCTTTTAAATCTGTGGTGGTCGACCTACCACATTATGTGGGCTTTCCTTGTGGCTCGTGACTCCGTTTAAGGCCTCTTGCACACGACCGTGTGTCCCCCATAGCCGTATTGCTGCCCACATATGGCATGTCCGCAATACACAGGACACCGGCTGTATGCATTCTGCATCACGGATGCGGACCCATTCATTTGAATGTGACTGCAAATTCGGAGATGTGGTGCGTAACGGAATGGAACCGCTACAGAGTGCTTTTGTGGGGTTCTATTCCGTGCTTCCGTTCCGCAAAAAGATAGAACTTGTCCTATCTTTTTGCGGAACGTAGGGATTGCAGAACCCATTCAAGTGAATGGGGTCGCGATCCGAATGCTGCTGGCACACTGTCAGTGCCTGTGCATTGCGGTCCACAGCACACTAGAGCAAGAGGCCTAAAGGCCACACATTGATTCCAGTGTCGTTTTAAAGCGTGCAGTGGCCAGACAACTTTTTGGGGGAGGCAAGCAAATAAAAACTGTTCTGGCACTGTGGATTAAATTTTTTACAACACAAAGTGATATTTTTATATATTTTGAACATTTTTGGATGTGATGATGCCAATGAATTAAATATGCAAAATGAGAAAATTTGCTTTAAAAAAATAACACTTTATGCAGCTGTTTTACAAGGACCTAGCCAATCATACACTGGGGAGTTGAGGAGGAAAACATTTTAGAAAAGGATACCAACTGGTACCGGAGCTGACTTCGGATTTCTGTCTCCATACAGCATTAAAACAAAGTTTTGGAACAAATCGACTTTGGATCTTGAATCCGAAGCTCGATTCGCCCACCCCTAATAACCTTTGAGAGCAGATGTCAGTGGACACCTGTAGCTGGACGTCTGTCTCATAGCACAATGTCCTACAAACGCCTTCTGATGGTTTGTGTGGACACTGTTTGGAGCCCTCGTCTTGGGATGAGACCTCTAATTTCAAATGCAGTGTAAAACGGATCACTATGCACCATTTATCCGTGCAGAGGTTTGCCTCTGTGCACCTCCTGCTCTCATTCCAGTCTTACATTTAGACCATTTTGTACGCCTTAAACTGCCGGCCCGTCCCTTTCCCCACCCACGCCACACACAAAATTGACGTGAGTGGGGAGAAGTCGCATATAGCGGCCCAACTAACCGTTGCAATGCCACTTGCGCCTGAACGACACCTAATATTGGCCATAGTTTATAGTTCAACCTGTTACCCTGCAAAGTTGATCCAGAGTAAGAAAAAAAAAATCTAACTGGTAGCCAATCCAGTTTAATAACTTCCGAGATCAACAAACCTTCTCCAGAAATCTAGTTTCTGTATGAAACCTTCATAAAACCTTGAAGACCATTAAGAGGTATTCCCATGAATGTCCGATAGATGCAGGTCGCACTTCTAGGACCTACAGTTCTCTCAAACATTTCTCCTGGAGAGTGGTTACACATAAATGTCTGAGATGAGAATATCTTTTTAAGCATACTTTTTTGCCTTCCTGTTCTGACTGCATATATGGGACAAACCGCAGAAATCCATATCTTCAGGGCAGAATAATATTATGCCATTCCTCAACTGACATGTAAGGAGAGGTGACCAGTCCTCTTTGAAGGTTCAGGGGAGTGTCTTTCCACATGAGTATGAGACCTAACTTCCTTATTTGCAACTGTTAAAGGACTTAACACCCCACCCCCTCCTCTATCTCCACCCTACCCACTTACCCCTACAGGCCTTGGAACTTTTATTTACCCTATCAATGCCACCAGGGAGCAGTCTGCTCCTATAGATCCAAACGTTTAAAGAAGAACAATAACCCTCATAGATATTGTGATATCAGTCCCCTTAGTTTGCATCACATTAATCTCCTCTTGCTTTCAGCATATTCACACCCTAGGCCAGTGATGGCGAACCTTTTACAGACCGAGTGCCCAAACTGCAACTCAAAACCCACTTATTTATTGCAAAGTGCCAACACTGCAATTTGCCCTGAATATTACAGTCCTATATAGTATATCTTCCATGTACTTAATCATTTAGCTATAATAGCCTGCCTACATTCAATGTGCTGCCTGTGCTGTTCAGAGTGCGCCCTGCACTGATGAAGGAAAAAGTCTAAGGCATCTTGATACACCATAGACTTTTTCCAGGGTGCAGGTGTCCACAGAGAGCTCTGGGTGCCACAGGTTTGCCACCACTGCCCTAGGCTGTCAGTGTACTGTATGCCAGATTGACTGCTTCACATTTCTCAGAGTGCTCAAGACATATTGTATGGGATGTTAGTGATGTTTGGATACCATGCTGGAAATTCCCAGACACATGTGCTAGGTGCACAGAACAAGCAAAGTCTCTGATCAACAGATACCAGTATGGCGATGACCTAAACGGTGCCGCTACAGCATACTACAGATTATCATGGTATTTGGGATTCAAATGTGCAAGATGGGTCCTCCTCACTTTAGATGTCCAAGAAATTGGAAGTTGGATGTTGTTAGCATCTTTTGTGGGCACAATGGGAAGACATTTACAATAATATACCAAAAGTAACTACTAACCAGACCCATTATATCACACAATTTGGGTTTATACATAGACTATATTACTCTACCAACTTCCTCTGTAAAACTGGAAACAGACAAGCATTAAACTGTCTCTAATCTCTTGGTCACCAATTAGAATGTTACCACCTTAGGTCTCTACGCCCACATACCCATTGATTTCAATGTGTGTTTTCACACATCAGTGGTTTTCTACGGACCGTGATGACACAATGGAAGCATGCCCTATTTTTGTCTATAATTAAGGATCCATCATGCCATTATGTTCCATGAAAACCCCAGACACAAAACAGATTCCATCCATGTTTGGTCCATGGATTTCACAGATTATTGCTAGGAGATGCTCTAGAAATACATTTTTACACCTAGCAGTGTCCACGGAATACAGATGATAAACTGAGGTTACAAAACAGACTCACAGACCAAACATGGATTCTTCACAGATGTCTTGATAGTTAAACCACTGACCATCTTTTTAAGGATATCATTACAGACATGGACGTTTGAAAGAGGCCATACTTGGAGATGTCCCAAGCTTTTTTAATTTTGGAGGGCAATTATGGATATACTGAAGGAGACATAGAAAATGGAAATACGTTTAGATCATAGATTATGGGGCACATTCATAAAGACCAGCTTTTTAGACGCCGCCCTAATAAGCTCATGTGATGGCGGTGGATCACCAAAGTTATGTATAGGCGCTGGCCTCTACATAACTTCAGTGTATCCACCGTTGATTCTAAATGTAAGACAGCTTCCTTGCCGTTTTACATTTAGACCATATTCTACGCCTAAACCGTCTCCACCCATGCCATGCTCCCTTTTTTTTAAACCTAGCGTGAGTGGGGAAGAAGTCACAGATTCTGCCGCAGCATGGCATGCAACAGAATCTGCGCCACAAAAGTGGTGTATATCTGTTCATAAAATACCACCTATGTCTTTTAGTGGACCTGTGTATTTCAGGGCCATCAAATTAACACCCTCTTATTATTCATAACTATATAGAAATACCATAGCTTGCTTATGTCTCATGGGCAATATTTTGTCAGTGGGAAAATAAAATGCTTCAATATATGGTTTGTAGAACTAATGTGCAAGGTTGGAATGGCCATAGACTCTACAGGGAAATATTCCAGTGGGCCGGTGTCCAGGGGGCCACCCGAGCTATCTTCATAGCCGCTGGCCAGGTACATAATGATCTGATGCTCTCAGCATTAATTAATGCTAGGAGTATTAGGTACCTATGCATCTGGCCAGTGACCTATTCAACTGTATAAAAATACTTGTAGCGGGGGCAGCAGTATTTTGTGCGTACTGTGGTATTTGGTTTTGCTGGGGCTGTATTTTGTGCTGCAATATGGTATTCCTACTTCTGTTGGCCCTGCCTACTTATTTTGCCCCACCTTCTGTCATTTGGGGGTACTTTTAGTTTTCCAGGGCCACTTTAACTTCCTGGCCCGCTCCTGATAATCTGTACCGATTAAAAGGGTTATGAGACATTTACAAAAACTTTAGAACCATGGTTCAAATGTAATGATTTTTTTCAGATTTAAAATTTTTGAGATTTTCTTCTTTTAATTTGGGATATTACCCGTGTCATATTCTTTAGCTCTGTGTTGAGGGAGAGAAGGAGAGGCTGAGAACAAAAGAAAGGATATGTGTATTAATTTGTATGTACAATCTGAATTAACCTTCCCTTCACTGACATATTTTACAGATCCTGTGCTGTGTTCACAAGTTAATATGCAAAGACATCACAATGGAGTCTGCTTTTGGTTGTCTATTAAAACTTTACACATAGAGTTCAACCCACCGCTTGCTGTTCTCTGTATCGGCATTTATTGAATCCTTGTCTATACTCTCTAAAATGTTTTTGATTTCTTTATTCCTTACTGAATATATGCAATGCTTTTATTACAGAATAGCAGAGGAGTAATAAAGTAAATGACTATAGCTTCCAAGATTTAATGCATATCATCTATCCATCATATCTAATCAATAATATTTCAGTCATACTACCGTACTTAAAAACCATTTAGTCAAACCCAGCATTTCAGTTACTTGACGACTTTATTTTCATATATACCATCTACATTTGTATTTCTGAAGAGCATATTGCAATACAAATGTATGAACACTATGACAGTTCTGTGATACTTTTTCATTTCATACCATAGTGTTGTTGTAGAGGCTGTGCAACTCCTTTACACAGCTGACTATAATGCTGTTTCTGACATTATTGGCAACAGTCCACAGTTCCTGGCTACTGTCAGCTTGGGTCTAATGTTATCTATATGCTTCACAAAGAGGCTCTTCTTTTTGTCCCATTTTCTTCTCATCATAGGGTCAGTGGGAGATACCAGCAGGGTGAGGAATGTACGCAGCAGAGCAGGCTGTATCAGAGGGACTAGAACATGTATGGTAGTGTATATAGTGGTGAAAGATCACACAGGCTATATAATAGTGTAGGGAATCAAGAGAATACCATGTTAAAGTGGTTCATCGTAGACTAAAAAAATGCTGGTTAACCCCTTTCTGAACCACCCCACATAAATTTACCTTGGCGGTTAGGCATTTAAAAATGGCACCCACTCGCAAGTGGAGCAGGAGCCATAGCCGTCACGTGCTTTCTGTTTTAAACGATAACGTCAACTGCATACATTTAACCCCTCAGGTGCCGTGGATAAATGTGACCACAACATCTGGGAAATTAAAGACTGGGAGGACACGCAGGTGAGCCGGGTGTAGTATGCGGCAGCCTCTATAATCAGGAATGGTACAGGGCTGCCGCACATTAGTTCCTGATTTTGGCTTCAAAAACTGCATTAAAAAAACTGAATTTGTGGCAGCACTCTAATGCAATGCAGAAATTGTAGTCACACCGAGTCCTTGTCTTACACTAGGACATAATGAATAGCAAAAAAAATCAGGGTGGGACCTAAACAATGGCTGTGCCTACAATGGGGTCAATAATACAGGGGTCAGAAAAGAGCACATAGGGGGTCATTTAACATCAGAGACACGCCTGTATATTAGGTGCATTTCTGGTGTGGATTGCGGCACAAAGATTATTTGCGCTGTAATCTGCGACTTTCCCTCGCTCATGCCAATTCAAAGAAAGTGGGTGTGGCGTGGGTTGGTAGACCAGCAGCCCGTCTCTTTCATCATTTTCTATGCCTGTTTTAGCATAGAAAGGAAGCCATCTTACATTTAGACTGGCAGTGGATACGCTGAAGTTATGTAGTGGCCGGCGCCTCTACATAACTTTGACGGATCCACCACCAGCACAGGGGCTTATTCAGACCGGCATCTAAAACTTGACCAGTCTTAATTAATGGCCCCCATAGAAACAGCTACGGCTACTACTTCAACGCAAGGCAGCATGAGTTGCAGGGCTGCAGGTAAGCTGTCCCTGTAAAATATTTGAGTCACGGGCCTGTATGTGAGCTGACCCAGTAAAAGATTTGAGTTGCGGGCCTGCAGCTGAGCTGACCCTGTAAAAGATTTGAGTTGCAGGCCTGCAGGTGAGCTGACCCAGTAAAAGATTATAGGTGCGGGCCTGCTTGTGAGCTGAGGTGGAACCGACAAACCCAACTTGATTTTGATGACTGCATTAATCTGCAGGTGACTGTCATACAGCTCTACAGATTTGTTTCCACCTGCATTTTTCTCAACAATCTGCGGCCTCAGTCTTTTATCCAGTATCAGTCATTGTGCCACTATGCTCATGCTGCCATCTCCACACCATGTCACCTGGATGGGCCCCTTCTGAGTCAGGGCCCCAAAGCTGCAGCTACCCCTGCTTCCCCTATAGCTACGCCCTGGTCTCCATTAATCTGCAGGTGACCATGATACAACTCCACAGATTGTTTAGAAAGATGCAGATGGAAACAATCTGTGGCCTCAGTCTTTTATCCAGAATCAGTCATTGTGCCACTATGTGGCCTCCTCATGCTGCCATCTCCATACCATGTCACCTTGCCACTAATTTTTATCACCATGCTGCTGCTGATGCTGCTTTAAAGGCCTTAAAGTGATCACCAGGCCCAGAATTTAATTAAGGTTTTACGCACAAAATCAAAGTAAAAAATCGATTGAAAACATTGTTTCCTGTATATTTATTTATACATATATAAAGTTCAAGTGCTGCCAAAAATTACAAGGAAGAGGCACTCTGATACAACCTGTATATCACATAAAGGAGGGCCTCATTCACATTGAGTTGCGGGCCTGCAGGTGAGCTGACCCTGTAAATGATTTTATGTTTGGGCCTGCAGGTGAGCTGACTCTGTAAAAGATTTGAGTTGCGGGCCTGCAGGTGAGCACACCCTGTAAAAAAATTTATGTGAGGGCCTGCTGGTGAGCGGACCCTGTAAAGAATTAGATGTGAGGGCCTGCTGGTGAGCGGACCCTGTAAAGAATTAGATGTGAGGGCCTGCTGGTGAGCGGACCCTGTAAAGAATTAGATGTGAGGGCCTGCTGGTGAGCAGACCCTGCAAAAAATTAGATGTGAGGGCCTGCTGGTGAACTGACCCTGTAAAAAATTAGATGTGAGGGCCTGCTGGTGAGCAGACCTTGTAAAAAATTCGATGTGAGGGCCTGCTGGTGAACCGACCCTGTAAAAAATTTGATGTGAGGGCCTGCTGGTGAGCAGACCCTGAAAAAAATTTGATGTCCGGGCCTGCTGGTGAGCGGACCCTGTAAAAATTTTTATGTGAGGGCCTGCTGGTGAGCGGACCCTGTAAAGAATTAGATGTGAGGGCCTGCTGGTGAGCGGACCCTGTAAAGAATTAGATGTGAGGGCCTGCTGGTGAGCGGACCCTGTAAAGAATTAGATGTGAGGGCCTGCTGGTGAGCAGACCCTGCAAAAAATTAGATGTGAGGGCCTGCTGGTGAACCGACCCTGTAAAAAATTAGATGTGAGGGCCTGCTGGTGAGCAGACCTTGTAAAAAATTTGATGTGAGGGCCTGCTGGTGAACCGACCCTGTAAAAAATTTGATGTGAGGGCCTGCTGGTGAGCAGACCCTGAAAAAAATTTGATGTCCGGGCCTGCTGGTGAGCGGACCCTGTAAAAAATTTGATGTGAGGGCCTGCTGGTGAGTGGACCCTCTAAAAAGTTATATTCGAAGGCCATATATGTGAGGTTATTATATGTGATGAATAAGCAATGCATGTTGATATGATGGAAGAGGAGGAGGGAGAGGAGAAAAGGAAGATTCAACCATATACCCTTGTTTGTGGTGGAAGGGGTGCATGGGAATACAGTCTATTAACTACATTAAAAATAACACATGCAAAGTGCCTTTATGTTCATCAGCATTCCTCTGGTGGAATCGAGAAGTCATGGTCAATCCAGGCCTTGTTTATTTTTATAAGAGTCAACTTGTCAACATTTTCAGTTGACAGGCGGATACGCTTATCTGTTATAATTCCACCAGCAGCACTAAATACACGCTCAGACAAAACACTGGCGGCAGGGCAGGCCAGCACCACCAAAGCGTAGAGCGCCAGTTCATGCCACGTGTCCAGCTTGGACACTCCGTAGTTGTAAGGCACTAAGGGATCATTGAGGACACTGACACGGTCTGCTATGTACTCCTTCACCATCTTCCAAAATTGTTCTCTCTGTGTGGCAGTAGGCCACACATCAAGGTGAGGGTGCTGGCGGGGTGTCATGAAACTGTTGCAGGCTTTGGAGAGTGTTGCCCTGCAGTTGAAACTTCTGTGTGTTCCCCTTGTCTCCCCTCCTCGGTTGGCCAAGGAAGTATGGACTCTGCAGCCAGTGTTGTCAGATGGAAAATTTTGGAGCAATTTTCCAACAAGGATCTTCTTGTATTGCACCATTTTCTCGTCCTCTCCACCAGAGGAATGATAGATGAGAAGTTCGCTTTGTAGCAGGGGTCAAGAAGGGTGAACAACTAGTAATCCGTGTTGTTTAAAATGCGTATAACACGCGGGTTGCGGGAAAGGCAGCCTAACATGAAGTCAGCCATGTGTGCCAGAGTACCAACAGGCTAGACCTCGCTGTCGTCATCAGGAGGATCACTTCCAATCTCCTCTTCCTTATCTTCTGCCCACCCACACAGAACAGATGGAATTAAAATTCCATGGGTACTACCCTCTGTAGCTGAGGCAACCGTCTCCTGCTCCTCCTCCTCTTCAGCCTCCAATTCGCGCTGAGAAGACGAACTGAGGGTGGTCTGTCTATCATCAACCTGTGTAAAGTCTTCCCCCATTTCCACCTCTTCCACATGCACAGCGTCGTCCTTAATTGTGAGTAGCGAGTGTTTGAGAAGACACAGAAGTGGGATGATAACGCTGATAATAGCGTTATCGCCGCTGTGTTGATTCCTCAAAGTTGCATAAAACCTCACAGAAGTCAGACATCCATGCCCACTCCTCGCTTGTGAATAGCGGAAGCTGACTGGAAAGGCGAAGACCATGTTGCAGCTGGTATTCCACAACTTCCCTCTGCTGCTCACAAAGCCTGGCCAACATGTGGAACGTGGAGTTCCAGCACGTGCTCAAGTCGCACAACAGCCAGTGATCTGGCAATTTCACGCTCTGCTGCAGCGTTGACAGACCAGCTGAAGCTGTCGGTGACGCAGCGCACCTTCACCAGTAGCTCAGGCAAATTGGGGTATGTTTTTAGAAACCACTAAACCACAATTGAATACGTGGGCAAGGCATGGGCTGTGTTTAAGGTTGTCCAGCTCCAAAGCCGCCACCAAGTTACGGCCATTATCAGACACAACCATGCCTGGTTCTTGGTTGAGTGGCGAGAGCCACAGCTCAGTCTGGTCTCCTATCTCCTGCCACAGCTCTGCGGCGGTGTGCTGTTTGTCACCCAGGCAGATCCGCTTCAGCACAGACTGTTGCCTCTTCCTCACTGCAGTGCTACACTGCTTCCAGCTACCAACTGATGATTGACTGGTGCTGCACGCAGATAATTCGCAGGTGGAAGTGGAGGCGGAGAAGTTGGGGTTGGAGCCACTAATGTAGGAAACCCTGATGGAATTGGAGCCTGCAATCCTTGGCGTCGGGTACGAGTCACTCCCGGCCTCCACAACATTCACCCAGTTTGTCGTCAGGGAAATGTAGCATCCCTGGCCGAAAGCACTTGTCCATTTTTCCGTGGTTAAGTGGACCTTCCCAGTAACTGCGTTAGTGTAAGGCTGGCATGCCACACATTGAAAAATAGTGACGGCTGAGGACTGTATAACGAGGGACGGCCACCGAGATCAGGCTGTGGAAGGCCTCAGTGTCCACAAGCCTAAATGGCAACATTTTCAAGGCCAGTAATTTGGAAAGCTGTTCATTTAGTACTATGGCCTGTGGGTGGGTTTTTGGGTATTTGCGCTTGCGTTCAAATGCCTGGGGTAATGACATTTGGACGCTGCGCTGGGACAGGGAAGTGGATGTGGTCGCTGATGGTGCTTGCAAAGGTCCAGGTGCAGGGCGGGAGGCATCCGGGCCTGTGTCTTGGACAGGGGATTGGCCAGCACGTAAGGGAGAGGAGGCAGTGGTGTGACCCACAGACACAGATTGTGGACCCAGGCGTTTGGCCTACCTATTAGGGTGCTTTGATGCCATGTGGCGGATCATGATGGTGGTGATGAGGTTTCTAATGTTCACGCCCCCCGGCTTATTTTGGTGTGGCACAGGTTGCAAATGACTATTCTTTTGTCGTCCACACTTTCCTCAAAAAAACGCCATACTGCCGAACACCTGCCCCTTAGCAAGGGAGATTTATGCAAGGGGGTGCTCCATGGAACATTTGCGGGCCTGTTCGGTGGTGCCCGCCTTCTACCTTTTGCCACCCCACTGCCTCTTCCAGCCTGTTGCAGTGCTGCAGATCCCTCCCCCTCTGTACTGCTCTCCTTGCTCGGCTTGTTGCCACCTTCCCAGGTTGGGTCAGTGCCCTTGTCGTCCAGCACCCCCACTTCCTCACTCTGATCCTCCTCCCGATTTGTTGACCTAACCACAACCTCAGTGATTGACAACTGTATGTCATCCTTTTCCTCAACCTCTTGAGACTGTAATTGTGGTTGAGTCATTGGCAACTGTGTCTCATCATTATCCACCTCATTAAACACTAAATGCCATTCCCCAGCGTCATGTTCTTGTGACTCTGGATGCTCAAGAGGTTGAGAATCGGGGCACAAGATCTCAGCTCCCTCTTCAAGCATGCTTGGCGAGTGAGCCAAATCAATTAATGGCAATGCAAAGAGGTTCTTGGAATTTCTGAGTGTGGGATCACTTGTTTGGCCAGATTTTAAATGTTGGGAGGAAGGAGGATCAGGGTGAGGATTGTGTGGACCAGACTCCTGGCTACTGAGACTGGACTTGGTGGAAGATGGGGTGCTTAACCGCCCACCTGCTTGCACTGGGCTGACTTCAAGAGTGGTGTCCTGCGCCACCCTGCAAACTGGGACATTAAGCTAGGTATCTTGGATGGTTGTTTTTCTTGTGCTCTGGCAGCAGGCACAGTTTCACCGCGCCCAGTGCCACGGCCTCTGCGTGCACCATTAGCATCACGGCCACTTACCCGTCCTTAATGCTTGTCTTCTTCATATTAAATGTTATTTATCAGTAATATTTTTCCCAATATCTGTCCCTGACACACACACACGCTATTGCAGCGCAGATGTGATAATTCACTACAGACACCGTTTATAGGAAAAATGTGGATAAATTATGGAAAAAAATAATTGTTTTCGCTAATATTTTTCCCAATATCTGGCCCTGACACACGCTATTGCAGCGCAGATGCGACAATTCACTGCAGACACCATTTATAGGAAAAATGTGGATAAATTATGGAAAAAATATAATTGTTTTCATAGTACATAGTACATCAGGCTGAAAAAAAGACATTTGTCCATCCAGTTCGGCCTGTCATCCTGCAAGTTGATCCAGAGGAAGGCAAAAAAAAAAACTGTGAGATAGAAGCCAATTTTTCCCACTTTAGGAGAATAAAAAATTCCTTCCCGACTCCAATCAGACAATCAGACTAACTCCCTGGATCAACGACCCCTCTCTAGTAGCTATAGCCTGTAATATTATTACGCTCCAGAAATACAGCCAGGCCCCTCTTGAATTCCTACTCACCTCATTGTACTCACCATCACCACCTCACCAGGCATAGTCTCATAGTTCCATAGTCTCACTGCTCTTACCGTAAAGAATAATTTTCTATGTTTGTGTACAAACCTTCTTTCCTCCAGATGCAGAGGATGTCCCCTTGTCACAGTCACAGTCCTGGGGATAAAGAGATGATGTGATAGATCTCTGTACTGACCCCTGATATATTTATACATATTAATTAGATCTCCCCTCAGTCGTCTTTTTTCTAAAGTGAATAACCCTAATTTTGATAATCTTTCAGGGTACTGTAGTTGCCCCATTCCGGTTATTACTTTAGTTGCCCTCCTCTGGACCCTCTCCAGCTCTGCTATGTCTGCCTTGTTTACAGGAGCCCAGAACTGTACACAGTACTCCATGTGTGGTCTGAATAGCGATTTGTAAAGTGGTAGGACTATGTTCTCATCACGGGCATCTATGCCCCTTCTGATGCAACCAATTATCTTATTGGCCTTGGCAGCGGCTGCCTGACACTGTTTTTTGCAGCTAAGGGTACTTTCACACTTGCGGCAGGACGGATCCGACAGGCTGTTCACCCTGTCGGATCTGTTCTTCCGCTGTTTCGCCGTGCCGCCGCTCCGTCCCCATTGACTATATGGGGACGGGGCGGCCCTCCGGCGAAATACGGCAGTTCGCAGTCAGAGGCCGCCGGACTAAAATGTCAGACATGCAGGACTTTTAGTCTGGCAGCCTTTCGCGTTTCACTGCCGTACTGCGCCGGAGCGCCGCCCCCTCCCCATTATAGTCAATGAGAATGGAGCGGCGGTCCGGCGGCACGGCGAAACAGCGGAAGGACGGATCCGACAGGGTGAACAGCCTGCTGGATCCGTCCTGCCTCAAGTGTGAAAGAACCCTTAGTTTGCCATTTATTGAAATTCCTAGATCCTTTTCCATGTCAGTGTTACCGAGTGTTTCACCATTTAGTATGTACAGGTGACTTGCATGATTCCTTCCCATGAGCATAACTTTACATTTGTCAGTGTAACGTTCCTACTCCAGGTCGCTGCCAGCAGACATTCCCAGACCAGCACCGAGCAGGTATACCAAGGAATACTGCCAGCAGACGACCAGAGCAAGGAACCCTGAGAGGGACGAGGGGTCACCAACACAGACACGGTTAGCAAGGTGGCGGGGAATAAGGTGGACTCAGTTTTCAGTGTGGTCTCTCTGAGCTGTATGGTAACTGGCTGCCTGGTTTCTAGGTGTTCCGGGGACTGGCAGCAGTCTTTTAGAGACTTGCTTGCACTGACGCTGATCTTGTTCCATGTGTTATTGGTTTCGCTTACCTGCCATCTCCTCATGCTGTATGTGTTCCCCTCTCCTTGCAGCCTGGCCTCAGACTCCTGTTCCTCCATTACTGGGATCAACAGGTCGTCTCTTCCCTGCTCCTTGGTGAAGGATTACCAGGGCGACTTAGGGTTTTTAGAATCCTGAGTATGAGTCGTCCTACCATCGGGGTCCGCTCATACAGTGAGGAGTCAGGTAGAGGATTAGGGACGCTGTAGGAGGTTACCCGCTCCCTTATCACTCCTTTTGGCCAGGCTGATCCCCTTTTACCCTTTGACACTGCACAGTGAGGGGTTTTCCTCCACTCCCCACCGTGACAACTAGACTATGAAAACTTGATCTGAACTCAAGGTTTAGACTGATCTGAAGTAAATTCATGATCTGGTTGGGTTCTCTCTGCAGCTTATCCCCGCACCATTGAGGAGAGGAACCTACAAAACCTCATCTACTGCATGAGATTCATCCCGTCTCCAATCTTCAAGATGGAGGTGAGTGATCCTATTGCCTGTCACATTATCCTTATGACAGATTCCTCCATGTTCTGTCTATAGATGTGAAGGTTTTATAGGAACGTCTCATAGACGTGACTGAATCTGTTCTTATCGCCTCATGCCGACCAACCGGCACCTGTGTGAGCCGGCATTGATGATGGCAAGGCACCTGTGTGAAGATCTGAAGGTGAAGCAGCAGGATGAGAGTACTGAGAAGGAGGAAAAAGAAGAGAGGATGGTCAAACAGAATGTGGATATGAAGAGGAAGAACCTGAGAAGAGTTCAACATCAGGCTGGAAGAAAACAGAAGATCCGCCAGCCCACCACCTTCCAGTATGTGAACACCAACTTGAGAGGAAAGAAGAACATACTCTGGACCATCCTCTACAAACCATTCTGCCGGTGAAGGATGGTAAGAAGCTGTAAGACCACCAGCAGCAACCAAAAAAAAAAGTTATTAAATATTACAAATAGTAAAAATTTAAAATAACAATAATAATTATTAGCAAATGTAGAAATAACATCAAGGGTTTGATCCAGAGTTCTAGGACTGATCGCCTTTTTCCTGTGACACTAATTGGCCAAATGTGTCCAGGTTTTTTTGCCTTCTTCTGGATCAAAAGCTTTAGGGATAGGGATCTAGTCTATAATAATAGTAAGACGTATTTAGGCTAATTTACTAAAACAATAAATTGTAATAGGTATCATGGGGCTTGATCCAGAGTTCTAGGACTGATCGCTTTTTCCCGGGGTCGAGAAGGAATTTTTCCTCTGTGACACAAATTGGCCGAATGTGTCTAGGGTTTTTTGCCTTCTTCTGGATCAAAAGCTTTAGGGATAGGGATCTAGTCTATAATAATATTAAATAAAAGTAGAAAGGTGTGGGCACCTCCAATGAAGATAAATGAAAAAATTCCACAGCACTTCCAAGGCGTAAAAAGGTAGAAAAGGCTTTATTCACCAGACCCGCGACGTTTCGATCCGCTTTCTGGGATCTTTCTCAAGCAGTGAAAGATACTATTATTCATCTATAATAATAGTAAGACGTATTTAGGCTAATTAACAAAAACAATTATGGTAATTATAATAGGGATCAGGGGGCTTGATCCAGGGTTCCAGGACTGATCGCCTTTTCCCGGGGTCGAGAAGGAATTTTTCCCTTGTGACACTAATTGGCTGAATGTGTCCAGGGGTTTTCGCCTTCTTCTGGATCAAAAGCTTTAGGGATAGGAATCTAGTAAAATATAATTAGAAATGTTAGTAATAATATTATAGTAGTAATAAGTCAGGACAATACATTATCAGGGATAGCAGTAGTATATACAATAAAGGGGAATAATAGTAATAATTCTAATAGTATAGTATATAATAAATAATAATAGAATAGTCATTAGTGTTAGTGTGGGAACCCACTTGAAGGAGGTCGCCATGACGTGGCAAGTGGGCTTATACATTTTGATAACAATGTATACTAAGAACCTCCTGTCCATGGTTATAGCAGCAGTAGATGGCGGTACATTTTTATGTGTGCTACACAAGATTTTGGTGATCTGTTCACTAATGGTGCGGTGCTGTATCTGTGGGGTGGCTCCAAGCCAAAGGGCTTAGCCTGGCAGCAGAGGTTCTGTTGGACTTCTGGTTCCTCCCCTCGCCAGGTGCAGTAATAATAAGAATATAAAGGGTAATTATACTAATGTAGTAATAAGAATGATAGGAATAATTTTTAGAAATAAATGAGCCGTTATCATTCTAACTTTGTGTTTTCTCCATTATTTTCTATTTTATTACGATCATTCCTCCCCCTTCACTTTGCATATTGTCATCAGCACCTGTTTTCTTAGGGTGATGTGCTGAGGACCATTCAACATGCCTGTCACAGTGGGGGTGGGGATGCGTGCAGCCCTGAACTTCACCCACACCTCTGTCCCTGCCTACTTGCACGGCCCGTCCTAACCTACAGTGTACAACTGGGCGGTAGTCTCTAGCTTGCATACGTGCAGGGGTCTAAAGAACAATAAAAGGAGTAACAGGCAGGCACACAATCACTGAAGGAGTAACCCAGAGTCGGAAGATAACAACGGCACTAAGGGAAGAAACAAATCAAGGTCGATACGAACAGAGTCAGAAGCCAAGAAGTCACGTCAGTACAAGGGGGGAAATACCAAGTCAAGGTCAAGTACAAGCCAAGGTCAAAAACAGAAGTCCAAAGCACACAGAACGCTAGTGAGGGTAAATAGACCAATCACAGGCAACCTGTGGCCAGCAGGTTACCTGTTATAATAACCCTGGCAGATGAGTCACGTGACATGTCCTGCCCCTCACTATTCCCGAGCACCGATTCATTGTTATTGGTAGTGATGGACGAACATCGGCCGGGACGGTTCGCGAACGAGATCAATTGTTCGCGAGCCGCAAGTTTGCGGCGGGCCCCCTTCACTTTAATGGCAGGCAAACCTGAAAAACCTTCATCTCATATTTGCAGCCACCAAATACTTAGTAGAAGTGTACAAATAGTCCCACAACATGGACAGTGACATACTAGAGGGGGATCACTGACAAAAATTCTAACAAAAAATATGTATCATGTGACATTTTTATGCGTCTTAAAGGAAAATTCTCTGAAATGTGTCCTGTTGGAGCCTAGAAAAATGTTATTTTAGGCCATGGAAGTACGTTGTTCCAATGTCGTTTGTCACTATCTGTAGCTGAGGTAACGCAGCAAAACCGCACACAAATGCTGTACTACTTAAATGCACTATATAGAAAGTATATAATTGGTATATAACACCCCTGCTTCATTCGGTTTTTTTAGGGGGGCAACTGGTATATCACACCAGTAGAAATGGTTTGTTCCAATGTCGTTTGTCACTATCTGTAGCCGAGGTAATGAGGCAAAACTGCAAACAAATGCTGAACTACCCAACTGCACTATATAGAAAGTATATAATTGGTATATAACACCCCTGCCTCAGTCAGTTTTTTGGGGGGCAACTGGTATATCACACCAGTAGAAGTTATTTGTTCCAATAGCGTTTAGCACTCTGTGTAGCTGCAGTATCGCAGCAGAACCGCACACAACTGCTGCACAATACAAATGCACTATAATATACTTTCTATGTTAGAAAGTATATTATAAGTATATTACACCCCTCAGGAAGTCACACCTATCGATAGCACACCTATACCCAGGGGAGGACTGGGACGGGGGGGCAGGGAGGCAATTTCCCCCCAGGCCTGCCCTAAAGCATGTTAAACATGGCCGCTGGGCTGTCTTTAATGGATAATTATATATATTTTTTTATTCTTCAGGGCCACACCGCCAATCACCAAAGGTGGCGTGGCCCTGCTTCTATTTTTTTTACTGGCACATTATGGGAGGCACTATAGGGGAGAGCGGCACTATGGGGCATTATTTGGGGACACTATGGGGGAGTGGAGAACTATTGGGGCATCTGGTGGCACTAAGAAGGGGCATTTTTTACTGGCACATTATGGGGGACACTATGGGGAAGGGGGAGAGGAGCACTATGAGGGCATTTACTGGGGCACTATATAGGGGTATTTTATACTGGCATACATTATGGGGACATTAGCTCAACTGCAGGCACTAAGCAGGGGTATTTCATGTACTGTCATATTATAGGGAGAATTATTACTACTAGGGGGTATTATTCACAGCTTTACTACTACTGGGGGGATATGAGGAACATGATTACTAGTATGGGCACTATAGGGGCATTATTACTACGAAGTGTGCTCTGGCAGATAATTATTTCTATTGGTGGGATTTTGGGGGGCACACTGGCATAGTGTCAGCTTAGCACTCCCCTCTCTGTATGATGTGTAGAGACAGGCCTCAACAATAGAATTTCAGCTGTACAGTTTTTGTTGGGAGTGGCCTATTATATGTAGGAGGGGCTTTTAATAATGGGTGGGGCAAAAAAATTCCATTCCTAGATGGCTTTTAGAAATGGCCAGGCAAAAGAATCAGCACAGCGTGCTACACGTGCCACATTGGGGGGCAGTAAATGTAATGTGTTCCTGTATAAAATAAAATAAAAGTCTGCAAAATAAAAATAGGCCACTTGACTGGATTTACCCCCCCAGGAATAAGGCTGCCAGCCCTCCCCTGCCTATATTAGTCCTTAAAAGGACTTTTGTGGCCCTATTAGCTAGCGTTTGGTGTCCCTAACAGTCTGTCCCTGCTCCACACAGCAACCTCTCCCTACACTGGCAAAAGACTGAATGTAAAATGGCGACCAGATAAGGTTTATTTATAAGGTAGGTGGTATGTCCATGGGCTGAAACTTCTCAATTGGCTGTTCTGTACCACCTGATGGATGTGTCATGGGTCAAAGTTCTTCACAATGTAAAAGAATATGTTCGTCCATTCGGCGAACCGCGAATGAGCAAAGTTTGCTGCGAAACGACCACAAGGCCATCTCTAGTTATCGTCGCTCAGTTCTCTTCCTGCTCGTTGCCTAGGGGATGGAGGACGCCGGCCACTCTGAGAAAGCATGCACGGCCGGGTATTCCCAAACCCGCCGTCACCATGGAGACGAGAACGCAGGCCGCGTCCTCGCTCCTCCCCAGTGGGATGCCGGAGGCGCTGCATGGAGAACGCGCTTTGCCAGCTCCCCCTTACAATGCCTCATGTAAGGTGCATTCACTTGATGGATAAGCTGTTTGCTTGTTTGTCAGGTGATAAGCCAATCATTGGGATGGAATGTATTTGGCCACTGATTGGTCAGTCGTGGTGATGTGTGGCCATCTCAGTCTAGAGGAGACGGTAAGCGAAGGACCTCAGAATGGGTCATCAATATCAGCTCGGAGGGGGTCCGATAACCCCACTGATCAGCTTCTTTGGACAGCCACCAGATACAATGCAGTGGAAGAACAAGGCTCCATCCATGGTGTAGTGGCCTTGCCAGTTACTGCAACTCAGCTCATAGAATAGGAGCCATGCATCAATACGGTGACACCAGAAATGAAAAAGAGTTAACAGAGCCTTCCATACACTGTATAGTTTCAGCAGCAGCGGGTGCCTGGTAGTAGGAACCCACTGATGACCAGTCCTGACAATAGGTGTGGGAGTCCAACTGCCAGGACCGACCATGAGAACAGGGTCCACATACTCTGAATGAAAAGAGCAGCAGGTTGATCATGTGCGCTGCCGCTCCATTAATCCCTGTGGGAGACAGCAATGTACATGAGTCCGGCTAGTTCCTCCAGTCCCATCGAGATGAATGTAGAGGTCTGTGTGGGATTGGTGGGTGTCCCAGCAGCCTGACGCTCAAATCTGGGGGCACCTTAGTAAACCAAACTGGGGAACCAGCCTCAGAGCAGTCTCTTCTGAGAACCATAACTTCAACAAGCAGTTGGAGATCAATGCTACCTGCTGGATCAGAGGAGGACTCTTCTCTAAAAACCCACAAGCAAAGCAAACCATCTGTCCAAGTCCACACAGGAGAGAAAAAAAAGAAAACATAGGGGGGGGGGGGGGGGGGGGCTAGGTACCCTCAGAGATCTCTAATTAGTAATTAATTTAAGTAAAAAATTATATCAGTCCTACTAGTAGACAGGGGCAATACTCTATTATTGTGCCGCTGGTTAGGACATAAGGGAATCGTACAAAACAATATACATAAAAGCAGTATAATTACACAGAAGACTCATAAGAAATTAATACTTTTTTTTATAAAAATCTGAGAGTCACACCTGACACCAGAGACATCTCCCCCATCTGCTTATCTCATGTGTCAGAGAAATCTAGGGGAACCTTTTGCTCTTTTCACCGAATAGAGATGATAGCTTATATGTTGCCATTCTGGGGCCATAACTTTTTTATTTATTTTTTATGTATAGCTGTATGAGGGCTTGTTCTTTTGCAGCTATTTTCTAAATGGGATAAATACTTTCATATTGTAATAGTACGAGTATTTTCACACAAGATATGTTTTTTGTTTTTTTTTTCATTTTGGGGATTGATTTTCTTATTTATTTTTTACATTTTTGAAAAAACATTTCCATTGAACTTTTTTAAAAGTTCCCCTAGGGAGCTATAACAAGCAATCATTGGATTGCTTCTTCCATAGACTCCAGTGCATTAGCAGTGGAGTCTATGGGGATTATACTGTGTTCCAGCCCTGCCACAGAGAGCTCCTAATCACTTCAGCCATGGGACTGTAGTTAAAGGAGAACACAAACCTTTTTTATTTTCCTTCCACTTTCTGTATAGCAATGTATATCTATCCTGGTTCCTTGGTCCAGAAAATGCTTGTCTTATAATAGATTCATTATAACCCCTCTGCCTTAGTCTGTCCATCTAGCGTGGTTCTTTTTACTTACTTTGGAGGGAGTCCATGTCAGACTTGCAGAGACCCTGAGGTACCAGCAGAGGTGTGGCTACCACGGAAACAGGGGAACAGGCTGCTTTGGGGCCCCAAACTCAGGAAGGTGCCCTGGAGAGGGACAAATTGATCTATTTTCAGTGCCCAGGGAACATTATAGTGTTCCTAGTCCTAGCACTGGTGTTACTCACCGCTCCCTTGTCTTTTTCTCCGGACCGTGTGCTGCACTAATGTAAAATCCCCAAAATTGACTCCATTTTGCAGACTCACTTAGTCTCAAATGTTTCCTTTTTATAAGTGGTAATAGGAGAAAACCACTCCAAATTTTATTATAAAATGTTTCCAGAGTACAACAATACCCCCTACTGTACGTTTTTATTTACTGCTGTATGGGCACACTGCAGGGGTCAGAAGGGAAGGAGCGCCGTGTGCATTTGAGGATTAGTGTAATGATTTCTACAGGTTCTGAGGTAAATAAAGAAAGAAACACCCAAGAAGTCACCTCATTTAAGAATGGTGCCTAACAGCATTAACTCTATGCCATCTCCCATGCTGGTGTAGATTTAGATCAATTTCTACAGCTAATGGTGGCGTAGAAAATGATGAATGAGTCGGGCCTACCGGCCCCTCCCTTTCCCACCATGCCCACAATTGTAGACCTGGCGTGATTGGGGAGAAGTCGCAGATAGCTGTGCAACAGTTAGTCTAATTTAGGCGTATTTCTGTACAATAATTAATTAATATTTATCTTTCCTTTTTTTTTTTTTTTTTTTTTTTTTACTTTATTTCCACCCATCTAGGGTATGTCAGCTTTTGAGGGTCTGACCCTTATTTCAGTGCAGTACAATACATTATGTAGTATTACTAAAACTGACAGTTCCCTATGAGACCAGCCTGGGGGATTCACCATCTAGGGGTTATGCCGCCTGGTGGAGATATGAGGAGTGATAGCAGCCTGTCCCCGCAGATTATCTCCACAGTTTCATGATATCTCACATACAGGGCAAGCACTGACAGCATCCTGTCCCTTTAAATTTCCTCTTCCAGATGTCACTGCTCAGCAGCCACTGGGATCGCTGAATTTGAACTTGAAAGGAAACAAGCGGTCAGGGGTCCTCAGACCGTTACAGGACGACGAGATGTGAAGATGGACGCCGGTGAGATTTCACACCCCTTTATCTGACATTAGTGACGCTTATCTCATCTACGATGATGCTTCACTTTTATCCTTCATCCTAAATCCTACTGGTCACACATACCACTAGGGGAAGCTAGCTGTATATGGAGTTATACATAGGTGTGTAGTGAGCGCCCCCTAGTGGCTGGTGCAAGATTTTATGGCTGTGTGAGGAGAGTGCTCGGATGTTCTGTCTATGGGGCACTCTGCTGGCAATGTACTTTATTCCGGGCACTGTGCTGGCATTATATACTGTATTATAGGTGCACTCTGATGTTATTGGTAATGGGGGGGGGGGGGGGGGGTATTATTTAGCCATGTTGAGACACTTTAGCTGCTATTTTGGGGGGTGCTGACTGTAATTATGGGCTGATGACATAATTATATATCTGTACAGGATACAGTACAATCCAGTCTGCATTATGGAGGAGATTTATCAGAAATAGTGCAAAGGAAAACTGGCTCGGTTGCCAATAGCAACCAATCAGATTCCACCTTTCTTTTTTCATAGCTCCTTTGGTATGTGCAACTGAGACAGTTTGTCTTCACACCATGAATCTCCTCTCTGTGTCTATCTGCAGTATTACGTATATGGGCCCATCTACTATGAGGGACACTACAAATACTCACTAGAGGCCACACCCCAATGTATGATTACATGTACAAAGCCAAAAATACAGTCCAAACATTCTATTTATGTATCAGTATATGTATACTCCATGATCATATGTGATTATCATCCTTCTCCATGTAAAGTGAGTGTCCACCTTCTGTCATCAGGTCATTTTTAGATACTGACTCATTGCTTTATATGTATTTATAGCGATCATAGCTCAGTTTTAGGGTCCATTCACACGTCCGTTTTTTCTTTCCTGATCTGTTCCGTTTTTTCAGGAACAGATCAGGACCAGATCTGGACCCATTCATTTTCAATGGGTCCTGGAAAAAATTGGACAGCACAATGTGTGCTGTCCGTTTCCGTTGTTCCGTTCCGCATGTCCGTTTAAATATAAAACATGTCCTATTCTTGTCCTGAAAAATCGGATCCTGGTACAATACAAAGTCAATGGATCCGCAAAAAACGGATGACATTCGGATGTCATTCCGTATGTCATCCGTTTTTTGCGGATTCCGTTCCTGGAAACACATAACAAATTTTTTTTTTTTTTTTTTTTTTTCAATTTTTTTTCAAATAAATCCAAACAACTTTATTTGATTATTGAAATGTATACATGTTTCCGTTTTTTTGCGGATCCGCAAAAAACGGATGACATACGGAAACATTTTCAGGAACAACGGATCCGCAAAAAACGGACCGTTTTTCAGGATGAAAAAAAAACAGGATGTGTGAATGGACCCTTACTGATACAAAGCTCCAGATCCTCTGCTCTGACTTAGAGTTGAATGATAACATTACAGATGCCAGCAGCCACCACTAGAGGGAGCTTACTGATTACTGACTATATATAAAACTAATTATACAATCTGCAGTATGCTCCTCAGCTCCCCCTAGTGGAGGCTGCTGGCAGCTAGAGTTTATTAGTTTATTCTATGGATTTTCTGTATGAGAAAAGCTGATCACTGATTGCCATAAATATATATGAAGACATGAAAGAGGTTCTCCAGGAATTCCATATTATCACCCCTTAGGACAGGCCATCAGTGTGTGATCACGAGGGTCCTACACCTGGGAGGATATTCACTGCCTTTATCAGATCTGTGACCAAGTCTCTTTTATGGGTTAACAGATCGCGCTATGACTTCTGCAATTTTGGACAAGCGCAGAATGGCAGCAGAAGGACTTCTTTCTAGGTAAGTAGCTTCATTGTAAACTGACCACTTGTCCTATCATCCATGAGGAGTAGTAAGTGGTCACTTACTGTATTCTCTTCTCTTTAGGAAATCTACTGCCACCAAACCAGTAGTTATGAACTTGGACTCTTCTCAAGTGAGTATTTTTGGTAATAAGACTAGACTATGAAAACTTGAGCTGAACTCAAGGTTTAGGCTGATCTGAAGTAAACTCATGATCTGGTTGTGTTCTCCCCGCACCATTGAGGAGAGAAACCTACAAAACCTTATCTACTGCATGAGATTCCTCCTGTCTCCAATCTTCAAGATGGTGGTGTGATCCTTTTGCTTGTCACATTGTCCTTATGACAGATTCCTCCATGTTTTGTCTATAGATGTGAAGGTTTTATATGAACGTGTGACTGAATCTGTTCTTAGCACCTCATGCCGACCAACTGCGAAGCTCAGAGGAAATATCTGCCTTTTCCTCTGGAGGAAGAAGATCCAGAGCTGGCCTTGATGATGGCAAGGCACCTGTGTGAAGATCTGAAGGCGAAGCAGCAGGATCAGGCTGGAAGAAAACAGAAGATCCGCCAGCCAACCACCTTCCAGTATGTGAACACCAACCTGAGAGGAAAGAAGAACATCCTCTGGACCATCCTTTTCAAACCATTCTGCCGGTGAAGGATGGTAAGAAGCTGTAAGACTGCAAGTGGTCCCAACCAAATCTAAAAAAAAAGAATTCATAGTTATTAAATATTATTACTTAGCCAATAGTAATAGGCTAAAGGGTAGTTATATAGTCAACAATTCTATAACCATAGTAAAAAATAATAATAATAACATTAATCATTTGTTAGAAAATGTAGAAATAACATCAGGGGGTTGATCCAGAGTTCTAGGACTGATCGCCTTTTCCCGGGGTCGAGAAGGATTTTTTCCTCTGTGACACTAATTGGCTGAATGTGTCCAGGGGTTTTAGCCTTTAGGGATAAGGATCTAGTCTATAGTATGTAGGAAGGCGCAAAGGTCCGTCATTGACGGAAGGTATGTGTCACCGAGGTTCCTGGCCTCATTGAGGTAAGAGCCGGTAGTTTCAGGTGTCGGCGGCAGCTAGTGCTGATTTACACTGTTTGCTGTTTAGTATGGCTGCAAAGCCGATCCGGGACGGCTCTTACTGGGAGTAGCCAAAGTGCTGGGTGGGTGGCTGCCCCCCACGCTCCAGGCCGGGTCTTGGTTTGGGATATAAAAGCACAGGCAGCACTGTCACGTGGTGTGGATTATCCTCCATTTGACAGGGAAGCTTTGGAGTCTCTGTGTTTTGAGATCTAATGATGTGTGCCGTGCTAAAGGGTTGAGAGCCGCGTTGCTGGGATGCAGGCCCCTAAAGCCTGTTGGACTGCTGCTGACAAAACCGCTGACAAGGTGAATGTTCTTTGTTTTTGCCTCTGTACTGTGTCCGCTAATCTGCCTACCAGAGTAAAACCCCACAAGTAATAGTAATAAGTATTTAGGCTAATTAACTAAAACAATAAATTATAACAGGGATCACAGGGCTTGATCCAGGGTTCTAGGACTGATCATCTTTTCCCAGGGTCAAGATGGAATTTTTCCCCTGTGAAATGAATTGGCTTCGTCCAGGGGTTTTCGTCTTTTTATGGATCAACAGCTTTAGATCCCTATACCTAATTAAATATCATTAGAAATGTTAGTAATAATATTATAGTAGTAGTAAGTCGGGACAATACATTATCAGGTATAGCAGTAGTATATATAATAAGAGGAATGCTAGTAATAATTCTAATAGTATAGTATATAATAAATAATAATAGGATAGTCATTAGTGTTAGTGTAGGAACCCACTTGAAGGAGGTTGCCGTGATGTGGCAAGTGGGCTTATACATTTTGATAACAATGTATACTAAGAACGTCATACAATCCTGTCACGATGTGGTGTTCTGGGAAGCGAGGACAACCAGAGCGAGCTCGCGTCATCAGCTCACCTGGCGTCACCCATTCCCATGACAACTGCAATAGGGCTGAGCTGATCACTCGTGCTCGGCTGCATCAGAACTCAGGAGTCATGTGACGCTGGCCATGTCACATGACACCACCAGCACTCTATTTAAACAGGCAATATGCTGGCCATAGATTAACCATTATTGAGGTCCTTCCTGCATGATAATCACCTGGTTTGTTTGTTACTGCTTGGCTTCCGATTTCCCGTCCGTCTCATCCTCTGATCTTGGCGTGCTCTCCTGGTTTGACTTCGGCTTGTCCTGACGATTCTCTGCTTGGTCCTCCGATACCTTTTCTGCTCTCTTTTTTTGACGCGGCTTGTTTGACCTTTCTGTTTATGGGTTGTTTGTCTTCCCTGCACTATCCTAGCTAAGGGTTTGACGACCAGTTGTCCCTTGTCGCTAGGACTCACTCTCTCTCTCTCTCTCATATGCATTGGAGGCGATTGTGGGAAGAGGTGATAAGAAGAGAGGAGAGAAGGAGGTCTTGTGAGGATCAGAGAGTGCGTGTGGGGATGTATCGGAAAAGTAGCTCAGAGATGTAGGGAGGGGACAGGTTATGGACGGCCTTGTATGTATTTGTTAGGACTTTGAAGTGAATTCGCTGGGCAATGGGGAGCCAATGAAGGGATTGGCAGAGGGGAGAGGCAGAGGAGTAATGGGGTGAGAGGTGGATTAGTCGGGCAGCAGAATTGAGGATAGATTGGAGGGGTGCGAGAATGCTAGATGGAAGCCCACAGAGGAGAGTGTTGCAGTAGTCTAGGCAGGAGAGGATGAGGGCATGTACAAGCATTTTCGCAGATTCAAAGTTAAGGAAAGCGCGGATGCGGGAGATGTTTTTGAGTTGGAGGCGGCAGGTGGTGGAAAGGGCTTGGATGTGAGGTCGGAAGGAAAGGGCAGAATCCAAGGTCACTCCAAGGCAGCGGACTTGTTTGACCGGGGATATGTGCAGCCATTGATCATGATAGATAAGTCTGTTGGGGGGAGGGGTTGAGCAAGATGGGGGAAAGATGATGAATTCTGTTTTATCCATGTAGAGTTTTAGAAAGCAAAAGGCGAAGTAGGATGATATGGAAGATAGACATTGTGGGATTCTTGATAGTAAGGTGGTGATGTCTGGACCAGAGAGGTAGATTTGTGTGTCAGCATAAGAGTGATACTGAAAGCCTTGGGACTCTATGAGTTTTCCCAGGCCAAAAGTGTAGATGGAGAAGAGCAGGGGTCCTAGGACAGAGCCTTGAGGGACACCAACAGAGAGGGAATGAGACAAGGAGGTGGTGCGGGAGTGGAGGACGCTAAACGTACGGTCTGTGAGGTATTATGTGATCCAGGAGAGGGCCAGGTCAATGATGCCAAGAGATGAGAGAGTTAGCAACAGAAGGGAGTGGTCAACAGTGTCGAAGGCAGAGGACAGGTCAAGGAGAAGGAGGACAGAGTATTTTTTTTTTCTTGGTTTACGAAGATATAGCACCATATTCTACATCTTCGTGAATTCTCAAGTGCCGATATTCGTGATAAAAATTTGCAATTAGAATATTCGCAATCAACACTATTTACTTCAGTGGGATTGGCCATTAATATAAAATAAATTGACAACACCTTAGAAGTTTTGTTTATCCCTGGGGAACTTTTGTGCAGTTCTTCCCCCGTCATGGCCAGACTCCTGGCAGGAATCATCCTTACCTGATCCCTGTCACTGGATTCCAGTTCCATCTCTCCCCCTTGGGCACCACATCAACATCTGGTTTGATGTGGGTCACGTGGCCACTGCAGCCAATGTGTCACGTGAACCAGTGAGATGACAAACAGGTGACACATCATTGCTGCAACCAGCCATTTGCTGCAGTGGCCACGTGACCCGTGTTAAACCAAATGTTGACATGGGCAAACTCAAGATCTGCGGTGCCCAAGGGTGATCATTGGAGCTGGAACCCAGCCGTGGTGATCAGGTAAGTATGATTCCCACCACGTTGCCACCTTGCCATGTTGGGCGGTCTGCAGAAAAGTTCTCTAATAGTGAACAACCCCTTTAAAAGGTATGTCCACATGCAGCAGAAATTTCTGCATATCTGTCCGATTCATTTGGATGAGGTTTGCATAAATCCATGATTCAGAAGGAACTTATTCATTTGTATGAAGTGAATTTTCAATTGCAAACATTTTTACACACGTCCTAAAGATTACAATTTTCCTCCATTAAATAATGAACATCATTTATTTCCACATAAAGTAAATTAGTATATTGCTTTATAAAGTTTATTAGGTGTTCATCTTTATTCATACTGTATACAGATGATCTACCATACATATGACAATGTAGAAACCCTTCACTGAAAGCCTGTGGTCTCTTTGCTTAATTATTCATGTCTTTCTTGACATGGATGGATGCTGACTGCGGCTGCAGTGTGCTCCAGTACTAGTCAGGAGTACGTCTGCTATGTATGTGCAGCCTGGCATAATGTATGCATATTTTGTCTAAAATGTTATGAGATTGTTATACCCATCGGAACATTGAATTAGGCATGGTGACTCACCACTGATCTTGTAACCGATGCCAAGAATTCTGCTGACCTACAACTTCTCAGAGGAGAATTATTGCCATGGGACCCAGCAATCCTTGTTTCCTCTGTATTACTCATGAATCTTGAAATAGGCATTATTTTACTGCCATTAGGTATGGGATGCAGGCAATAAGTGAATTGAATTGCGCTGTTTAGATGATAATATACTTCAACTACTAATCAGATGGAAGATGTTGTGCTGTGGGCATCCTGCCATCATTTATTCTGTGCAATTAAAATGATTAATGGAGCATTATTATGTTGAATGAGCCAAATGTAACTATTTTCTAGTTACTTTAAAGAGTCTGTATCACAAAAATCAACCCTATTAAACCAGGCATATAGTCTGGTAAGGTTGATGTAGCTGAGTAAAACAATACCTATATATTTTTTTTGAGGTTCTGGCATTGTGGAGAAATTGACACTTTTAACAGGTATATGCGGTTTGAGCACCACTCCAGTGACGTCCCTGGTGCTCCAAATACGCCCACCTCCCCTTAGATAGACAGCACTAGACTTTATGTTTCGCGTCGAGTTCTTGCTTCTGCACACTCGTTAGCTAACATGGCGCTCCATTGACATCATTCTGCCCAAAAGTGGAGGTACTGTCGGCTTCATCTGCTGTCACCTCCACTTCTGGGTGTAGTGTGCCCATGCCATGTTAGCTAACGAGTGAACAGGTGTGAGAACTCTAAGCGGTGTTTGGAGCAAAAGGGATGTCGCTGGAGTGGTGATCAAACCGCATATGCCTGCCTTTTGGTGCTCCAGTGGATCATTTGCATAAAAATAAAAGTATACATTTCTTCACAACACCAGCACCTAAAAAAATTATA
Source organism: Bufo gargarizans (assembly GCF_014858855.1). Lineage (NCBI taxonomy): Eukaryota > Metazoa > Chordata > Amphibia > Anura > Bufonidae > Bufo > Bufo gargarizans. The sequence continues at coordinate 282,774,241 of NC_058084.1, read as the reverse complement.
ATACAGGTATAATTTTACCCAGCTATATCAACCCCAGCAGGCTATATGCCTGGTTTAATA